>NC_134589.1:79027839-79360339 GCF_037038515.1 Microtus pennsylvanicus
GTAATATTATCCAGACTGAGCAGGTTATATTTAGGAATATACATGTATATACATATACATGCAACAATAATTAATGATGAAAGAGATGAGCATTTGAAAGGGAGATGGGAAGATTTAGAAGCAGGAAAGAGATAAGAGAAATGATGTAACGACATTGCAATCTCAAAAATATGAGCCATTTTAAAAGGAGAAAGAAAAGAGTTGATAGAGAAGGGAGGCACCATGTATAGCTAGGCAACTAAAAGACATCTAGGGAACACAGAAGAGGGATCAAAGCACCAAGGAGACAGTGTCTCACTTTCGTCAACCTATCTGAGATGACTTAGGAAAAAGTGAAGACTGAAAATTCCTCTAATACTTGATGTGTTCCCTGCTCCTTCTGAATGTACTTACTACAGCTGTCAGCATTCTCTAGGAGACAATTTGTCCTTCTATTCCTCTGTTTGACAGAAGTCAATGGGCATTTTGCCAAGACTTGGGCCAGCCATGGTTCTCAGACATCATAGCTGTTGCGAGCAGCCATTCCAAATTGCCCTCATCTTTGAGCAGAATGGCTCTCATTTCTCCAGCTATTAGTTGAAACTACACTTGGACCTTTGACTGCTGAGATAGAATAGAGGATTGATTTACAAGATGCTGTAAAAACGAATCCTTTTTTAAGTTCTCAATTCTTGATAGACACTTGCTTAAAAATTAAGGCTATCAGCATTCCCAAAAGACTCAGTGGGGGAGGCAAAACTCTTACAAGAAAATAGACTAGGGCCTCATAAACATGCAGTGTTCAAGAAAATCAATAATAATAAAGCATTGACTTTATCCTGGAATAATATTTTATTTTTTACCACATAAAGTAACTTTTAAAAGGCAAGCATATATACAGTTTCAAAGACTTATTTCATATAGTTTTGTTAGATCATTGCCAAATGCTTAGAAAATACTTTTTAATGTCCAAAAAAGATTCCTATCACTCAGGTCCTTTGTTGTGTTCTGAATTCACTAAAAGCTTATATCAGAGAAGAAAATACGTTCCCAACACTGTGTCCTGTATACTGTAGCAAGGAATACATGACATGTTTTTTTCTGTCACTCTGTGACAGACATGAGTTATTAGAAAAAACTGAATTATTTCAAGTTATTTATACTTGTATATTATTAATCTCCAAAGAATAGTTAGCTTATTTTAAAAACTATGAATAAATAGTTACTTTCTGAGTAAAGGTAATGTTTAGACAACTTGAAATTTCTATTCATACAAATTTATTATTGTTGTTTTTGTTGTTTGTGAGACACAGTTTATCTCTGTAGCCCTGACTGTCCTGGATTTTGTTTGTAGACAAGATTGCTCATGAACCCAGAGATATGCTGGCTTTGCCTCCCAAATTCTGGGATTAAAGACATGCATCACCACTGCCCAGCTAGATTTTTTTTATTAAATTTTAGGATGCAATACATATAGAATATTAGAGTGGAGAATTAGCATCATAGCATCAAAGTTTAAGTTATGAGACCTTCATTCTGTCACTACACTCTTTGAAAGCACATTCATTGTCAGGTAAATGTGCTAGATGACAAATTAAATTTTTATCGTTTTTATAATTTTTTTATTGGTGATATTCAAGATAGTCATCAGTCTGACTACAGGACAAGGCCAGTTCAGGCACCCACTCCTCCACTGCCCAGGGTCCTAGCTGGGGACATCTCTGTGAACACCTGGGAACCCCTCTAGAGCCAAGTCTCTTGTCAACCCCAAAATGGCTCCCTTAATTAAGATATCTTCTTCCCTGCTCCCATATCCATCCTTCCTCCATCTCAACCATCCCAATCCCCCAAGCTCTCCCCAATCCTCCCCTTGTCCCTTCTCTCTCCCCCTCTTCCCTTCCCTCCATCCCACCCCACCCCCATGCTCCCAACTTTTGCCTGGCAATCTTGTCTGCTCCCAATTTCCAGGAGGATCTATATATGTTTTTTGGGGGGGCTCACCTTATTACTTAGCTTCTCTAGGATCATGAACTATAGGCTCAATGTCCTTTGTTTATGGCTAGAATCCTAATGAGTGAGTACATACCATATTCATATTTTTGGGTCTTGGTTATCTCACTCAGAATAGTGTTTTCATCCATTTGCATGCAAAATTCAATGTCATTGTTTTTTACCTCTGAGTAGTACTCTAAAGTGCAGATGTGCCACACTTTCTTTATTCATTCTTTTACTGAGGGGCATTTAGATTTTTTCCAGGTTCTGGCTATTACAAATAATGCTGCTATGAACATAGTTGAACTAATGTTTTTTAGTATGATTGGGCCTATCTTGGGTATATTCTGGCTATTACAAATAATGCTGCTATGAACATAGTTGAACTAATGTTTTTTAGTATGATTGGGCATATCTTGGGTATATTCCTAAGAGTGGTATTGCTGGATCCTGAGTCACACTGATGAGTATCTTGAATATGACTATAGAACCTTCATCCAGTGATAGATGGAGATAAAGACAGAGACCCACATCAGAGCACTGGACTGAGTTCCCAAGGTCCAGTTGAAGAACAGAAGGAGGGAGAATACGAGCAAGGAAGTCAGGATCACGAGGGGTTGGTCAACCCACTGAGACACTGTGCCTGATCTAATGGGAGCTCACCAAAGCCAGCTGGATTGGGACTGAACGAGCATAGGGTCAAACTGGACCCTCTGAATGTGGCTGACAGTTGGGGCAGACTGAGAAGCCAATGATAATGGCACTGGGATTTGTCTCTACCTTATGTACTGGCTTTTTGGGATCCTAATCTATTTGAATGCATACCTTCCTAAGCCTGAATGGAGTGGGGAGGGCCTTGGACTTCCCACAGGGCAGGGTACCCTGTCCTCTATTAGGACTGGAGGGGGAGGGGAGATGATGAGTGGGGGAGCAGGGGGGAAGTGGGAGGAGGGGAGGAAGTGGAAATTTTGAATGGCAATATTTATAAAGCAATAAAAATAAATAAATAAAAAATATTTTTTTTATTTTACATATCAACCAAAGTTTTAACTCCCTCCTCCCTCCCTGTTCCTGAAGGGTCCAAGAATAAGAATATAAAAATGTAGGTTCCAAAAAATAAAAATATAAAAAAATAAAAAGTTGTAAGCCTAGGAGAATGAGAACAGACTGTCTGTAGCTTTCTCAGCAGCTTAAGGATTAACTACACACAGTGGGTTACTCTGCTTTACAGTCCATAGCTCTATTTACAAAGCCGAAGCAAACTGAGAGCTTTGTAACACCCCCTGCCATCCCTGATTAATGACAGATATGAGCGGAGTTAACTCTTAGGGGACACATACATGACCTCTGGGTTATGCATTTTCCCTGCTATGTGAAACTGGCAGCATCAATGGGGAAAATACAGGGCTTCAGTATACTCTACCTGGGAGTACCAAGGAAGACAATAGATTATGTACAAACACTAGTTTAACTGAAAATCTCTGTTAATGGAGATTGTAAAGTAAGGCAACCTGTATCTGAGTTTTACCTCGAGATTTTAAAAATTCCTTTGTTCAGACCTAATACTTGGTGCCCCTACTAGAACAAGGTGGGCTCAGAAACTGGCCTTTGCCACAGTCTTACAAAAACCATCTCTTGCTGCGGTCTTAGCTAGCTGATAAGTCTTTTGTGTCCCATGGAGATCTTTTTATTTTATTTTTAATTTTTTCCTTTAATCTGGATTTGGAATAAAATTTGCTTCTGGTTTATTAGACTTTGGTGGTCTGTCCCCATATTTGCCCATCCCCCCTGGACCCAACATTCCCTCCCCCCACCTCCCTTTTACTACCCCCTCATTCACTCCTCCTCCTTCTCCATTCAAAAGGGCTAAGGTCTCCAATGGGAGTCAACAAAGGAAACATGGAATATCAAGTTGAGACAAGACTAAGCTCCTCCCCACTGCATCAAGGCTGTGCAAAGCATGCCACCATAGGGAATTGGTTCCAAAAAGCCAGCTCATGCACTAGGGACAGATCCTGGTCCCACTGCTAGGGGTCTCACAAACAGACCAAGCCATATAACTGAATACACTGATCTATAAGCTTTGAATTTCTATGATAATTATTGCTTAGTTTTACAGGAAATAAAGTTAAGATAGAGTGTTTTGTTTGTGTTTGTCTTGTGACTTAACAAGATAAAACCCTCATTTGCATCTATACTGCTCTGACCTGAAGTTGTCTTCAGTCTAACACTGAATGATTTCCAGTTTGGAAGTTGCTTACTTATTTTTCCAAAGACTAATTATTGAGAAATCCAATGAATCAAAGAATAAAAGTACATTTCTATCATTTAACTAAAAAAGAAAAGGACCCAAATCCAAGTCTCTCAGGTTTATTGTTTCCTGAAAGTGAGGTGTCCATGAATCAAGAGATCAAGTATGTTTTAATGAAACCTTTTTCTCTCAGTTAATTCTGTAGTTGTGCTTAAATAAAATTATTTAATTGATTTTAATTGAAATTAATTTATTTCTGAATTTAAATCAATGCTAAATTTAAATTAATTTAAATCATATTAACTTAAAATTTTAATAGATATTGGAAAGTTAATAATTATGTTGAGTGAATGTGAGTGACTATTAATAATTTTGTTATAACTTAATATTTATAAAAAGTGGAAACAGTAACACATCCAGGCCCACTGTCACATTGGTGCCATATGAATGCATAATGATTACATGCCCTCAGGGATATTGTATCAAAAAGCATATTTCAAACATTTTTATCACAATTTTATTGTAAGGAACTTGTGTGTTAAAATTAACATGAGTGAGATTAGCCAGAACCAACCTTGTACATCTCAGTGAACAGCAGTGCAGTAGGGATAGCCATTCTGAGGCCTAGATCCTTATTGGATTTTGTACTTACACCATCAAATACATTTGTATGTATCTACACACCAGAAAGCATTTTGACTATTGTAGGCATTTCTGATAAGTAGTACTAACGTAGCTCACACCGCCAATAACTGTTCTTTCTGATTAGAATAAGTCCCAGCATACTGTGGTATCAGTTAGGTCACACATGATCTGACCTGCACCTACTTGGTTTTACTGAATAGCCTTTTCAGTTCATAGAGCCCAGGCTTGAAACGCTTCTGCATGCTCCTCTGGTACATACAACATGTGCTGTTTTCCCTTTCTTAGATCACCATATGTCTGTCTTCATCGATTCTGAAGGTAACAGCTCAAATATTGCCTTGTCAATGGTATTTTCCCAATTATCATTACCTAATCAGATTGCTCCAGTTGTCAGTAGCCCACACATGCAATCTTTTTGCCTTTCGTTCTTTGGGTTTTTTTTTTAATTACTCCTTTTTAATTCTTGCAATTACCACTTTGAATATTATATATAAATATACTTGGGAGTGTTTGTGTGTTTGTGTGTTTGTGTGTGTGTGTGTGTGTGAAAGAGAGAGAGAGAGAGAGAGAGAGAGAGAGAGAGAGAGAGAAAGAGAGGTATTCAGAGAGCTAGGTGTTCACATGGACACACTTAACTTTAAGCTCAGAATCCATCCTTGCATAGTGAGCTGTCAATAACTATTAGTTGAATAAACACCTGAAATTATTTTAGTGACAAGAAATTAAGCCTCAGAAAGGATAGGCAACTTGTAGTTCAAATATATGAATATGTGGTTAAAAGAGTTTACAGGGTTCTGACCCTGGTCCTCTGGTCCTGTCATGGTCATAGCCCAGGAGTGTTTGAGGCAAAGATTAGACAGTACAAATAAATAACTCATTAGATACAAAAGGCCAGATTGGGACCCCAACATCACATCCTACTATGTAGGGAAGATTTGGAGTGAGGAAGTAGAGTTTGGCCAAGCTTAGACGATGTCATTTGTCAAGGATAGCCATCTGGGTATCCCCAGTGGCAGTGTAAGGGAAAAAGAGAGCACTATTCCTGCTATAGAATTCCAGACTAGTTTGATCAACAGCAAGCAGATCAAATAGGACACCAAAGGAGGAAATGTCAGGCAGCTGATCAGAGGCACTAGTCGAAGGACTCAACAGGGGATCAGAGAATTGCTGGGGGAAAAAAAAAGTAATGTTGATCAGCCAATGGCACTAATGGAAGGTCGGAAGGAATTGCTGGCGAACTCCTGGCAGGCCACGGTACAGCTGGTAGCAGCAGGAAGGCCAGCAGGGTGAGAGGAAGGAGCAGGTAATCAAACCGTCCATCGGGCTGATTAGACAAGAAGGCGATCAGACAGCAAAGGGAGGGGGTTCAACTGCAGTGGGATCAGAGGTTTGGGAGAAGCAATGACAGAACAAGGTCAGGTGGGGGCTACTGAGCCCAGAAGCTGATTGGGCAGCATTCTGATCAGCCAGCTGTGACAGTTCATCAGCAAAGGGAGCCAAGGACTGCATCAGAAAGGAGGGCAGAGAGGATGGGACCATACAGGGAGCCTGGGAATTTGGAAGGTAGAAAACCTAATCAGAACTGACAGCTGCTTCATAGAGCAAGAGGTTGGGACTTTGAGTTTGAAGCCTTTTGTTTGGCAAAGGGATTCCTTCACACACCAGAAGCAGAGCGTACAGCTCAGCTGCATTTTGTACTGTCCCAAAGCTCCGGGAATTGTCACCTGAAAACTCACTGATAAATCTATGCAGAGACCAGGTCCCAGTGTCTCCCTATGGGGCAGTCTTCCCAGGAACTCATAAAAACTATGCAAGTCTAGCTGCTCTGGAACTGGAGAACACATGCAATGTTGCTCCTGTCCTTTCTTCAACTTTCCTTTTTAAACATATCACCTCTATTTTTGAAATTTTTCTCCAAAGACTCTGATTCAATTGTTCCGCCTTGGGCACAAGGACTTGTTTCATAAATGTATCCATTAGGACTAGGTTCTACAGCTCTGTGTTTGCTTGGTTCTGCTTTTCTGTAACAGTCTCATCTTTCATAATGAGAAGTTTTCTTGATGAGGGGTGAGAGTTACACTTATCTGTGGATTTAAAGACAGATGTTCAGAATGTAATTAGTTAGGTATTTTGCTATTTTAGGAAAGCAGTGGTTGTTCTTTTCTAAGATCTATGACTTCACTAACCTGTGTAGTTAGCTAGTTCCCAGTACTAAGCATGCTTTTCCTCTTGCTGAACAGGTCTTAAGTACGATTGGAGAGCTGTAGATAACCACTAAGGCATGTGTACGCTACTGCATACTTTGGGTTATCATGTCATGCTGGTCATTCATTGTGGTTCATAGGCATCAGAGTGGGTAGGAATATTGCCTGTTTTCCTCGTCTGGTAACATGAAAGTTAGGTGAGTTCCAACAGAGGAGCTTTTGGGTTCAAGGTCAGAAAGGCATGCCATCTTCAGCAATAGAGACTTACCTTCCACCACTGTGGGCCAACCAAATACAATAGCAGTAGCCTGTGTGTTGTAGGAGTCTCTTGAGCAGCCCTGACTGACAGTTCAAAGGAGGGCTTCTCATGCCTGCTGTTGGAGATTTTATTAGGTGTCTTCAGCTCTTGGAGGCAGCAATATCAGCCCAGATGAGAAAATTTGGTTTACACTATAATGTGCATATTTGTAAAGACATGTATATTAAATAATTTTTAAAGTAAATCATTAATAGTATAATTTCTTAGGACTTTTTCAGATATACAATGAACTTTTTAAAAAGAGAGAGTACATGTACTAATAGAAAAATAGAATTCTTGGTGCTCTTTGTTGATTGCTTTCTGAGTTTCTTCTAACATAAACACATCACCACCTGCAATCTCATTTTTTATGTTTTACAATCTAGTTGTTGATCTGTAATCTGTAGTATATCTGTGAGATCCTGAGAATTCAGAATTGCACAGTAATACCAACTATACCAATACTTAACTTTTTGTATAGCTACTTGAATGTACTCTGTCTTCAGAACTAAACAATCCCACTTTTTTGAGTAATGTGGCTTATGGAGGTCAGTAGGATAGCCATGGGGTCCTTTACATGAAAATGGGGACAGTAAAACACAGTAGTTAGCCCAATCATTAGGCTCCTTTGTCATTCATATTGTCTTCATATTCCAAATAAGTTTAGAAGATGCCAAGGAGAAACGTGCCTAGGATCCCATGATTCTTCCCAGCTCTCCATTCTATAGGTCATAGACTAAAAGAAGCTCTCTGCCAAAGGTGACAACATCTTGGCTTTATAAAAAGCAACCTGGTTGTAGGAAGAGTGGAGCAGGTGACACACTCCTGAGAAGTGAGATTTCTATAGTTGGTATGTGTCACAGAAGCTGCGGATGAAGCATGTCTTTACTGTCACCCTTTCTGACCTTTTGTATTACTTACTCTAGATCAAGGAAGAAATATTTAAGGAGTTATTTTAATGGTTGAAGAAGTACTTTTTGAAATTAACTCAGGCTAATGCTGTAATAATTAGGACAATGAGGTACCGGAACAAGAGTAGACTGATTGATTAATGATACAAAATAGAAAATTTATGTTTAACCAAACAGGATTTTTAAGTTAGTACAATGCTGACATTTCATATCCCTAACAATAGATGAACTTCCTCAGTCAATCTTCAGACTATTAAAAATGGTCAATCTTCTGACTATTAAAAATACCAAACAAAGCCTGGCAGGATAGAACACTGGGTAAAAGAGCTTCTTTTACAAGCCTGACCACCTGAGATTCATCATGGATTTCATGGATGAAGGAAAGATGCAATTCCAGAAAATGGTCTTTTGACTTCTGCACACACATGCACACATGTGCACAAACAAAGGAGATAGGAGGGCAGAAAAGTTGAGTTGAAGGAAGATGATAGTGTAATCAGTACATCTAAATACAGTAATCATGAATGAAATCCTCTAAAAATTATAAAAATAGAAAACAAATAAATAAATACTTTTAAGAGCTACCAAAAAAGATAAAATTTTAAGATGAAACCAAATATCTTTGGTAATCATACCAATTATATTCCAGGGGGTGCAAGAAACACAGTGAGGGTAGTAATCTTCAGCATTGCAGCTTTCATCAGACAGGATATAAATGACATAATCTACAGGACAAGGACGCATTACATCTTACAACCTTTCTAAAATTCTGCTATGCTAAATTTAGGATACATTGTTACAATCTCTTTGTCAATGCCTCAATAATTCTTTAAAACTAATCAGATTTAAGTATGTTTTGTTTTCTAACCTGTACTCAAGCCTTAAACGTTGAGGAGTGCCTAATACGATGTTTGTTCTTCTTTCATCTTTGTGATAAAGTAATGAATCAGAATAAGCTAACATGTTAAAAATCTTGAATTATTTCACCCCTCCAACTTCTCTATTCCTGATAGAAGTAGCCCAAGGAGTATATATCCCCATGGTATGTTGTAGGGATCTTTTAGTATTCTAGACATAGTGTCTGTAAAGATTCAAACTCAGTATTATTCTATTACATTATACATGAGGCTTTTCAGAGAAGTGCTACATTTTTATCAGACTCTTCGCTCTCTTCGAGATGGAGAGGGAACAAAAGAAAGATATTTCTTAGCAGTTTTATGACATGAATCATAATGATTATTTTGATGAATGCTTCCAAATTCGTAGCATTACATGCAGGAGTCATTCTTTCAAGGAAGTAAGTGGAGCGGGAAGAATCTTAACAGACAGGGGAGGTCTTGAAAAGGACATGATGAAGTAGGAAAGAATATCACATACAACTCTAACATACCTGTGCATGTACATATCTAAGTACATGTATATTATCACAATCACTCTACTACATCCTTACATATGATATTTGTTTATTCTTGAGAAAATATCATAATTTCTCTTCTCATTTTGATATTGTACAGATTTATTTGTTTTATTTTATGAGCATGAATGTTTAAGCTTCATGTATATCTATGTTCCAACAAATGCCTGGTGCCTGTGGAGGTCAGGAGATGGTGTTGGAGCCCCTGGAACTGATGTCATAATGTTGAGCCACCATATGGGTACTGAGAATTGAACCCAAATACTCTGGCAGAAAAAAAAACATGCTCTTAACTGTTGATCCATCTCTCTAGCCTTCTCCTGTTCCATTTTTAAATAATATTTTTGAACCTGTGTTTAAATCAATACTGTGTAAGAAGAAATGAGGACAGCTTCTTGTAGGTTCTCGGTAAAGCATTAACTCAGGATAAGCCAAGGCCTTGGGATCAAGTCCCAGAGGAACAAACTAAATCGCATAAATCAAAATTTAGAAACCCACTTAGATTATAGCTATAAAAACCCATAAAAATTTAAAATGAGCCTAAATATTGATTAGAACCCACATCTCATAGAATACACAGGAGTGATAAATTATTCTGACCATCAGCCCTGGTCAGGCAGGCTAGCCACATTGCATCCTGCCTGCTGCTCACTTTTACTGCTTCAGCCACAATTTCATCATACTTAATGTTAACAAATATGCAGAGCCCTTTGGGAAAACTAAATTTCCTTTTCAGAGCTATCTAAAACATTCCAAACACAATGGGTTTGACAAACTTTATTTATCAAGGTATCAGGGAGCCATTGAATTATAAGCAGTGTGCAGCTCTTTAAGGGAATACTAATTATTAGAAGTAACATGGACTGGTAATCCATCCCAAGATGATATTAGAGATAGAGTCTCTAATACTGTGTCTAATAATACTCTGGAAAGAGGACCTGACTATCAGCATTAAAAACTCACTATGTTATTTTATCATTAATGTGATTGTTCATTACTGAACCTGAATTGCTTTGAAGCAATTTATGCATTTCTAGTGATACGACTTAGGGCCATCATGCAAGGGTAAGGTTCAGATAAAAATGGACTGATGGATTCTTGGGTTGAATTCAAATTCTTATTATATCAAATGAACTGACTCAGTGGATGAGTAATGCATAAATTCATAGCTTAATGGAGGAGTGTCTTGAGTAGAGGTGGCAGTATCAGATACTTGTAGAGCCTGAAGAATATGACAGCATTGATATTGAATAGTAAAAGATATTAGGGCTTATGCAGAACTTCTACATTTATTCAAAATGTAACTATGCTTGGAGGATATGTTTTAAGGGCTATACTCAGACCATATATTATCAATTTGATCTGATGAGATGGTTTTATTATACAAAGTACCCCTGATATGATAAACCCAAATGTCAGCAATGAGTGATCTCATTGTCCCTGTATATAAGACAATTATTCCCTGGGTGATTTCCAGTTATTCTATACCCAATGGGCTCTGCTACTATCCACTTGCAGAGGAACACAGTAGTTAACTTACATATTGACAATTTGGGGGATTTTGAATTAAATCTGCAAACAGTAAATGAAAATTAATAGCGACAAGCTCTGTTGTAAATTACTGAAGATAGAGCTTGTGCTGTCTGCATTGAGTGACTATGCTTTGACACAGGGATTTAGCAGTGAATGTGGGAGAATCTCTGAGACAGGAAACAGCACACTGCTCACATGAGTGATCAGGGCTCCTTAGTATGTATTTTCATTCTTTATTTCTCTATCCACTATTGCTACAGTAACTAGCTAGCTACAAGGCAGTGAACTTTCAATAAACAGAATCTGTTGCTGAAGTTTAAGATGGTTGAAGTCCTTCTTTCTGAGGTTACTACTGTATAAACAACATTGTGCTCCTTATATTCCTCAGATTAATTTAAATTTAATTAAATTAATTTAATCTCACAAAAGACAATAATACACATTTACAATATTGTCTTGTGGATTAAATGAAACTGTGTGCTTGAAAGCCCAGCTCCTGATATATAAAGAGCACACAAAACTCAATATGTACTATCAGATAAAATGTGATCTTATGCAGTTAGATTTAAAAAGGCAGCAAATGGGAAGTGAATGTAGAAAGGCTATGTCATCCACACATCTAATCCAGGACTCATTCTGCAATAATTTTGTTTGGTTGTTTCACTATTGATCTTGTTGTATTTTGCTTGTTTTCATTTTTTTTCTTCCAAGACTCACTTGGTGCTGAGAAGTGATTTGGAAACCCATCTCAGGAGTCAGGGAGAGGACTTCAGGATGAAGGTTGTTTATAGTTACCAGACTGTACGTGGAAACCATCTGGACCTACGAGAGCTTTTCACTTATTTAACCAGCGGAGCTGTGTATCCCTTATTGACTGTGGATAACAAGTCAGGAACTGAATTCCTGTGGACTAGCCCACAGAACTCTAATAAGATTGCTTATCACTGGCAACGTAGCAAGCACATTCTTTCTATTGCCTCATCAAAAATTATAGCCTCGAATTTACCATTGTCTCCCTTGGAAAATTAAGAATGCTATGCTTTTTCTTTTCTTGCTTAGAAATTATGTCCACCTATAGCCTCTAGAAATGATGAGTTATTTTCCCACTCTAAGACGGAGAAAACTTTGTGTGACTCCAGTACATGTTCATTTTCAGCTTGCTGAAGAATGGGTATCTTGCTGAGGATTGTGGTGACCTATTCTCCCTTCCCAAAGGGAAGTGCCCTCCCATCTGGCCACATTCAGTACAAAATCTGTTGCTTTGCAAACCAGTGTCACGTCCATTCGATTCTGTGTTAGTTTCTACAGAACAGTACAGCTCTCTTACTTTCCTCCTCTTGAAATAAACTGAACTATGCCAAGCTGATGACTCATGACAAATGATTCATTCTTCCAGAAAAGCAAATAGCATGAGCGAATCTTGTGATTCTTGTAAGCTCAAATCTAGTCACAAACACTAGCATTATTTCCTTTAATTCAGAACTGAATTGATTTAATTAGCATTGGCATCTTAAAATCTGTACATGGTAATAAAAAATGTTACTAAGAAAAGTGATCAGTATTTGTGCCTGCATGAGAAGATAGCAATAGTTTGAATTCCCAAACACCCAGGTATGGAAGATTAGGCCAATAACACAGCACTTATGGAAGACAGTGAAACTTTCAGGAGGAGGTTGTACTGGAAAGAATTTAGGTCATTACAGTATGGTCTTATTTGGTGTTGGAACTTATTTCCAACCCTATTTCTGCTTTCCTGACATTTCTTAAGTGACATCCCATAAACAAATTCATAAACTATTATAAGCCAAATGTGGATGACAGAGGAATCACAAAACATCTCCTTTTAATATGAAAATTTAATAAAAACCGCAAATTAGCTTCATTGTATCTATGCATTACATGCCCGGTATCCCTTATGTAAACAGAAATATTTCCATATTTCAGGAAATGTGGAAATGACAAAGATGCTCTCTGAAGCCTCCGCAGTAGCTATAAATCAGTCATCAGTTAACTCAGTCTGTTTGACGAACTGGCCTGGGTTCAGCAGAACAGGTTATCTGCGTAGTGATGCATTTAGGAACACAGTATTTAGAACTTAGAACACTGAGAACGAAGGGGCAGGCATGCTACTCAGTATTAGCCTGCAGAACACACTGCTATGAGACTCTGGGATAGGACTTCATGTTCACTGTGGGACTGGGCACAGCCTGATCAATTTTTCACTGGCCTCGGAGAAAATCCCAAATCTGATTCGACTGTTCCTCAATAACTGTAAATGGTTTTCCTTTCCATGTCATTCAGACACAGAGGATTCACTAAAATAGTTCCAATCTCTGACTGATGCAACAGGGATATTGGAAGCTTTAGATTACTGTAAGAACATTCTCACACCTGGAACAGATGTGACACTGTCAATGTCACTAACCTCAGGAAGATATGATATAAGAACTCTTTTATTCCTTCCCCAGTGGCCACTGTGAATGTTCATTTGGAGGACGCATGCATTAAGAAGGATGCCAGGTGACCAGAGAGGTGATGGGTAGTAAATTTTAAAGATGCTTCTTTGGGTTTCCTCAGTGTCTGTTGTTATATCCTCTCTTTTGTTTCTGTTTTTGTTAGTTTAAGTATTCTCTCTACCTTTGGTTAGTTTGGATAAAGCTTCTTCTATTTTGTTGATTTTCTTGAAGGACCAATTCTTTTTCTCATTGATTCTTTGTATTGTTTCTTTTGTTTCCATTTTGTTGATTTCATCTCTCAATTTGATTATTTTCTGTCATGTAGTCCTCCTGGGTGAGTTTGCTTCTTTTTCTTCTAGAGTTTATAGGTGTGTGATTTTTCTGCCTATTTTTATATAGACATTTAGTGCTATTAACTTTCCTCTTAACACAGCTTTTATTGTGTCCCATAAATTTGGGTATGTTGTGTGGTCATTTTCGTTGAATTTTAGGAAGTCTCTAATTTCTTCCTCGGCCCATTGGTGATTCAGGTAAGCATTGTTTAATTTCCACCTGTTTGTGGGCTTTCTGAAATTAGTGTTGCTGCTGAATTCTAATTTTAAGCTATGGTCATTTGATACTTTGCAAACCTATACTCTATAAAATTGGAAAACTTAAAAGAAATGAACAATTTTCTGGACAAATATCACTTACCAAAATTAAATCAATATGAGATAAGCAAATTAAATAGAAATATAGCTAGTAAAGAAATAGAACAGCAATCAAAAGCCTCCCAATGAAAAAAGCCTAGGACAAGATGGTTTCATCACAGAATTCTACAAGATTTTCAAAGAAGAATTAATACTAATACTCCTCAAATTGTTCCACACAATAGAAACAGAAGGAACATTGCCAAACTGTTTTTACAAGGCTGCAATTACCATGACACCCAAACCGCACAAAGACATTACTAAGAAAGAGAATTGTAGACCAATCTCACTCATGGACATTGATGCAAAATTATTCAATAAAATACTGGCAAGCAGAATCCAAGAACACATCAGAATAATTATCCTACATGATCAACTAGGCTTCATCCCAGAGATGCAGGTATGGTTCAACAATTGAAAATCTGTCAACTTAATCCACCATATTAACAAATTGAAAAAAATATACATGATTATCTCATTTAGATGCTGAAAAGCCTTGTACAAAATACAACATCTTTTCATGATAAAGGTCTTGGAGAGAGCAGGGCTACAAAGAACATACCTAAACATAATAAAGGCAATATAGAGCAAGCTAACAACCAACATCAAACATCAAACAGAATGGAAAGAAACTCAAAGTGAAACTCCAGTGAAATTAGGAACAAGACATCCTTGTTTATTCTCTCCACATTTATTCAATATAGTACTTGAGGGTTTTTTTGTTAGAGCAATAAGATGACAAAAGGAGATCAAGGGGATATAAATTAAAAAACAAGAAGTCAAACTCTCACTATTTGCTAATGATATAATAGTTTACATTAATGACACCAAAAAATCTACCAAGGAAATTCTATAACTCATAATCCTTAAGTAATGTAGCCCGGATACAAGATTAACTAAAAAAAAAAATCAGTAGGCTTCTATATGCTGATAAATGGGCTTAGAAAAAAATCAGAGAAACATCACGCTTCAGAATAGCTACAAATAACATAAAATATTATGGAGTAACTCTAACCAAACAAGTGGAAGACCTGTATGACAAGAACTTTAAATCTTTGAAGAAAAAAAAAATGAAGAAGACATAAGAAAGCGGAAAGATCTCCCATGCTCTTGGGTAGGTAGAATTAGCATTAGCAAAATAGGCAATCTTACAAAAAACAAACTACAGATTCAGAGCAATGCCCATCAAAACCCCAGTAAAATTCTTCATAGACCTTTAAAGAACAATATTCAACTTAATATGGACAAGCAAAAAACCCAGAATAGCCCCCAAAGTAACCCTGTACAATAAAAGAACTTCTGGAGGCATCACAATTCCTGACTTTAAACTCTACTACAGAGCTACGGTACTGAAAACAGCCTTGTATTGGCATAAAAATAGACAGAAGGACAAATGAAACAGAATCAAAGACCCCAAAAAATAACTCACACACCTCCAAACACCTGATTTTTTACAAAGAAGCAAAAAAAAAAACCCCACCATAAAATGTTTAAAGAAGGCATATTCAACAAATGGTGCTGGCATAACTATATTCAACATGTAGAAGAATGTAAATAGATCCATATCAATTGCCATGCATAAATCTCAAGTCCAAACGGATCAAGTATCTCAACATAAGACCAATTACACTGAACCTCATTCAAGAGAATGTGGAAAGTACACTTGAACACATTGACACAGGAGACGATTTCCTCAATATAGCCCGAGCAGCAAAGACACTGAAAGAAACAATTAATAAATAGGACCTTCTGAAATACAGAAGCCTGTGTAAAGCAAAGGTTACAGTCAACCATGAAAATGGCAGCCTACAGAATGGGCAAAGATCTTCACCAACTCCACAAAAGACAGAGCATTGAACTCCAAAACATACAAAGAACTCAAGAAATTGGTCATCAAAAGAATAAATAGTCCAATTAAAAAATTAGGGTACAGACCTAAAAAGATGAATCTAAAATGGCTGAAAGACATTTAAGGAAATGCTCAACAATCTTAGTCATCAGAAAAATGCAAATCAAAACAACTCTGAGATTCTATATTACACCTGTAAGAATGGCCAATAATAAAAATACTGATGACAGCTTATGCTGGAGAAGATGTGGAGTAAAGGGAACACTTCTGCATTGTGACTAGGTAGAGATAAGAGCCAGTGGCTAGCTGTTTTGCTTTTTGCCTTCAGAGTGAACCCCAACTTCTGTCTCTGGATTTTTATTAATTGTGCTACTGCCCACCCCTCTTTTCACTCACTCCAGTCCATGGGTTGGTGCTGCCTGCATTCAGAGTAGGGTACAGAATGCTGGGAACACGTGCACAGACCAATCCAGAAGCATGTCTCTTGGATGAGTTAACGGCCAGTCAAACTGACAGTAAAGATTAATATGAGCGATGGCAACTCCAGTGACATGGACTCTGCTCACGCATCAGGGCTTCTTGACAAGTTCTGATGGTGGCAAAGTCATCTTTCCCTGAGGAGAATTTCGCTTCTGGTGTCTTTCCTTTGGTTCTTGCTCTACATGCCTGAGGGCATTACAAAAGGATCCTTTGGAGGTCTGAGGTCACCTTGCAAATCTCAATGGAGTCTTTTCCTCCTCCAGGTGCTCCAAATTGTAATTCACCAGTTACTCTCCATAGGATGCTCTCACCCGAATCTTTACATATGATGATCTGAGCATCTTGAGAGCAAACTGGTTAGCCAGACTAGCAGAAACTAGAACTCTGGGTTCAGAAGGAAACTCTAATTCAGTACACAATGGGGAAGCTATCCATCTCTGGCCTCTATACTCACACATCTAAAACATGAAAATAAAATCAAGGCACAACCTACCCACACTTATGGGACACTATGAAAGCTGAGCTAAGAGGAAAGTTCACAGCACTGAGTGCCTACATAAAGAAAGTGGTGAAATCTCACAGTAGCAACTTAACAGCACACTTGAAAACTCTAGAACAAAAAGAAGCAGACTCATTCAGAAGGAGTAGATAAGAGGAAATAATCAAATTGAGAGCTGAAATCAATAAAATTGAGACAAAGAAAAGAATACAAAGAATCAATGGAACAAAGTGCTGGTACTTTGAGAAAGTCAAGAAGATAGACAAACCCTTATCCAAACTAATCAAAAGATAGAGAAAATCTAAGTTAACAAAATTACAAATGAAAGGGGGGGATATAACAACAGACAAGGAGGAAATCCAGAGAATTATTAGGTCATATTACAAAAACCGGCACTCCACAAAATTGGAAAATGTAAAAGAACTGGAAAATTTTCTGGATAGGTACTACTTATCAAAATTAAGTGAAAATCAGGTGAACAATTTATATAGACCTATAACCTGCAAGGAAATAGAAGCAGCCATCAAAAACCTCCTAACCAAAAAAAAGCCCAGGGATGGATGGTTATTGTCAGAATTTTACCACAACTTCAAAGAATAGCTAATACCTATACTCTTCAAATGTTTCCACATATTAGAAACAGAAAGATCATTATCAAACTCTTTTTATGAGGCTACAGTTACCCTGATACTGAAACCACAAAGACCCAAACAAGAAAGAGAATTGCAGACCAGTCTTCCTCATGACCATTGTTGCAAAAATATTCAATAAAATACTAGCAAACCAAATACAAGAAAACATCAAAAAATTATCTGCCATGATCAAGTGGGCTTCATCTTAGAGATGCAGGGATGGTTCAACACACGAAAATCTATCAATGTAATCCACCATATAAATAAACTGAAAGAAAAAAATAATCACCTCATTAGATGTTGAAAAAGCATTCAACAAAATCCAACACCCCTTTATGGTAAAGGTCTTGGAGAGATCAGGAATACAAAGAATGTATCTAAACATAAAAGCAATATACAGCAAACCGGCAGCCACCATCAAATTAAATGGAGAGTAACTCAAAGTGATTCCACTAAACTCAGGGACAAAACAAGTCTGTCTCTCTATATCTATTCAACATAGTTCTTGAAGTTCTAGCTATAGAAATAGGACAACAAGTTGGAAAGGAAAAAGTTAAACCTTTTCTACTTGCAGATAATATGATACTACACATAAATGACCCCAGAAACTCTACCAGGGAACTCCCGCAGCTGATAAATACCTTCAGTAATGTTGCAGAACACAAGATTAACTCAAAAGAATTAATGGCCCTCCTTTATACAAATGATAAAGAAGCAGAGTAGGAAATCAGAGAAATATCACCCTTCACATTAGCCACAAATAACATAAAATATCTTGGGGTAATAATAACCAAAGAAATGAAAGACTTGTTCAAAAATAAATTCTAAAGATGCATTCTGAAGACATCAATTTCTTCATGGTTCTCCATCCATAAATGCCTCTGAGGTCAAATAACATTTGAAGATACAACATATATTTCTATTATTAGACATCTGCAAAATAGATAAACATATTTCTGACACTGAGAAGGACAATGGTAAAGAGCTATGTATACCTTTGTACCTTGTGTGTAAACTTTCCCATAAAAGTCATTTTCCAAACATCGGTAACATCATGTGGCTAAGTCTCAACCCACACTTCTAGATACAATAACTTTTGAAGTGAAAAGTGTCCAATATATAGTATTATATATAACCAATATGTAATATAGAAACTCTGATATATAGCCCCATCCATATAGGTTATATATCCTGGTGACATTATGGCTCTTTTCTACTTAGTACTCTTTCTATTGAATATGGTTAGTAGTTCTTTTCCCAAAGTCCTCAGAGATTTCTATCAATATGCATATGTTAATACTGGTAATACACTAACATGAGGGGAATTAGGTATTTCTATTATAAGAACTAAATTGAAATAAAAATTAGATTGTTTACATATGAAAATATTTTCACATTGCAAACCATACTAATAGATCCTCCCTAGGACTACCTTTTCTCATTTTAGAAACAAGTTTGATCATGTTAGTTATTTGCTTCCTTGGCTCAACATGAACCTAAGATAGAAGCTGTGTCTGGATTTGATTCTGTGCATTCTTCTTGACAGAGCCCCTATAACATAGTTTATCTTATATATTGTGGTGTGAATACCCCATTAATTTTACTTATTCCTCATAACACAGAACCAAGATGCTTTATCATCCAATTTATAGATATTACTTAAGACATTATTGAAAAACTCTGCCCTGTTTGCCAAATTCTTTAGGCCCTCTGCAATCTTGCTTCTTAATTCAAACTTGTAATGGCAAATAGATAGAAAAGGCATTAGAGGACATTGCTTTTGACAGACTTAGGTAAGTATGTTGGCATATGAGAGAAAGTGCATCTTGGCATCATGATTAAGAATCATTTGAAAACATCCATCAAGCATTTTCCCACACTCCAAACTAGAACAAAGGATCATAGGACAAAAGGATCACACCAAAAAGTCAAGATACTAGTGTGATGATTTGTATTTTAAAAATGCTACAGTGAATTTTTCAAATACATTCATTTTAATATTCCTGTGAAGTTGGTGAATATACTTTAAGAATATTAATGTGCAATTATTGACAATTTACTAATTAAAACAATTTCTTTTTCATGCATATTTTAGGATATTTTTCTACCAAAAGAAATGCATCAGGAAACATTTCCTTTTCAAAAGATAGCACAGTGACTTCCCATTTGTCTTGAATAATCCAGCTGATTCGTCTACAAACTCATAAATAGGCTGACATCATCTGGAACAGTCAGCTTAGGCTCTGTCATGCGATGATAATAAAAGTTCCAATCTGTGAATGAGTAGACACAACAGTTTGGTTATTTTTTTTTCAGTCTAGCCTATGTTTAGCTTTGTAAGACGAGTGGTCTCCATATATCTGCTTACACCCAGGCCACTTAGCATAGACACTGTACTACAGTCCAGTATCATCTTATTCACCACAGTGAGATGCACAAAACCCATCCTCACAGGTGCTGAGCAGGTTTTAAACGTTGTTAAAATTGGTAAAGATTGCTATTATTTATTGATGACTTCTGTAAGGTTAGACTGTAAGAACCACTCTTTGTGCCCAGTTTTGAATAGACAAGAAAGGCATTGGAGATGGCACAATTTAATTCCCTAAGTAGCAGGTGTTGGAGTCTTCCTATTGCCCACACTACTTAGAAGAAGATTCCAGGGGAGCAGTTCAGCGGGTCTCTGATGACGGTCTAAAGTGACTGCTGCTAAAGTCAAGATTGTGACTGGCCAAATCAATAGCTGCAGATGGTAAAACACCACTTCTAGTCCGTTTTAAGATGGGTACTCAGGTTCATTTAGTGATGCCCCCATTCTTGTTGTAATATCAGGATCTGGGAAAAATTGTCTACACTGGCATTTCTTTACCTGTTTTCAGCAGTACAAACTGAGATGGTAACTGGAAGAAAGAAGCATCGAGGGCAAAGAGCAGCAGTGGTGAGGATGAGTATGGCAAGAAAAGCAAGTTGCTTGCTGGAAAGATCCATCAGGGACCTAGGCTGGATAGAAGAGGGTTGTATAGGTACTGGGGAAACAGTGCCACCCATTCCGTGTGTTGCTATACCATCCACCACTGTCCTGTAACCAAATGGTTTCCTGATAACTGTCACTATGCATCTAGTTTCTGAGCCCTTGTCTTGACTTCCAACATTCTAGTGACAGCAACCTCTACTCTTCTGCTAAAGAAGTAACAGGACAGAAGCTGTATTTAGCCTTTTGACAGCTGAAGAGACCCCACTGAAACTACAGCCCAGAACCAGCAGTGCCCACAATCCTGAACCTCACTCTGATAGATACTGGGGAATCTCATCTCCCACAGAGATCCCCCCGTAAGTAGGGAGAAGAGGCCTCTGCCCAGTCCTTAGCAGCCACTGTGTAGTAATATGGAGCGGCGCAGGGCTGCGTCCCCAAGACCCCAGCCACCTGGCTCGGCTAGCTTATGCCCCGAAATAATTGCACACAAACTGTATTCATTTAAACACTGCTTGGCCCTTAGCTCTAGCCCTTGCTGGCTAATTCTGATATCCCTATCAACCCATCTCTAACAATCTGTGAGCACCGGTCTTACCGGGAAGATTCTAGCCTAAGTCCATCCTGGGTCTGAGCTTCATAGCGTGCGTCTTCCCTGGAGCAGGTAGCATGGTGTCTCTCCTGCGTCTGCTCCGGAGAGGAGAGCTGTCGAGTCTGACCTCACTTCCTTTTCCTCCCGGCATTCTGTTCTGTTTACTCCTCCCACCTATCTCCTAACCAATGAGAGCCAAGCAGCTTCTTTTATTTTAACCAATGACCTTCCTCCATCATTTCCCCTTTTTCGGTTTAAACAAAAAAGAAAGGCTTTAACTTTAACATAGCAAAATTACATATAACAAAACAGTTATCAAGTAAAAGCTACATCAGAAACATTTATACATATAACAAAATTGACCGTAAATCTCTATCAATAAAGCAAAATCTATACTAATGCAAATTATTCATGTCTATATTATATCCCCCTTTAAATGTAAAAGAACATTTATAAACAATATTTGGGAACATGGGCGCAGTTTTTTCTCTCCAAACTGCTTCCTGCTGAATGGGGGCGTCGTTAATCAGATTATTTAGGGTGTAACCTGTGTGCCAGGTTTATCTCAGTTGGCAGTTGAGCAAAGCAATTTTCTGAAGATGTTCACATCAAGCCTTCAGGAGGACGTGGTCCATCATACCAAGTCGGAATAGAAGAAATCCATAGAGTCTCATCCTCTGTGAAAACAAAAGAAGAATCTCTTTTCCAAAGTATCATATCCTTAGATCCAAATTCTGAAGTCATACCCTCATGATATCCGTTCTGGTTCCACTTGGCAGCCCATATAATGAAATGTCTCTCTGTACTTAGCTCCTTCACAGTCAAAAATTTTAAAGAAAACACAATGTACATAATCCAGACTCTCTGTGAATTTTCCATCTTTACGCGGCTTATTTTTATTTATCTCTATAGCTATCTGTACTCTGTCTCTTTAAAGACATTACTTTTACTTTTTTCTTTTTAAACCATTAACTTTATTCTCTATATTCTTTTTCTTCTCTCTCCCAAGCCAACGTACATTCATCCAACAGTGTGACTCATTTAGTGGTCTGAATCTGTCCTATTGTGAATCTGCAATTTTTTACTGTCCAGGAGCACTTTTGATTTGCGCCTTTAAATCACTAGGCACTTAAGAATCTAAGTTGTGACATTCCTACGTTAACTTTTTGCTTTTTGAGCGTACATCTGTAGACCAGGCTGTCTTTGAACTCTCGGAGATCCGCCTGTCTCTGCCTCCCAGGCATTGGGATTAAAGGCGTACACTACTACACCTTGAACTCACAGAGATCTGTTTGTCTCTGCCTTCTAGGCACTGGGATTAAAGGCGTGTGCTACCACACCTTGAAGTCACAGAGGTCTATCTCCCTCTGCCTCCCAAGTGTTGGGATTAAAGGTGTGTACTAGGACACAAAACAACTCTCTTCCTTTTTTTTTTTTAAGAACTTCAACTTTTAGCTTGCGTATATTTTTAACACACAGTAAACCATTTAGAAATTTTCTTTGTCTCTGAATCTCTCTTTACTGTATCTCTGTCTTTTTCTGACCACAAGAGCCTTTAATTTACCAAGCAATATCAGTAGGACTAAAGGCGTGGCTTTGCCAGCTAGATCCAGTCCATTCCTTAGCTTTTCAGCCTCTTGGCTGAGGTACTGGCTGTAGCCATGTTTATAGCATTTCAAGGTCCCTGCCAGCCAGCAAGCTACAACAGACAACACTCAAGTCCTCTCTCGGTAGCCGGCCCTCCTGCCTCAAACAGTCAGAGTTTGCCCTGGCAGGATGGCCCAGAAAGCCGGCATTTTTAAACGGCACAGCTTTTTTCCTGCTACGGCATGCATTCAGCTTTTCATCACCACCGTTTAAGTGTTTCGTGGCAGGATCTCTTAATGAGCTGCAGGGATTTGCAGCTGAAGCTGAGTCAGGAAAATTTCAAAATGGAGGACGTACCATTTTGTGCTAGCTCTGGGGCTACCAGGTAGGAGCGGCACTCAGCAGTTTAATTCTGAGACTGAGCGTGCAGCACAGAAATTCTTTTCATCCAAGTTACGTCCAAATCTGACACACAGAGCACTACGCAGTCTGAAAACACATCTCTGTATGGCAGCAGGAATCCGCCATGCTCTTCCGCCTGCCTAAGCCTGATTCTGCCTTCTGCCCAGGAGCAGGCGGGGAGCTCTGAGTCATCGTCAAGGTCTCAGAGCACTCTCCTTCAGATCCCAAGCGGGAACACAAACATAAAGCCAGAGTTTGCACTGGCGGCACAGCCCCAGGAAGCCATGATTTGAAATGACACAGCGTTTTTTCTGCTGCTGTTGCCGAATCAGGAAATCTCTCTACAGCACGCCACCAACAAACAGCAAAAATCTGTGTTAAACTCTCTCTCCCTTATTTTTAAGCCGTCTCAGGTTTTTTAAGTGGGTTTAGTTAGCCACACGTCTGGGCGTCATTTGTAGTAATAGGGAGCGGCGGCGGGGTTGCATCCCCAAACACCCCAGCCGCCTGCCTGGCTCGGCTAGCTTATGCCCCGAAATAATTGCACACAAACTGTATTCATTTAAACACTGCTTGGCCCTTAGCTCTAGCCCTTGCTGGCTAATTCTGATATCCCTATCAACCCATCTCTAACAATCTGTGAGCACCGGTCTTACCGGGAAGATTCTAGCCTAAGTCCATCCTGGGTCTGAGCTTCATAGCGTGCGTCTTCCCTGGAGCAGGTAGCATGGCGTCTCTCCTGCGTCTGCTCCGGAGAGGAGAGCTGTCGAGTCTGACCTCACTTCCTTTTCCTCCCGGCATTCTGTTCTGTTTACTCCTCCCACCTATCTCCTAACCAATGAGAGCCAAGCAGCTTCTTTTATTTTAACCAATGACCTTCCTCCATCACCACTGGATGGCCCAACACCAAAATGAGAAAGAATACTAAATTTTCCAGGCAGAAGCCACTGACAACTGAAGGAGCAACCGAAAAATTGGAGGTAGCCAGGACTGAATAAATGAACGGAATTGATAGGGGAGGCCACTAAACTGAGACTCAGAAGGCTGTGAAGGGCCAGAGAAGGGAATTTCAAACTGACTGCCTGAAGAGTTCGAGGAAACTGTTGAATCTTCAGGGCCAAGCATCTCAGACCCCAGGCTGGGACAAAACACACAGGTTGATGACAAAGGACCCAGTACTTGAGGTGAGCATGGGGATCGCAACACTCATAATCTCAATGTCTCTGATAAAAGGACTGAGCAAATGCCAGAACAGGCTGCTTGGTCTTTTTTCAGAGATTAGGTCTCATTTTAAATTTTCTAAAACTGAGCAAGCAGTTTTTGAGGAAAAGCCACAAATAAAGGACAGTCAATTTCCAGAACCTCATCACCAATGAGGAGGCCTGGTACCTGCAGTCCTAGGTCAGGCCAGGCCTGAGCCAGCCTCCACAGTAACTCAAGGACAGGGCCTGGTAGTTGTCTAAGGCTGCCCCAAAATAGAAAACTGTATCCCTGACTAATGCCTGACTATCCCTAGCCAATTAGAACATGATTTTTACTTCCCTAAGTCAGTCATATATAAAATGATCTGACTTCCTTAGACATTCTCTTCAGTAAGGCTTAAAATAAGCTCCCATCCCTTCTCAGGGTTGTCCACCATCGTTCCTTTGTGTAAGATTGTTGGGCCCAGCATGCTGAAATAATAATAATAATAACAACTCTTTGCTTTTGCATTGGGTCTAGTCTCTTGGTGGTCATTGGGGTTCCGGGTTCTGGGTACAACATCTGGTAATTGAAGCTGCAGTAGGGAGTGTAATACTGAGGAACAGGATTACACTTCTATCATATCTACCTTCCTATTCCTCCTAATCATTACTGTTAACCACTTACAAAAATGTAAGATCCAGAAGGGAAGCATTTGTGGAACTTCTGATCTACCCATGGTCTCTATCTAGTTAACCAAAGGAGTCCTCAATTAACTGACTTAATGGCCATGGGACAGGAAGGAGGACACTAGATAATTGTCCTGAGATGAATAGTGACAGTCTCTGTGACATTGCTCCTTAGCTCATCCAATGGGAAGGAGGGAAGAGGATGTATGTGAGCCAATGAATATCTCTTTCATTGTTCCTGTCCATCCTGATCTTTACCATTTGCCCCCAGGGTCTCAACTCTGTTCTCTCCTGTAATGAGGAACTTGCACATAATTTAACTTCCTGTGGAAATATCCTTTTCTATCATAACCATAATCGTATCTATTGACTTGATTTTCATTTTCTTGTAATCTTCTCCAAAGAATTCTTCCTTGATAATTCTTTCTTTCATGGAAGGAGTGTTCTCTTCAGAGGACTTGTTCTTGGGAAATTATATATATTATTCCAAACAGTAATTATTTGACATAGACTTGCCAATCTCACTAGCGGGGAATCAGAAAGAAATCATTTAAATAACAACAACATGTAAATGAATAACTGTTACATGAGTATTTGCTAAATGAATTGAATATTGATAAGGAGTTATTTGGTGTTCATATATATATATATATATATATATATATATATATATATATATAACAAAAGGCTCAGCTTATATAAGACAAATCTAGGGCTTGCAACCTGATTTTATATATCAAAATTCCTCCCTTTTCTTTCACCTATCTTCAAAAAAAACTAAATTTGAAATGGGCAGGTCCTTGGAAGTTGTTGGAGGAACTTCACAAAAAGATTTTTAGCTCCCTCCTACTGTGTGTGTGGGGTATGGGGGAAGAAAGGAGCCTGATTCAGCTGCTTTACCAGAGCCTACTATTCTCTGGGTCTATAGATCTTAGGGTGTGTAAGCTAATTGCAGAGCAATCTCTGTGAACTCAAAAATGAAAGGACTGTTGTTAATGTCTGCCAAAAGAGCTTTCAAAGTTTCAAGACAAAACAAGTGTTTGCTTCCTGGCATTCTATTTTCCCTCCACATTTATTTTCAGGCCTTGGGGACAGACAAGTCACATTGCTTTCATAATGAGTCACCCTTTCTAAAAACAGAACCCTACTTGAATGAACAATAGTTCCAGGCCCAGCTTGAGAGTCCATAAGGCTGAAAACCGGCCTCAAGTCGGTGAATGACTCCTCTGTTCCCTCTGGAGCACCTGAAAAGAGAGAACTTGTCACTAGAAAGCCAGTCAATTGTAAATCACTGTTTCCAATATACACATTTATATTCATGAGAAATAAAAGGAAAAACTAAAACTAAAACAACACAAAGAATGCCCACAATTAAATACACTCACAGACAATATTTGCATCAATATTCCTCTGAGGACTGATCTCTCTCTTAGCTTGTACCTTCATGAACTGACCATTTTCAGCTTTGAAGTCCAAAGCAAAACTGTGTAAGGCTGGAAACATGACCCCTAAGTTTGAATAATATTGGTGCCACCAAGGAGTTTGACCTTAGGCAATTCTTTAACGCTCACTTTCTCAACTCGAAACTGTCAATATGTGCTTTTTTTAAAAAACAGAGTTACAAAGATTTTAAAATTCGATACTGGATGTGAAATATCAGGTACCATGCCAGAAACACTCAGACGTTTATGAAAAGTGAACACAGTGGGATATAGAGGATTACTACCTGATGAGAGCTTGGCACACACAGCAGATAGGAGAGAGAAAGATCCTTCTAGCGGTACCCTGCAGTGAGAACTCCAAGGGCCAAGACCTCAGCTGTCTTTTGATCACTGCTGATGGGCACTGATGCTAAATTGGCATTTAGACAACTGCAATGGCTGAACTTATTGAAAGTATCTGAAAATCATTCTCCCTAAAGAAGAAAAAATAGTATAATGAATAGAATTACATTTGTGGTATAATGTCTTAGACATGTGTCATGAGAGGTCCGCTGGGCTATAGGAAATCCTCTTATCCACAGTAGATATTAGATGGCATCACTAGCTTCATTTTACAGATTACGAAACTAAGATTTAGCTTCTGTGGTGGGTGCAAGGGTTCACATTTGCTCTGGTGTCAGATGTGATTCTAAACATGATAACTCAAACTTGAAGCCATCATTTGTTAGGCTGCATGACATAATGAGGCATCTATATCATCTGGAATAAAAATACTTTGTGTTTACTTATCTGTGTGTTTGTATCTGTGTATGAAAATATCTGTGTGTGCATTTATGTGTATGTTTATCTATCTATATATACATATATATATATATATATTTGTGCATGTTAATCTGTGGATTTGTGTGTCTGTGTATATATCTCTTTACATGTCTCTGTATGTATCTCTGTGTATACATTTGTGTGCATATTTATGTGTGTGTATCTGTGAGTATATTATGGGTACGTACATATATCCGTGTGTGTATTTGTGTGTATGTAGATCTCTGCGCCTGTGTGTGTGTGCCTGTTCCTCTTTGTGCAGGTACATGCATATAGATATGTGCGGAGTTGTGCCGCATACGCACAGCCAAAAGACATCATCAATTATTATTTCTCAGGAACGCCAGTCTCTTTGTTTTTTGAGACCAGGTCTAGCACTTGCCTAGTACTCAAATAGGTCAGATGGGCTTACTGGCAATCTTTAGGGATCTTCCTTTTCTCTTCCTCAGCACTTGGCACCATGTATAGCAGACTTTCTTGGACTTCCAGCCGCCAAAATCATGACATGGAGACTTATTATTAATTATGAATGTTCAGTTTTAGCTTTAGACTTGTTTCTATCTAGTTTTTTCCCTTTAACATAAATTAAATTAATCTATGTTCTGCCTTGAGACTCGCTTACCTAATCTATGTACTGTCTATCCTGGTTTCTGGCTTCCTCCTTGTCTGGCCTTCTGGCCCCTGGCTGAAAGACCGCTGGCTCCACTTATCACTCCTCTGCCTAGTTATTGGCCATTCAGCTTTTCATCAGACCAACCAGGTGCCTTAGACAGGCAAGATGAAAGAGTAGCAAATGTTCACATAGTTAATCAATTATTCTGCCACACAAACAAATGCCATGCATCTTTACACATTAAACAAATATTCTATTCTACAGCAGCCTGACTTTTTTAAAAAATATTTTCAAGAATGGGCTTTGAGAATGAAACTCGGGTGGTCACACTTGCAACCAAATACTTTGCCAGTTAAGGTAGCTCTTTGGCCTTGCATTTAGCTTTTTATTCCTATTGCAACAATAATAATTTAAAAGACATTTCATAATAATACTTTTTTTGACAAGGAATGAGCCTATGATCTGGTGGTCTGAAAGAACATAACCTTTGTTTACCGTCAGATGATGCACAGCTGAGTTGGTTTAATTAATTAAAGATAACATCAGAGACATTAACATGTGTCAGTGTCACAATAAGGAAGCGGAGCACTTCCTCTTGGATTAGATTAACCAAAAAGCAAACGAAAGCTCAGATTCTGTACTTCTCTCTCTCTGTCTTCCATCTGTCTGTGCCTTATGGTTTCTGGCCTGTCGATAGTTTGTCTGTACTATACCTACGCATACCTGCCTGTTGTCTGATGTTTGTGCTCCAAAGAGCTTTCTGAATTTATTTAATAGCACAGAAGGAAACAATTAGAGAAGGAGCGAAGTTTTATAAAAATCTTACAACAGTTCTGTAGGGGATATAGCTACCAATTCCGACTTACCCAAATAACAAATACTACTACAAGTATACCACTTATCAAGCAATATCTGTATGCTGTTTCTCATACTTATGATAGATATTTATTATACAAAGTCTATTTTGACTTGTTTTCTGTTTTCAGAAATTATTATAATTTGCACACATTACACATATGCATTACTCTGTGTCTGCACGATGAAAGAATTCTAAATGAAAGATCACAGCTACACTTTGCTTCAGTAGTGAAAGCTGATTATATGGGAAATTCAAGGCAAGCAAGGTTGGTTGTTATATTGTTCTTTTAAATGTTTAAAAATAACAAAACAAACAAAAAGTTTGAGTACTCAGCTCCAGCTGTGTATTTGAACTGGGTCTTAATTGACTTCCAAGTATATTATTAGCATTGCCATGAGGTCCAGCAAAACCACCATCTCTAAGAATATAACAGGTATTTATATAGTAATGTATCACCTCACAGTCAGATGATAAACCTCAGGCAACTTGGTACTTTTAGCTTGCTGCAAATAAGCCTTTTTAAGAACTGTTGCCAAGAAAAATGCAGACAGTCACCTGTACATCAAACAGCACGTTCTTTCAAAGATCACATGACTACTATACGCTTTCAAATCTGGAGAGACATGCTCCTTTACCTATTTAAAAGGTAATCACAGTGTCGGGTAATACAGGATAACAGCCCTTTTAATGTTAATCAATAGTTCGCTTTATTATTTTCTCTTTCTTTTTGGATAATAGTTATTTTTCAAAAATTTTCTCCTCTGTTGTCACACCCCAGAACAATTTAAAGCCTCTGGTTCTACACACTAACATATATATCTCAGATAGTTTTGTCTGTGAGTTAGAGCACCAGGTCCCGATCAAGACCTGTGACTGCCTGCCCCCAAGACCTTCATGGTCTTTTTGGATAAAGAATTCCTTTCCAGTTTGAATGTTCTACTTGAGATCTTTAGATACCATTTTTGTGAGAAATCAACCTGACTGCCTTCATCACATTGAATGATTTTTGACTGAAGAAGAAAAGTAATTAATTGACTCACAGTAGAAATCACTCTAAATTAATCAAAAGAAGACAGACATTAATTCAGACGGGCAAAATCTATCAAAAACAAACCAAGTTAAACTCATAGAATCATTAATATCCATTTCACAAGACTGCATGCCATTAGCTCTAGTCAGTTAACAGCACGGTACACTCGTTTTCCCTTCCCTCTGCCACTGGTCCATGAAAAAACACTGCTTACTGAGTGTATTTTCAAGCAACTTCATTTGCTTCTTATTAATGGGGATTGATGCCTAAAAAAAAGAGTTCATTAAAATCAAAATTGAATTGGAGAATGGTTAAGCTTAAAACAGACTGACTTTATAGAGAGAGCTTATTAATCCTTTGTTTTATTTCCTAATGCCAGCATGCTTACTGTGATCTACTTAAAAATGTTAAAAGATATACTGAGTGACCTGCACCAGTCAGTCACCCATTCAACTCAAACTTATGGAGTAACTATAGCATAGTTAAAGAGAAGGTTTTAAAAAATGCAAATATTATCGTCACTCAAGTATAATATTTACAGTATCAAGCAGAGAGGACTTTGGCTCTTTTATCCCTCAATCTTAGCTCTTTTGTGTGGATATCTGCCCCACCAGAAAGAGGCTTTAGAAAGGTGTGTGTGTCTGTGTCTGTGTGTGTGTGTGTGTTTAATAAACTCTAAAGTAAATCTAATATATTTATATAGTTCTGGGGACTGAGAGTCATAGATTTAAATTCAGGTTGCTACAGTATCCTAGCTATGTGGTCTTGAGTAAACTATAAACTTCTCTAGAATTAGAACATGTGGTTGCTAAAATAATAAAATAATTCACTGTAAGACTGTTGTATAAAGCAGAAGTTAAAAACGTAAGTATGAAATCTAGTTACCACATAATAAAAGCAATATTCTTGCAGTCATCAATGGCTATGAGATTTGCCAGTCGTACGATGCTCATGATGGAAAATACCTAAGATTCTATTTGTTGGCAAAGAAAAAACTGAGGGCAATGCAGGGCTGAGAGAAATAATTGCTGTTATATATAAGACTATTTGCAAAATTTATGACTTGTGCATTTATAGGTTTAAAATATGTTCTGCATATGTTTATGTGTTTGTGTGCATGCATGTGGAGTGGGGTGCGGGATTAATGTGTGTGCAGACATGTGCTCGCGCATGTGGGGTGGGGTGCGGGATTAATGTGTGTGCAGACATGTGCTCATGCATGTGGGGTGGGGTGCGGGATTAATGTGTGTGCAGACATGTGCTCATGCATGTGGGGTGGGGTGCGGGATTAATGTGTGTGCAGACATGTGCTCATGCATGTGGGGTGAGGTGCGGGATTAATGTGTGTGCAGACATGTGCTCATGCATGTGGGGTGGGGTGCGGGATTAATGTGTGTGCAGACATGTGCTCATGCATGTGGGGTGGGGTGCGGGATTAATGTGTGTGCAGACATGTGCTCATGCATGTGGAGGCAGCCTTTGATGTCAGGTGTCTTCCTCAACTACTCTTCACCTAATCTTTTGAGATAGGTTCTCTCAACTGAGCAAACTTGCTGATTCATCTAGCAAGGCTGGACATTTAGTTCCAGAAATTCTCCTGTCTCTGTAACCCAGTTCTGGGATTTTAGGCATGAACTGAGGCACTTGGATTTTTTTTAAACAATTGCTTGGACTCAAACTTATATTCTCTTGCTGTCATTCCAACTCTCGGATCTTCTACATTTAAATATTTCTATGGAGAATTTATAGTGGGAAAATAAAAAAATACTATCCGTAATTCTTGTTGAAGGTAGAGAGAAATTTACATTTACATATGAATAAATATGAATATTATATGAATATTCATGATCTACATGCATAAGACAGTTTAAAAATATTACATATATTGCACATTTTAATTTAAAAATCTTACAGAAACTGCACCATTTCACAATAAAGCTATACTTATTGTGACAGACAAGATGTGTACAAATATAGAGATGATATCTGACTTTCACAGGACCAAGGGAACTCGATTCTCAGAATAGGTCTTGAATGAAAGAGCCTATGATGCAACTTTAATACTGACAGTTTTATACTGAGAGGCACAGAGTTTCCTTCCTGGGGGCCATGCATTTGCTGTGGCTAGCTAAAAAAATAAAAATAAAATAAAATAAAAAAATAAAGACAAAGGTGATTTCTGCAAGGACCTGTTAGTGCATGTGTCAGAATATCTGAAGTCACTCCCTCAGTGTGGGACCACAGAAGTCCTTTTTGTGTGGCTGCCATGGATGGTGAGGACTTCCTCTCCTGTTACTGTCCAGATGGTTTCATAGTCAATGTGAGTGTTGTCCTCAGCAAATTCAGGTCCTCTACAGGATACTTGTTTTACTACCTGCTTGGATAAGGTGTCCTTTCTGCTGAAGACATTCTTGCTTAGCTTCTCTGGCTGAGTAACAATGTGAAACCTAAGAGTGATGTATATAGATTTCCCTTGGAAGGGGAAATAGACAAGATCTCCTAAGAAAACTGGGAGCATGAGGGTGAGGGAGGAGGGAGGGAAAAAGGGGAAGAGAAGGAAAAAACTTGAGGGAACAGAATAGTCAAGATGGTAAAGGGCAGAGACGGAGATCAAGGAAAGATGTTTCTTGATTGAGAGAGCCATATGAGGCTGGAAAGAAACCTGGCACTAGAGAAATTCCCAGGAATTCACAAGGATGACCCCTGATGAGACCCAAAACAATTGAGGAGAGGGTGCTCGAACTGGCCTGGCCCTGTAGTCAGATTAATGACTATTTTAAATGTGACCATAGAATCTTCATCCAGCAACTGATGGAAGCAGAGGCAGAGAGTCACAGCAGAGCACTGGGCTGAGCTCCCAAGTCCAGTTCAAGAGTGGAAGGAGTGAGAATATAAACAATGAGGTCAAGACCATGATGTGGATGCACACTAAAACAGCTTACCTAAGCTAATAGGAGCTCATTAACTCCAGCCACTCAGGAAAGGAACCAGCATAGGACCAAACACGTCCCTCAGAATGTAGATGACAGTTGTGTACCTGGGGCAGACATTGGGCCCACTGGTAGTTGGACCTGGATTTATTCCTACTGCTTATACTGTTTTTTTTTTTTAAACCCATTCTTTTTGGAGGGATACCTTGCTCAGCCTAGATATAGTAGGGGGAGCCTTGTTCCTTCCTTAAAGCAATGTGCTTAACCCTCTCTGAGGAATTGATGGAGGGTGGGGTGAGGGGTAAGGTGGAAGAAATGGGAGAAGGGAAGGGAATAGGAACTGGGATTGGCATGTAAAATGAGAAAAGATAGGTTTTTTGTTTTGTTTTTTAATAAAATAAAAATAGGAAAAAATACATTCTTGATTCAATCACTACTAAGCCTGACTCTCCCTCAGCAAAACAAGCAATGCTCCTTCCTCTTTAAAGTGTTCTATGTCATGCTCTTAAGAAGTGAACCAAAACTGGGTGGTGGTGGCACAGGCCTTTAATCCCAGTACTCAGGAGGCAGAGGCGAGAGGATCTTTGTGATGTAATGGTTGGCCTGGTCTACAAAGTGAGTTTCAAGACATGGCTTGCTTAAGACATGGCTGTTACACAGTGAAACCCTGTCTTAAACACACCCCCTCCTAAGAAAAAAAAAAGAAGAAAAAGAAAAAAAAGAGTGAAGCTAAATATTTTTTCTCATTATTATATCAGTGCATTATAGTGATCTGCTTACCCAACAACCGTCTACATTAGATATTTGTTTTTCAAAAAGAGAGATGTTGTTTTGTCTTTGATTTTGTGGTTCCAGGATCAGTGACTGTTAAGCAATACATACTTTATGAATAAATATGTTTGTTTCTTTTAAATGGCCATTGTCTTAAATCTGTCAATGCTGTTTTGTTGAGTTTCAAAGGCAATGTGTGCAGAAACATAATAATAACTCATATTACTGAATATTTTTACTTTGGCAAGCATGAAACTATTATTAACCCCACTTTTCATAAATAATAAACAAAGCCTGAAATTTAGAGTCATGATGAGACTGTAACTCGAGATACCTCTGTAGGCAAGAGCCAGGTTTCAATCTTGAGGCTGTCAGCTAATCCACTACAAGAAGTGAGAATTGATACAAGGTAATGTACCCAACTGTCATGATACTCAGCAAAGAACACCAATGATGTGGTTTATAGCTACAAATGCTTTGAGTCTCTGAAGATAATAAAAATACATTTGGACAGGGCTCCTCACATTGCTGCTCATAGGACATATGCTTAGCTTATTCTAGAAGATGTAAATATATTTGCTCTGTTTGACAAGGTCAAAGTAGTCTGGGTCATACAAAAGAAGGTGCTGTTCTGCTTTGTTTAAATAGAAAACTCCTAAAATAGAATTTTTAACTGCAACCACAGTTATGATGATGCAAGGGGAATAATTATTTTTGTTAAATGTCACTAATAATTAATGGGGACATTTTCGACTTTTGCTAACCATGGGGTAATATGACTAATATCTAAGTAACAAAGACACTTACTCACCACTTAACTAATGACTTTTTAATCCACAGATGTGCGTCTTTTATGAGTATTTTAAGAAGGAACATGTACTTAAAAATAAGACAACATTGTCATGAGCAATGAAAGAACCACATAGTTGGGTAAGACTGTTCTTGAGTGGGTAGAAAAACGGGCTCTCTAAGATCATTAAAGGTGGAATCGGGACCTCTCCCTTTCTCTCTTTGCTTCTCCTCATCTTCCCACACAGGAAGAGTAATATGTCATGTCATGCTCAAAAATTGTGCTTGGCAATCTCAGACACTGTCAAGCATAAGAATGTTGTTTATAACTCTAAAATATTGGAGTTAAAGTACTTGCCTGTGCTTGGTGGCCTATTCTAAAAGTGTATCTGTGTACTAAAGAGCCCAGTTTCCTTTTGGGATAACATCAAGGCAGAGATGACCAATCTGATTTGAGTTCTGAGACTTTAAATGAGTTTAGTGTATATTTGCATGCACAAGTGTGCTTGGATATGTATAGTACACAGTTACCTTTTTAGAATCCCTAATTATTCCATGTCTTCATGATACTAATTCAAACAAGATCTTGAGAAGGATCATTTTTGTTATCAAAATCACTGGCTGGGTGCTTAAAAGTCTAGATGCTAATGTGTTCATAGATACAAGCATAGATTGTACATATGGGTTCATAGTAAAGAATAAGGTGTGCTGTGATTACATCATAGATCATCTGCCTTCCAGGAAATTTATCATATGAAATATACGTCTTGAAAATAAGAGAAACAGGAGAAAAACAATAACATTAGCTGATCAAGGTTAATAAATGCTTAGAGGTAAAATTCTGAGGAAACTCTTGACCTAGACTGTGTAGCCACAGGCAACAAGAAAAGATATCATGAAAAAGAGGTGTTCTTTTAGCTTTCTCTGAACCTAAAGGCTTAGTCCCTTCTTTTCTATGCATTAACTGGATTTTTTTTGTTTGATTTTACTGTGTACATTGGAGAAAATATTTCTAGAAGAGAAGCACACAGGAAAAAAAAATGTGGCACTCTGGAAGCATAAAGTCCAGAAATGTGTGGCCTGTCAAAGTATGTACTTTCAGTCTACAAAATAAAATATAAGATGGCTTTGAGTGTTGAAGATGCGGTACTTTGGTAGCTCAAATAACAACTCACAAGGAATTGTGCCTGCCCATTGGAGCACAAGGAGAGATAAGATGGGGCAATAAAACACATATGCAGACTGGGAGATAGAATTCTGGCTAGGCATAATATCTTTGTGTGTTTATCCTATAAATTTGATAGATTCAGTTATGCCAGACATCCCCTGTGCAGTTGATGGAACTATATAGAAAACCATATGGTTGTAAGTGTTTGGGGTGTAAGCATTCTTTGTTATCTATCCTCCTACTTTCATTCTGTTACTGGAGGCAAGCCATGTAAAATTTACATGAATTAATAACTTTCCAACTTTATTTATATCCTTGAATGTTAATTGTAAAGAGTTTATTGATTACTCGAGGAATGAAATGTTGATTTTTACTTTTAACTAATTGGTGGTTTTACCTCAGGTCACTGCATTAGGAGTACACAGATAATGTAAAATATCACTACCCAGGACCTGGATGAAATTGGGGTTCTCATCCTTGTGAAGAGACAGTGTCTCCTATATGTGAAGGAAATTTTGTGTTTGGTGAACAGAATGGGTGGGGGTTATCATAGAAAAACTCATCTTGGACACACATAGACCGATTTCCTACAATTTTCACATCTCCGACATATGTTTGATTTCTAGAAGACAAACTGTGGACATAAACTGTTCGTCATATTTTACACTTACTCATGAAGAATTGTCTCTGTGTCACCAACCCCTTCCATCATGTCTGATACCTCTGGATTGACCAAGCCACCATGAAATGAAAGCCAAAAGCCTACAGATAGCTTTGGTTCTGAATTAAATGTTGGGGGAAAATGTCTCAATCTGTATCAGCCTGACATTGGCAATAAATATGTTTCTGATATGTCATGCTGCTAAGGTCTTAGAGCTTGCCACTCCAACATGGCCTTAAGTCACCACCTTACAAACATGAATACACATGGATGTCCTACAATGGTGCAGTATGACTTTAAAGTATGTTTAAAATGGTTCCTCCTCAGTTTCAATTTTACATATCCTAAACAGGTCTAATTGCAGCCAGATATCAGCCATATCATTGTCCAGGTTCTGGAGCTCTATTTTTTTTCTTCATTTAATAATATTGTCTTGCCTCTCATTTAGTAAACTACAGTTCATATTAAATGAAATTACTTGCATAAAGATATGGAAGGAACAGAAACCTGGAATTCAGCTAGGAAGGCAAGAAGGAAGAAGCAAGGAGAAATATCAGGCGCTTTGTACCGTCTTCAGGTACAAACAATATCCAAGACTCTGATGGGTCTACAGGAAGCAAAGACACACAAATGCTAATTGATTCTTGGCTGATTTCAGAATATTAAGGCCTGTAGAGAAATGGATAAAAAGATTTTTATGGAGAAGTAACTTCATAAAGTAAATTTGTTTTAATTGTTCTCTAGGAAAAAAAAAGAGGACACATAAAACTGGTTAATTTATTTTATAAAGGTACCTTAATATAGAGAATATAATCTAATAAATATAGAACATGGAATTCAAAGCAAGACATGCAAAGACAATGCAGCTTCTAGCTGGTACTCTCTGTCTGTCTGTCTGTCTATTATATCCCGGTCTATCATCTTTGTAACTATCTGTCTATCAAACTATCCATTCATCTATATATTGCCAACTAATATAGATGCTCTCTGTTTTAGTTAGAAGAACTGTCTAATGACAAGTAAATTAGTAGAGTTATTCAGAAGCAATAAGAGAGCTTAGAATTAATAAAATTAATAATATATACAAATAACATAACAAATATTCATATTCCTAAAATCAATGAGTTGGGTCAATTAACAATAGCATAATGATAATAAGCATGAAATTAATTAACTGGAAAGTTTTTAAATAAATATTGTAAACTACCTTAAATTGGATAGAGAAACATGGCAGAAAGTATAGAGATAAATACAAATGAAAAACCTAAAAGAAGATAATGTTGGGAATGACAGCATGGATATGTGGAGAGGAGCAAAGATAAAGCTCACGTTTTTAAGTTATTATAACAAAGAAATCTGTACAAAAGCAAAAACTAGAAGGAAAATCTAAAGTTCGGTTTTTGTTTTGGAAAAGATTTTTTTTTCTGAAAAAAAGATCACAGACACTTATAAAACAGCAGGTGACTCTTTGTATAAATCTTAGTTTACAAAATCTTTTTAAATACCTTTAGATATCAAAAGAACGCAGTAATCATTTTCATTCAGTTGGAAGGTAGATATAAATCATTATGAAAATGAAAGTTATGTTAGCATTATGAGATTAATATGATGCCATGATAACATTATCATCTTGATACATAATAATGAAGCATTAGGTAAAATTTAACATCACTAAATAAGCAATTCTAAAGAAGAGTGAAATTTCTTTTACATTGTAAAGTAGAGGTAGTCTGAAGTGTCTTACAGAGTAGCTCTGATTTACACAGTAATTTAAGAAATAATACCATGACATTTTGATAAGCTCTCATAAATACACCCTTCAGGACAAAGGGTAAAGTCTCAGCTGGAAACCTGGGTCAAAGAAAAAGGCCCTTGCTGCACAAGCTTGTCACTATTTCTGTCATTGTAGATTGCTCAGAAGACAGATATAGGGGATCCTTAGTAGAAATTGGCTCTTACTAAGGACTAGGGAGCTTTGGGTTCAGCGAGACTATGACTCAGTAAATAAAAAGGAAAATAAGTGAGGTTGGCACTCGCCATCAACCCCTGACTTTCATATGCAAGTATATATACATACCTCCCCACCCATGTGCACCCACTCATGTGAACACAAACACAAGCAAGTGTGGAATAAATACACACAAGATAGTGTGCAGAAAACCTTTGAAATCATGATATCAAAAATAACTCCTATGGCTTTTCCACCATAGTCCATTGGTGAGACTTGATATACAGCAAGAAATTGGAAGCATATTTATGTCCTTGTTGTTCTATTGTAGTTTACATTTATTATAAAGATACAGTAAATGTTGAAACAAAAAATACTTATTATTTGAGGTCAGAGAAATTCCTGATATGATATAATCAACAGAAATAATAAAGGGAAAGAATATTTTGTCTAATAAACATTTTTATAAATAATTTTACTTATATTTTAAGTTGAAACATTAACATTTTTACTTTACTTGAATTGCTTTGTCTCATCTTTAATTTTCTTCTCAATAGATGTAAACTTATAACTTGACAGAGTTGAGGTCATGCAAATATTTATCTAACAAATCTTTCTTATAATCCAAGACATATATAGTAACATAGCATTTGACTTTTCTGTGCCTCTTAAGGGATCTCTCATTTCTATAAGAAAGTATCAATGCTAAGTAATGATCATGAAAGTTGAAAATGGACCATGAGAGTAGCAAAGGAAATTTTAAGGATGAGAAGACAAAGTGGAAGGATCCATGTGACATAAAAGTAAAAATAGGACGATAGAGGTGGGGGAGTTAAAGTGTTGGGGGCAGGAGGGTGCAGATAAATGTAAAGAAAGAACCTGAAAACATGTCTTTCTCCTGGCTTCTGCTTCACGATCCTGCATAAGTTCTTGCCTTGATTTCTCACAATGAATATCTGGGACCTTGAAATGTAAGTAAAAACAAACTATTTCCATCGCTTGGAGGGAAAATGCCATAATGAAAACTTTTACATTTTATGCTAATAACAAACAAACAAACCAAAGAAATGAAGGCAGTGTTAGCAGTAGGCATTGTTCAGTGTTGCAATAAATGGTTTTCATAATGTCTGAGTTCCACAGCTATTAAGTTAGCGAAGTACACTTATTTCACAAAATTGTTATGAGAAATATAAAACAAGGTCTAACAAAGAAATGTAATCAATAAGCAGAGCTATTGAGCTGAGGTTGTTAAAACTTGAATGTAGAAGGTTCTGAGCTATCTAATATAAAACAAGATAGATTTTCTATAAGTTTTGAAGGAGAATGAGAAGCCTTTCCCTCCAACAGCTGAACTTTCAGAAACTCAGTGTCATTTGTTAACTCACTAGTATACTTTGCCATGTCTCCTGGCTTATACATATTTCACTATGACTAACATGACAAAAAATATGAATACACATAGTTCTTTTGTAAAGAAGGCAAGTTATATTATATAATAAGCATAATCCTTTTGTCCAAAGTTTGAATGACTTCTATGTCAATAATCATGAATAACCTATCAACTGCAAGAGAAAAATCTTTTAGAAGTTTTTTTTTCAAATGGTTTTAGAAGTTATTTTTGCTCCTTTGGCAGCTACATGATGTCTCCCTAACTCCACCTACTTTCCTCCTCTATCTCTGATTGGACTTCCTACCTTTCTATATTCTGCCTTCCATGGGCCAAAGTAGCTTCTTTGTCAACCAGAAGTAGTAAAACATATTCACAGGACACACAGGGGAATCCTATATCATCTCCCCTTTTCTATATAAATAAAAAGGAATGTGTTAACATTAAAATAGTAAAGTAGTTATCAAGCAGGAATTATACTTATAATATTTAGTCTATTTATATCTGGAAAGTTTCTTGACTCTTAATCTTTTGTCATAACTAAAGAAAATTGTAACTATCTCTCTTCAAATCCATCAAAGACCCCAGAAGAATATGATATTAACTAAGTAAATAGGAAATGCTTTGTAAATACCTTCCAAACCTGGGCAATCACCCAAAGTTCTTCTGTCACATTGGGGCATCTATCTTCAGTTTAGAGGCCGATAGTATCTGGTGGATTTTTCATTAAAAAAAAGGAGATTTGAAAGCCTGTTTTGCCTATATTGGCAGTTTGTCAATCACTTTCTTCTATATCCTGAAGACTGTCTGACATTTTCATATGCAAAGCAGGAATCCAGAAGAACCATCTCACCTTATTTTGGCAAGTTCAGCAGTCATTTTTCTGTCGGTCCTGTATGTTCAGTTTATACAGCATATCATCAATCGCTCCAGGTAAGAACATTTTCTTGTCCAAATGACTCGTCTTGTCACATTGAAGACAAATTATGTACCAAGTTTATTCAAAATTCTTATGGTAAGTTTACCTTATAATCTTTGTGAGAAAATTATGTCTTACATCAAATTTAAATCCCCTCAGCATTTATTAAAATCCTTCATGATTAACTCAACATTTATTAAAATCCTTCCTTAATAGAAGCCTCATTTATTGGCAAGACTATGTTCTTCTGTTTATGTATTTTTTTTCTTCAAGCCTGATTTTGGAGAGATCGGTGAGAATGACAAATGTAGTTTGAAAGTGAGAAATATGATTATAAATCTTGTTCTCTGAAAAGAAGATCTTCACCAACTCCACATCTGACAGAGGACTGATCTCCAAAATATATAAAGAACTCAATATATGCCCAAGATGAGTATAGCTGGGTCTTGTGGTAGATTGATTCCCATTTTTCTAAGAAGCTTCCATATTGATTTCCAAAGTGGCTGTACCAGTTTACACTCCCAGCAGCAGGAGAGGACTATTTTCCCCGCTGCACATCATTGCCAGCATGAGCTGTTATCTGTGTTCTTGATCATAGCCATTCTGACAGGTGTGAGATGGTATCTCACAGTCAGATCATCTTTTTTTCAGAGATTCTATCCGTAGAGCAGAACTTCTGGCACTTAGCTGGCTTTTGGGAACCTGTTCCCCATGCTGGGTTGCCTTGCCTTAGCCTTTATGCAGCAGAAGAGATCTGCCTTACTTCAATTTGATGTGCCGTACTTTGTTAAGCCCAAGGGAGGCCTGCCCTTTCTGAATGGAGACAAGGGGGAAATGGATGGGGAAGGGCTAGATTGGAGTCAGAGGGAGAGAACAGGAGGAGTGAAGGAGGGAAAACTGTGGTTGGTATGTAAAATAAATGAATAATGTTAATTAAATAATATAAAATAAAATAAAAATAAATCTTGTCCTCATTTTTCTGCCCTCAGAAGCACCTTCAGTGAATCTTCATTCCCCTGTATTAATGCAACTGTGCCTTAATGCTTTTTTTTTTTTTTTTGGTTTTTTTCGAGGCAGGGTTTCTCTGTGGTTTGGGAGCCTGTCCTGGAACTAGCTCTTGTAGACCAGGCTGGTCTCGAACTCACAGATATCCGCCTGCCTCTGCCTCCCAAGTGCTGGGATTAAAGGCATGTGCCACCACCGCCCGGCTCTGCCTTAATGCTTCTTAACAGTACTCTTAACAACAGGTCAGTGAAGGGTTTAGTGACTGATGGTTACTTATTCTTAATGGTCTCATTGTAATCTTTTGCTTGATTTTTACAGTCAACTGGGGCGCTAGATGTCATTGTTCTCATTTCTCTGATGAGAACACCATCACCTATGGATACAACTTCTTTTTTTCTCACTTGAGACTAGTTTTTCCTGATTCCAAGAGTCATGCTGTTAAAACTCTGCTGCCTGCCGTGGGGTGGCCTGATTTCTTGGCCATGGGAGTGACAGGAAACCACACGTTAAAGGACTTTCCCTTGACATATCTTAGAAAGGACCCTTGTGGACCAGATGGACCACTTGGCTCTTTTTCAAGGCTTTTGCTCAAGGAGCCAAATGTTTGTAATATTGCTTCATTTTAACTCTATGAAGTTCATTTATAGAACATTTGTCTAGAAATTTGTAATTTCAGGTCATTTTTAAAAGGCTTATGAGACCTGCAGTAAGAGACCATTTAGGTTACAAACCAATAACTCAGTTCTGACTAAGTTCCAGTTATTAGCTGTTAGTAAATAAGGAATTTCCCGTCATGTGAGATAACTTTGTTTACACAGAACTTTCCCAGTTGCATAGCATGGTTTTTTCTGAGCATCTGCTTCATTAGGATGAAGTATTATGAGAGTGACTGCTAACTTATTGTTCCGTGTAATTATGGATAAATAGTTTCTCCTTTGAGACCATTACTTAGTCCAGGTCCTCAAAGACTCTGCCTGTTAACTAATTGGCAAGCCGTTTGTCCCCCATGACGGAGACATCTGAAAGGCTCTTCCTACAGGAAGTCTCAGGAAGGCTTTCTGGTCTTACTTAGAGCCAGTAGGCGTCATAAGTCACACCCCTGACCGTGTCCAGGCATATGTGACAGTATCTGATAAGACAGAAAGACTGTGTCAGTCCAACACGCCGCTGACTTTTAAAATGACCACAGGCAGAGAGAACAGAAGCTAAGGATTACTGCCAGCTACACCATAATTAATTCAAAACAGTTTTGTCACAAAAACAGAAATTAAATTCATCAATGTCAAGCTTGTATGAGGATTTAGGTCTACTGGTCTGTGAAACTGAGCAATTCGCTAAGCATTTTTGTACCTCAATCCCACCGTTCTTAAAACAGGAAAGGTTTGTAATTAGCGGAGTTATTACATACATTATTTAACATATATTATGTATGTAATTTATATATTATCTAAGTTATATTTTATGTTAAATAATTCATTAGTTCCCTTAGCCCTACTTCCTCTAAAAAGTAAAGCAAGATTCGTATTTTTATAATCCTAACTCAATATACTTTGTGACATAAGTTTAAGTTCAGGGCCAAGACTTCCTTAAGGAATGTATATTCTTATTTATTATAAAGCATACAGTATTGTAGTAAAAAATTAATAACTATTTTAAAGAATTTCTTTATTTTTAATCATTTGTCTCTGTATGGGTATGTTCACATGAAAACAAGAGTCAGCCAAGTCCAGAGTCATGTGCTCTTTGGAATTGGAGTTATAGTGGGTTGTGAGATGCAGGATTTGGGTGCTGAGTATCAAACTCGGGTACTTTGTAAGAGCAGTAAGAGCTTTTAGCCTCTAAGATATCTTTCAAGCAAGATCCCCTCATTCATATTGTGTTTTCCTTTAAACATAATGGAAGCAGTCATAGTCTTAAATACTATTATTGATGATAATCATTAATTTTCTACTTTATGTCAATTATTTTGTAAATTCTAATAAGCATATTCTTGAAACACAGTCTATCAGAAAATATTATATTAATAGAATCATTAATCCTATAAATTTACATATTTACATGCAAAAAAGTACAGGATTGTAAACACAAAAGGAATTCTATGGCGGTGGTAATTGATTTTAAATTTGATTTGACTTGATTTATGTGTATGCCATGTGCATTTGGGTACCAGGGGAGGCAGAAAGAGGGAGCTGAAGTTTCAGATGGTTATGAGCCACAAGTTATGGGTGATAGTATCCTAACTCCAGTCCTTTATGAACAGCAAGGCTTCTTAAGTGTTGGAGCATCTCCCCAGTCCCTTGGCTAGTAATTTAAGCAGACCTGTGGTAAGAAGAGCATTTTTTAAATAGTAGCTAAAAGGTTAATATGCACACTATCTCAAAGTTTATGGAAAGAAAAGAGTGGCAACATTTTAGATGTTTATAATTTTGACTCTTAGAAAGCCACTAAGGTTCAGAGAAGTAGAGCGATGGAAATACATTTTATTGATAGAAACAAGCAATAAAATAAAAATCAGAGTAAGGTAACAATTCTGATAGCTTGTCTTTGAGAATCCTGTTTTTGAAATTAGTGTAGCCGACCCAGAAGATATACAGTGTCCTCCGTAGCTTGTGGTTCTGTGAATTGTATTCACAGGTACAGTTAAAATAAGAATATGAAGTGGTGGATTATGGCAGAATGTCCAGATGGACCCAATTTGATACTGAGGGAGTGTGTCCGAGTCAAAGCAGGAAATGGTGATGGTGTAGAGACTGGGCCAATGGAAGATTGTGAGGTAATGTTTCGGGCAACCTCCTAAATCGTAAAAACGCAGGGACTACAGAAGTCAAAGCAGCAAGAGCTTGCTGGATGAAAGTAACCATATTGATTTCAGTATCTGTAAGTTTTTGCACCTTGACATTTACAGGATGGTAAATGATATTGTCACCACAACAACAGCATGCCTATTATTTTTATACTATTTTGCTTATCATTTTGTTTTTCATATGTGCTTGTTAATTTCACTATGAAGCATATATTTCACCACAAATTATTTATGAGACTTAGTTGAGGTCTTAGACAAAAAATAAGCTTATCTTTACTCTTATCATTTATTTATTTAAATGATCTCCATAGGCTTCAACTTACTCTGTAGCTTAGGCTTGCCTTGAACTGTGAATCTCCTGCTTCAGACTTCTGAATCTCTGAGATTACAAGACTCCACAATTAGGCCTGACACTGATGGCAATGTCTTCCAGAATATTTGCCTACACAGGCTCAAAGGACACTAGCAATCTAAAGATAACCATTTAAAAATTATTTTCAAATTTGAGATTATAAGATAATTACATCACTCCTCTTTCTGTTTCTACTCTCCCATATACCCCTTCTTGCTGTTTTTCAAGTTCATGAGACTTTTTTATTCATTGTTGTTACATGTATACAAAATATATGTACATGAGTATGTATATATGTTATATATTCATAAATATATAAATACAGCACATTACTGTTCTTTTTTAACCTCAAGTAAATTGTCCTGCTTATACAACTATATCTTCTTACTTTTGCAGTGCTGGATAAAAATATTCTGTGCTGTTTGTAAGACAAAGTTATGCAGCACTGTAGATAGATGCACTGGCCTCTTGGTGAACACCCCACAATCACATGACACCTTTTGCAAAGGGGATACTAAGAAATTGTAGTCAAAAGATTTCTGTGCAGGTTCTTGAATGAATTGGGAGAAGGTGCATTTGGATATTCACATATTTATTTTTTGTTATGGTTCCTGCCTTTTTCTCAATTTTAATTGATAATGTTTTTTCTTGCTTTTATGATTGCTTTGCTTTTCACTTTCCCTATACTTTTAAAGAAATGTAACAGTTTAGAAAAAATAGATTAAATTTTAAGCAAAGCAGAAATGTTGTCTATGTATTGTACCTTCTTTATAAATACTTAAAAAATTCTTTAAATATTAACCAACTAAATGTCAAGAAAAACAATGTTTTGCCAGGGAGAAAAATAAAACTAAAAATGTTTCATGATCTATTCAGGTTGTGTGAAAAGGTGGATGGCTGTAGAGAGGGAGGTTTTCCAGGATTACAGGACTATAAACATATTCAAGAATCATAGATAGAAAAAAAAAGAACCATAGATAGTAGTTTTTTCATTAATAACTTTGCAGCGAAGATTTCATAGAAGACACATGTACAGATATGGGATAATGCTGAGAATATTTTGGTACTCTAAAGACATTGCATGTCTTAACATTATGAAAATTGGTGCTTCATTGTTCATAGGCAGATATACAGGCTAGCAAAATAACACTATTTTAAATATCTTAATCACAAAATAAGAAATACTAATTAGTACATAACTTTTGACTTTTTAAACATATATTTGCTTATAATTAAGTATGAATAAATATTTCTTTAATTATTTACTAATAATGTTTTAAATCAGCAATATTTGATAGCTAAAGACATGTGCCTAAAGTTTAGTGTGTGTTTATTATAACTCTCTTTGATCCCAAATTATAAAGCTTTTCTCAAACATAACTGCTTATCACCCTGAAATCCATTGAGTAATTCATCACCCTTTGTATGAACTAGGACACGTTTGATTAAGTTGGTAAAGATAAATCAAAAGTTTTAATATTAATTGATTTATGTTTTCTATTAGAAACATGAACTACTCAAAATAATCAAGTCAATAAAAATAAATAGTACTGGTTTTTCTGTCTCTTAAAGATGGTGTGACAATCAGATCATAAACAGAAAATATAAAAAGGTGGATGAATATATAGTAGAAAACAGAATGTGATAAGAAAGATTAGTGTTCTGTGGTGTTGTGGTATACCAGACCATTTACGATGCTGGGCCTTCAGAAAATATATGGTCTGAGAAAAATTTAAGGGAGTATGAACCTAGCTGTGTAATGATCTGGGGCTTATAACCCTCACTACAGAGAAAACAGACAGTGCAAGGCCACTCACACTGAGATAGAGATTTGATATAATTGAGAAAAGATGGCGATGTTGACCATAGAGAAAGGAGAAAGTGAATTAAAATTAGAGTGTGGTTAGTGGACGGATGAAGCATGACTTCATGAGTTATTATACAGATACAGGCTATACTATCAATGAGACCGGAAGCTAAGGAGCCGTTTTATGTTGAACAGTGAATTGCTTTAAACATTAAAATAATTACAGCTGCTGCTGAGCATAGAAGTCAAAATAAGAAAAGGGCGTGAGTGAGAAGAGTAAGCAGGCTATTCTTATCCAAGCAGAAGACTGTATGAGCTTTTATCAGTGTGGTTCACAACATTGACAGACAAATGGACTTGAAAGAGGCTTAATCCACAGTTGCTAAATGCTCTGAGGATGTAGTAGGCTGAGGGGATTGAGCAAAGCTCCTTGTCAAATGAAGCATGAAGCATCACCTATCCACAGCAAGATCAGTTCTGAACACTGAGGGTGCCGACAGGACATGTCTCTCATAAGCAGTTCATAAACCCTTATAGGACAAGAAGGCTCTTGGTCCCAGTTGCTTGCCTCCTCAAAAAATTATCAATAATTTTAAGCTTCAGTGACAAAACAAAACGAAGAGTTATAAGTGTACTCTAGGGTGTGTATTTTAAAGGGAGGCCATGCTGTCTTTGGTCTTTGCAGTGGTGGTGTTAAGGGCTGACAGTATGGGAAGAAGAGACAAAGCCTGGGGACCTTGGGAGAGGGTTGAAGGGGAAGGGAGAGGCAGTGAGGCAAGCAGAGAAAACTGTAGAGCTCAATAAAAATCATTAATAAAAAAAATAAGAGACAAAGAAAAATAGGCTAAAGGCTTATAAACATAATAGTCATGTTTCCTTAAACTAATTTAAAGAAGAAATATAGAGAAAATTGGTAAGAAGCAGCACAATTTAGAAAGGAGGGAACACTGTCTTTTTTTTTCTTCTATCACAACTATAGAGAGGATTACACTATGTGTTCCTCTTCTTATCAAATTAGCCCCATGGCAAACAATACAGAGGAAAGGGTTTCACTGCAACCAAATAGGAAAATACCATCTGGCACACTATAAATTCAGTTATTAGTTGGTGTTCTGTGAATTTATCACAGGTGTTGGGTGTGTGACAGCCATGAGCCAAAAGAAAACATTATTCTTTCTTTAGTCACATGTGGTCACTTTAGAAAAGTTAGATATTTTCTTTTTTTTCTAAGATTCTTTATTTATAAAACACATTCGTAGAACCGGTTAAAGCAACTTAATAGTCTTATTACGACAACTGTCACTTTATCTTTCTTCTTTAGCTGTTGTCACAATTTTATACATCTATCAAAATGATTTTCCAGGAAATTGGACCCAACTGTCCTCTGTACTCACCTAAAAACGTAACTAACATGAGAATGATAGCAAAATGTCTGAAAGATACAAATTGTTTGATGGTGCTCATAGTAATGGCCCAAGTTTTCCATAAATCACTATATTTGGAAATAGCTCATAGCTAGATTAGGAACACAAGGTGAACTATGCATGCATAGGACAGAGAGGAACCCTAGACTTGTATTCGCAAAATTTTGCATTTAATGCTTTGTTCCAGAAATTGCAAGAGGTATATTTCTTAGAAAAGTGATAACCCATCTTCAGACAGGCTTCCTCCTGCCACAGACAGGAAAAAGTACAAAGACCCACGGCTAGGCATTATGCTTAGATCGAGAGACATTGGAATACTCAGACCTAAATGTGATGTCACCATCAAATCCCTCCTCTTAGAGCTCAGGAACACACAAGAAGAGGAAGCAGAAAAAGGGTAAAAGCCCGAGCTGATAGAAGACACCAAGAAAACAAGGCCCTCTAAGTCAACATGACTCATACTCATATGAATTCACAGAGACTGAAGCAGGAGGCACAGGACTTGCACAGCTTTGCTTTGCATTCACCCTGTGCTCATATATATGGCTTCCAATTTAGTAATTTTATGGGACTCCTGAGTGTGCTAATGAGCGGGTCTCTGATTCTGTGCCCTCTCTTTTCTTTCTGTTGGTTTGTCTTGCTTAACATCAATGTGTTTTACTTATGTTATCTTATTTTATTGTTATTTTTTAATGAACAAAGTAATAGATGAAAACCTGTCACTTAAATCTGGTAGAAGAGGGAAAATCAGTTTCCTCCAACAGAGTGGCACAGGGTATGTCAGGCACTCTAGGGCAGGCCACATGTTCAGAAGTACTTGACCAACATATAACTAGAGCACACTCAATAGTTTTTTATGTGCTTGCATTTGGTTACAGTTTGGTAGTTTATGTTTTGTATTCTTTTTCCTTTGGGTATATAATTTTATTTAGTTTTCTTGACGCTTGGAGGTTTGTTTTTGCCTTGGTTTTGCTTCTTTTTTGAGAAGGAACTTAAAGTTGGGCGAGTAGTGCGGGGAGAGGATCTAGAGGAACTTGGAAGGAAAGACTATGATTCAAATAAATTTGAATTAAAAATGTTTTAAATGATAAAATATAAGACTACAAATAAATGAAAAAGATAACTTTTCAAAATCAATATTGTCCTCTTAATGTCTCTCTCTAGTTACATATGCATAAGGTATATGTAGTTGGGGATTCTTTTCCAACTGAGGCCCATCACAGGAGTGATAAAATTAATTTTAATCGAGATGCAAAGAGTTTTCATCTTTAGGGTAGGTTTGAGTGGATGTGGGGCAGGAGGAGTGTGTGTTACAGTGCATGGAAAGAGCTCATGGCTAGATAAGAATTATAGTGTGAATTCTGCATACATAGGACGGAGAGGGACCATAGACCTGAATTCACAAAGATTTGTGTTTAATGCTTTGTTCCAGAAATTGCAAGCAGTATAGTTCTTAGAAAATTTGTGTCCTATCTTCAAAGAAAACCAGCTTTCTCCACTGGAGTGGCATAGGGTATGTCAGACACTCTAGGGTAAAAAAAGAAATCTTTTTTCCCGCTTTTCCGTTGGTTGCTGGCATTGAAGTAAGGTTTTTAGAATGAGCACAAACACCTTTAACTTTTGAAACTGGGTTTTCTTTTAGGTTCATATTACTCTCCCTGGCCATATTGTATGAGAAAGAAAGTTTGAGAGTCAATGTCATAGACATCAAAAGCCTGGCATCATGGCGTACATCTCTTATTCCACAACCTATGAAGAAAAATCAAATTTAAGATCAGACTGGAACAGAACAAGACTCTCTCAAAGTGAAAAAAAAAAAGATGTATCCTAAAGTTCTCTCCCCTTTCTTTATCATCTTAGCTAAGCAAGTGAGTAAATTAAAAAACCCTGAGGTGTTAATAAGAAGACCACATGTGGGGATTATCCTTTACATATTGTCGAATCAATACTGAACTCTGTTCCCCATAATGTACAATCTCCATTTATCAATTCACTCTAAAGATCAGAGGGTCCAATAGGTTGTCACCTACCCGTTATCACATGGTTTGAACGTTGCTTCCCTTTGCTTTCATAAAGTACCAGTTAAGATCTTCACTTATGTAACAAGTGTTAACTTGGGGTCCTGTCTGAATCCCGGCCCTTTTCCCTCAAAGGGGCAACAAACAGAGTTCAAAATAGAGTTCTATGTTGCTGACATTGTGATCTTTAGGACAGTTCCTGACTAATTACTGACCTTATTACTAGTTACTAACCTAATCTGACATCTCTGTAAGTCTACCTTGGTCCTGACTGCATGCATTCCCCTTCAATAGCCCCAACATAAAAAACAAAGCAAAACAAAAACCAAAGGAATAACAACAAAAAAGCAGCTTAGCTATGCATCAAAAAGAATTTGTGAATGTGTTGGTATTAGAGATCAAAGTCAGGACCTTGAAAATTCTGGGTGTTCTTTTACAATATATATATATATATATATATATATATATATATATATATATATATATATATATATATATTACTATACACATGCACACACACACACACACACACACAGAGAGAGAGAGAGAGAGAGAGAGAGAGAGAGAGAGAGAGAGAGAGAGAGAGAGAGAAGGCAATTGATAGCCCAAAGAATACTTCATTGCATATTGGGATTGGGCTGATATCTGTAAAGCAAGATTACCGTGAGGTCTTCCAAACTGGCATGGATCAAATGCTCTCCGTGGAGTCTACTATGCAGTAGCTTCTCCTTAAGATGGAAGTTGTTCTTGTGGATATTATAGAAGCTAGCACTATTGATTAAAGTAGCCCTCTGAAGACTGTTTAGGACAGCATGCAACACAGAAACCAGCTTTATCAGTCTCAACAAAAAATGCCTCTATTTCGTTTGGATACAGAATTAAGGAAATTGTCTTATTGTTTTGTAAGCGAGTAGACACAGGAGCATACGAAAGCAAATTAGCAATATTAAATTCGAATTTAATAGGAAAAATTGTTTAATGTTTGAAGTTGTTGGCTAAATGCATTTGAATGGGAGGGACAGAAAACTTTGCTTTAGTTCAGATGAGCAATGTGTTTAATCATTTGCAGCCGTTGTCTTACAATGATATAATGACCCCCATATGAGGTGTAGACAAAGATTTCACACGTCCAAGGACGTGCATCAAGTGGAATGGGGCCATCATTTCCTTTGGGTGAAATTCATTACTATTGCATGAAAACTGCCAGTGCATTTTGTTTTTCAATCCAGCATTTCGAGTGGAAATAATTTATGGTAATACAAGCAGATAGCACAGGGCATGTACGGAACAGTAATAAATTTGTGTCTCAAATGAGAAACACTGGAGCACTGACAATGGCAAGACGGTCCTTTGGAAACAGAGCGAGCGGGTCTCATTATTTTTTCACACCGATCAACAAGGGTTTTGGCTGAAAGGGGTGGTTAAATGACTGAAGTTTTAGTTTTGACTTTCTTTGCCTCCACAGAGACAATCACTGCCAGGGTCAATTAGTCTTCCCAAATCCAGAGATAAAATGGTATGCAGTTTAATTTTAAGGCATTGTTAGACCATGTCAGAAGCACCGCAGGTCTGCCAGTTTTGTGACACCAATGAACTGTCTTGTGATTTTCTTTTTTTTAACATTTTATTCTGACCTGGATTTGAGGCCATTTGAAATAAAGTATTAGTAATAGACATTTACAAATTTCTTTTTGTGAGATACATACTATTAATAAAGCTTGCGTTCTAGGGAGTTGAGTTACATTATTTAGACATTTATATAATGATATATTTTGGCATCCAAGTTTAATTTTCAGTTACATAATTAACTTTCATTAAAATGACCAATTACCTTGAACTTGAATAGTTGAAAACCATGGTTCTAATACTACATTAAGGGCATCATAATTTGTCTAATAAACAGTATTTATTTCCAAGTTAAAGAAAAATACATTTTGTAGATCTTTCTGATAGTTCTTGTTCTGAATTAAGCAAGAGTTTCTTCTAATAGTTTATAAGACATGATGTATAACCGGCTGGTGGTGGCACATAGCTTTATTATCAGCACTCAGGGGCCATACACAGGTAGATCTCTGTGAATTCATGGCCAACCTGATCTGCAGAATGAGTTCCAGGACAGGCTCCAAAGCTACAGAGAAACCCTATCTCAAAAAAATAAAAATTAAAAAAGACATAATATATATACCACAAGTATGTTTACATCAGCCAAAGCCTACATTACCATTTAATTATGAGTAACTCTTATTGAGTCTAGTCAGATGCAGCTCTAAATTCTTTTTACCTATATTCAAATCCCTTCTAAAGTTCTCCCTGACACCTATTACTGTGCCTTGCTCTTACAAAAAAAATCCATGAATAGGATTTAAAAAAGAACGTCAAACAAAATATAAATGGACATTGTAAGAGTATTCAAGCCCTCAGAACTATGAACAAGACAATTAAATGAAATGAGCATAGTTTATTTCCTCAGGCCAAAGCTGGACATTTGTTTTTAGGAAGATCATCTCGCAAATGCTCCTCACGATTAAGCATGTGATATCGCTGCTCTGTAAAGAGGGGATAATGCAACCTCATAGTGTTTTATGATGATCATTACCAACAACTCAGCATGCACCTAAATGGCCTCTAAGAAAAACGAATGTTCTGTTCAATTGTTGTTTCTGTGGTAAATAATAAATACACTAAGAGTGTTACACATCTCCAAGGGAAAGGAATCTACAATGCTCCATGAGTCTAATAGCAAATTCTTCTACATGTTGTTTCTTCCTAGAGCCCTCCCAGTATACTGCCAACATTAGCAGAAAAACACAAATTTCCTAGGAAATAACCCATGACCAGGTGTAACTCATGGCCATCATCTATGCCGTAGATTCACTTTCCAGAAGAAGATAAAGGTGCGCGTTCTAATGGATGAGAGAGCAAATGTCAGTCCTTCTCTCTACATTTGAAGACTACCATGAAGATATGAGAAATTCTATGGGAATACTGGCGAATAAATGGGATACTTTGAATTCTGTTATGTTCCCAAGCAAGAAGAGGCTTCCAGAATCTCTTTACACTGCAGAGCAAATAAATATGAAAAATGATCAAGGTCAGGAACTGAGAACTGTTAGCAATGATGTGTCACTTCCAAGGTGATAGAATGCTTGTTATAGACAAGATTTGGTGCACTCAGGGTGGTACAGATCGAGGCAAAACACATACTAATGGTATGTAATACATACAGAATACATTTTTAGAAACAGCAAAAGCAGACTATTCACTGAGTTTTATATATATTCATGCACTCAAAAGTTATAGTAACTAGATGTTTTCTAATATTCATATATTTTATTTATATTTCATAGAATATATACTGTATACTATATATCATATATACATTTATATATAATCAGCAGTAATATGGCATAATTGTCATTTGTTTAGTGTTTTGTATACCCAATGATTTTTTTTGTGTTTGTCTGAAGTTTGCAGTGTGCCCAAGCAAGAAAAAATAATGCTATTTTCATGAGGAATTGAACCTTTCTGTCATGACTACTTCTATTTCTAATAATCTTTTTGTTCCTGGTAAACGTTCCCCACTTAGTATAACTTTTCAAACATCAGTTTGGGTGTTAGTTTTCTGTTACATTCCTGTGTTCAAATTTTAACATCAGTATTGACTTTGTTTTAAGTGAATGTCTGAGAAGAAACATGGAGTTGAACTTTCATTCCTGTGCCTTGAGTTTTATCTTTCATCTAGAAATTTTATTCCCTTAACTACTATCATATGCCTCAGTAGGTAAAGTCACATGTCACCACCTCTGGAAATGTAACTTTTATACCCAAAAATTATAAGTTAAAAGTAGAGAACCGACTTTAGCAAGTTGTCTTTTGACCTCCAACGTGTACACTCACACAAATAAACATTCATGCACATATGTATGCAATAAGCAAAAATGTAATGAAAAATAAAGAATATGTTGTGGGTGAGTGAATGAATTACTAATATCATGCTTGAAAACTATGTTATTTATTGTTTTACTTTCCTGAAACTTCTTTTCTGTTCTTGTTATTAAATGGATCAATTTTTTAACTTGTTCACACAATTTGTATGCTTGCCTAAGATGGAAATGCACAAATATACTATTTTTATTGTCTAAAGTCTGTAAGAAAGGATGCAAGGAGATGAAAGAAGAGGGGCAGAGAGAGGAGGATTTGGAAAAGCAGGAAAGGGAGGGGAGAAGATGGGAGAAGAGAGAAGAGAGAAAAGTTAGGTTTTAATACTGTACATTGAACGAACATCATTTTAGAGAAAGACATTAGTTCCCAGTTATTCCATGTTTAACACTAGGCATGGGATCTTGGACTTTCACTCACATGTTTTCTTGCCTGTCAAAGTTTCCCGAATGAGAATGTGTGGTTGTCAATCATTCTCAACTTTTGTTACCTTGTCTGCAGCTTTTCAATTGTGGGCAAGGCAACTTCGTGGTTGAGTATTTCTAGATGGACATTTTTTTTTTTGGAGATTGTGATGATAGTACTTAGGAATTTGATTCTTCCCATTATTTCCAGCTAGAAGTAGAACCTGCTGCACTGCCAAAAGCAAAATTATTTTACTTCATAATTTACTTTTTTGTTCAGTGTTTTCTCCAGAGAAATCAGGGTCAGATGACAGCCACATTGCTTTGTTTCAGGGTTTTATTCTTTTATGTTCAATGGTTTGATTTTATTAAATGGCTATCTTCTGGCTCCCTGGACCTCCATAAAGTGTTTATAATTTGATTTTTAAACTTCCTTAGGAATTCTTATATGGCTTGAATATTTTAAAAGCTCCCAGGTTTTCTATTTATTCAGAGTAAAAGCAGTTTGGTTGTGGGAAAGTATAAGAAACGACAAATGATTGCTGAATTAATTACCCCTTGAGTTAAAAATGACACCCATATTTACCAAGAGAACCTTTTTGGTACAGACAATATATACACAAGACTAGATTACCTTTGTTGTTCCTGTCCTACCAGTAAAGACCATGAGGTTCTAAAGTAGAGTTACATTTGACTTCCCAAAGCCCGTTGAAGGAAAGGGCTCTCCCTTGTTCATCCTTTGGCTTTCTGGATTTAGTGTGAGGCCAACATTTCTGTGTCTTTCAAGGTCAAGAGATGTGATGATACACTTCTGGATTCTCTCTGCTTCTTTCTTTGCCTTTCCTGGAGAAAGTAGAATGACTCATCTGTTTGCTAAATACAGAAAGTACAAGCTAGCCACGCTCAAACTAATCGCTATATTTTTTCTCATATGGACGTGAACTGAAGACCACTGAGGGTATGAGAGCCTGACTCCATGACTTCCATCATACCTTTGCTGTGCAAAAAAAGAAAGGCTACTGCCTCCTTTGTGATATATATTATTAATAATGCTTTATCAGAGCTGTTTGATTGTTGCTCAGAATTTAAAAAGTAAATACACAGAGATAAACATAATTTAAAATTGGGAAAATTTTGTTTCTGCTGTCAGTGTCTTAAAGAAACTATCACAGCTTACCATGTTGAGTTGGCATTGTACAGAATCAAGAATAATATGGGTGCCAGGCGGTGGTGGCACACGCCTTTAATCCCAGCACTCGGGAGGCAGAGGCAGGCGGATCTCTGTGAGTTCGAGGCCAGCCTGGTCTACAAGAGCTAGTTCCAGGACAGGAACCAAAAGCTACGGAGAAACCCTGTCTCGAAAAATCAAAAAAAAAAAAAAAAAAAGAAAAAGAATAATATGGGTGTATGAACTTCATTGTTTTCTATATTTGACCATGCCTAATGTTTTGTATTAAATATATAAGTCATATCTATCTGGATTTTATTATAGAAACTAATGAAGTATTTTATAAATAAGAAACTGTTCCTAATCCAAAATTTGCTACAAATTTATAACATTGAATTTTCATGCTAGATTAGATTATATCATATGTGATTCATCCCTTTATCAGAAACTCCTTTCATTTTGTTGTATTCGTTTGTTTTGGGTTTTTTCTTTTTGTTTTTGTATTTGTTGTTTGGGGTTAAGAATGAAAGTGCATGCCATTTTTTTTTATTTTTTCCTTTTTATTGTTTTTGTCTTCATTTATCAGTTTCTTTGAGACAAGAATTCGGGATGCAGTTCAGACTCAGTATTGCTTCAGCATCCCTGGTGCTGGAATCACAGGTGGGCATCACTATAATCAGTTGCTAATGTCTTATTGATAATGGTATTTTTGTCCTTGGGAAAATGGCAGTGAGCAGGACATTTCAGGAGAATTAAAACCATTTATCTTAAATTGTCATTTATCTGCTGTCGTTTCGCCTTAGATTTCTCTGCCTTCATTAGTTTCTGATGTTTAAATTACAAGAATGCTTAAGATATGGAGACAAAATAAACCTCGCCGTACAAACACAACAGTCAGAAAAAAAACCACATTATTTGTTCTTTGTTTGCCAACCATAAATTGGCACAGTGTAAATATTTCATGAGTAATGGATATCGAAGCTCATGGATAAAATCTATTTCATTGACCCAAGTACTTTCAGACATGTCAGATAAAATGTATCTTTCAATTTTTGATTAAGTACAACATTCAAGGGGAGACGACTGTCCTTTCTCTTAGGCCACTTTGGAGCCTTCAATCTGTTACTTTTAGACAGAATGAGTCTTATGCACAAAGAGAAAGTCCTGCCTGTAGCTAAATCAGTACCTTGACTGCCAAGGTTTCTCACTAACTCCTTCTCCCACCCTGGACTAAAGCTGTGCTCCTTCACCCTGGTGCTCCAGGAATATTTTAGTAAAGTCCTCTAGCACATTTTAGTCTGAACGGTTGCTTATGTGTGCTATTAAAATGGCATTGCATACGGTTTAGGAATCTTTAAAGCTTCCCTGGCACAAGGACATTTTGTTCTGTTTTTAATTCTCAGCTAGCTGAGCTAGAATAATACCTAAAGAAAATCTCCAGACCTAAGACCCCATTAAAGCCGATTATGAGCAAGAAAACGTAGAGTGAAAAATACCTTTTCCCTGTACTCTCTCTAAACTCTAGAGTGAGACTGCCTTTCCATTTGAATGGGGAAGGTTAAGCAGCTTGGCCTTGGTCTGTTTAAAATATTGAAGAAAAGCGGGAGTTTTTCAAGAAAATAATATACACATGCCAGTCAAAAACTGACTTTACTTCATATTTCTCTCCAACTAAAGCATCATTTTTTATTTCCGTCTTAAGGACATGAGTTGTTGGGAGCTCATTTAGAATGATGCAGTAGACGCCTGGGTGGGGCAGATTGAAAGGACAATAACACCTTAGACTTAATGAAAATACCATTAATGCATTTACTTTTTATTACACATAAACCAAATGTCCCCGGATAGATCACACAAACCACACACACACACAAAAAAACCACCTCGTATTATTTTTGTCAACAGGTAACAATCGTTTTAAATCAAGTCCTTTGGAACTGAAGGGCTTCCAACCACAGAAGAGATAGTCCCTATCACACATATTTGATGCGTAATCATTGACAAGCGGGAAAATGTGGATTCCTCTGGCAGCGTGAGAAGATGGTCAGAGTTTTTCGTTTCCATGAATCTTATGCACTGGGAGGACGAGGCTATAAATTATTCTCATCCAAATGTAAAAGGTTACATTTTAATCCTTACGCTATTCACATTTTCCCCCAGTTACAGCACATTTTTGACTTCTTTTCCTAAAAGTAATACATTCACGGCATGGATTGGCCTCGATTACAATGAAGTTGAATTTCTGGTGGATAGGTTGAGAATAAAATTTGCCTAATAACTTTCTATGTCTCCGGAACTAGGCACTAAAATGCACAAACCATCAGGATCCGGAATTGGTGCTGTCTTCCTCCGCCTTTTCCATCAACACTTAGAAACCTCATCTGCTCATAACCATCATGGAGAGTTTAAAGTAATGAACTAAATGCGAGACCAGTGAGGACTCAGCTCCCGCTAAGACATCTTTGACCCTTGAACTTCCAAAATTCCATGCTTTCATGCATCCACCCAGCGCCCGCACTTGCTAAGAAGCCTGAGGAGCTCCCCAGGGAAGTCCTTTGACAAACGAGAGATGCTTGGCCTGAATGTGCCACCTGGGCCCTCTCTGATCATTATCTGAAATAGACAGCGTAATATAAAAATCCTGCATTTCAAATTAAAGGCAGGAAAAAATAAACCATTCTCTAAAATATGAAACCGTTATTGCCATGATTAATATGTAAGTAAATGGAGGGTGGCTGAATGCCCTATCTAGTCCTGTTTGAGTCTGGATATAAAAGGAGGGTTATTAGTCCAAATTGGCTGACATTCACTAGCATGCCTTGAGTGATCTTATCCAGAATATCTACCTCTGCAGGGAGCAATGTCTATTGTTTTATTTTCCCACTGCTTATTTTACAGGATCTCAGTTTTAGAAACAGCACCTTTTTATTTATAACTGTCTTTGCCTGCATCCTGAGTTGTAGACGGTAAGGCTGCATAATGAATGTCTTGCAGGTAGTTAACAATGATTTCTTTAGATTGTACTTCAGATATTGTTACAGGAAACAGGTAAATTTTTACAAATTGGGTGTATGAAATTGTCCACATGCTCGTGTGGACTGCAATGTTATGAAAAGAATCTGTCCATCTAGCAATACATGCAAAGCTAAGAGTAAACAAATAGCAGCTATCCTTTTGACTACATGACTTTGAGTGAGAAAAGGGATTCTAGTTAATGCTTTCTATTGATGTTCATTTTGATTTTCTTTAGCTTTTATTTTGCTTTCTTTACCTTGTGAATGAATTTCTTTTCTCGATGTTTTGCATATTAGTCCTGAGATGATAACCCATACTTATGCAGTAACCCAGTAGATCAGGGTCACCATGTTTTTCTCCCCACTTTCAAGTCTCATAAGTAATTAATTTTAAATACCAACACAGCAAAAAAATACATAGAATAAAAATTTTATGTTGAAAGAAACAGTGAACATTTAGTGGGAGGAGATTTTTGACAATTTTTTCTTATCAAAAGTCCCAAATTTACAAATTTTGTTTTGTTTTGTTTTGTTTTTTAAGACAGGGTTTCTCTGTAGCTTTGGAGCCTGTCCTGGAACTAGCTCTTGTAGACCAGGCCTTTTATGCAATGTTGCAACTCCTCTCCAACACTGATGCTTCCTAGGGAATGATTTCTGAATTAGTTGTTTCTGTGGATCATAGCTTCCAAGCAGCTCACTTTTGGCTTTGTAGTTTTTAACTTGATTACTTTTTCTATTCAAATCTCTGGGCACCAGGGTCTGTACTGGAAGATAGCAGAGGTTTAAGTCTAAGTGAATGTTGTTCGTGTGTCTCAGTAATATTTGGGGGTCACCCATTGCAGAAGCAGTTTTTAGAAAATTGGTAATGGATGAAAAATGTTTCATATAATTGGAGTGGCGGATCAATTCCCCAGACTATTATAGATAGAAACACGTGAAAAACATGACATCTGCATGAATCATGTGCATGGCAGATTGCGGGAGACTTTGCCACATTAGATTATATGCTACGTATGGATAAAAGCAATCTGAGAGATTTGAATAGAAGAAGTAATCAAACTCTGCTAATTTCTTAATTAACACATAATTAAGCATTCCAATTAGTTTTGAGTTTATTTTTATATGGGGTGAAATATAAGGAACTAATTTCGGTGATCTATACAGGCTGAGCTTTTTCATTGTTGATTTTGACTTTCTAAAAGTTTGTGTTAATCACTGTTCCTTGCCCAAACCACTTAATGCTTAGATTAACTTTACAGAGTCTCATGGCAGTTTCTGACATCTTCCAAGAGTTTCGGCTTCCCATTTCCTTTCCTGACATTGATGTAATTTGCTTCAATTCTCACTTTAAAGTAGGTAGAGTAGAGCATGTGTAATTTTAATAGGGAGGCTGAGACAGAGGGCTCACAAGTTCAAGGCCTGCTTGAACTATAGAGAAAGATATATAGAGAGAGGAGGGTGGGGAGAGGGAGCAAGGGAGGGAGAGACAGGAAAGAAAGAAAATTTCAGGACCTTCCATGAAAGTTCTCTTAATTATCCCAGGAAATAGTAGGTTAAAGAGGAAGAAAAATGAATCCTAGTATTCAAACAGACTATTGTGAACTGTTATACAGTTAATTAAAGATTGTGTTTTATTTTATACTAAGAACCTGTGTGTTTTAGCCTTATCTTCCATGTGAAGATAATTAAATTAACAAAAAGACCATATCATACATTCATTCCCCCCTAAAGATCCTAGAGATGCAATACCTTACATTAGTAAACAGATTTAATTTATCTAGAGTGGGTAATACATTTTAGACATTTTGCTAATCCGTTTATCTCAATATTCAGGCTGCCTAAATATTTTAGGCACAAAATAAATGGCTCTCAGCCAAAGCAATGCAGAATTTTCCCATTCATTGTGTAATTCTGCCTGAGCCCTTAGTATCTCTCAACTTCCCCACAGATTAAGAAATTCAGCTACTTAACTGTGCTTTTATAACTTCCAGAAATGAAGTAAAAAGTAAACAAAATGTTGTTTTCTGTTATTCTTTCCACTTTTTTTTTTCAGTTAGCAAACGGCTTCCTTTTTTGCCTTTTGCTTTTGGATAGAAAGTAATGTGATCAGTCATTATCATGACAATATAGGATCATGATGGACATTTTTGAAACACAGGGATACAGAGGAGATTCAAAAATCATCCAAGGTTAAGAGTTAAGCATGTTTAATGTATATGGGTGTGTATACTTTCAATATTTGTTGCAAAATCAATAGTAGACAGAGTGCCATATGATTATATGTAGTATTAATTCAAAAATTAAATTTTACATGTGAATCATCTTTCATATAACGAAGAGCATTAGGATATTATTATGCTAGCCTGTATTTACTTACTTTATTAAGTTATAAGAGAATGCATATATGAACCTACAGTGTGATATAATTGGCTTCATTTGGGCCTTTATAGGTTACATTCGGAACAAATGCTTCTAAGCTTAGTTTTCACCACATCTGCCCTTAGTGGCAGCATCATTTATCTTTGTGTTATTTGATTTTGAAAAAAAACTATATCATTTAAAACTTCAAGACTCTTACGGTTTTCTCGGCCAAAGAAATGTCTTCTTCCATTTCTCCATTAAGGAGGCTAGCAAATCTGTAGCCAGCATTTAAAATGAAAGGACTTTGATTCCATTGAGCAGAGTGTTTTGTACAGCCTTTCTATTTTCTGGATAGAAACAAGAAGAGACAAGGTGAAGTATCAAAGTAGAAACAAATATTTTCTGGAAGATTAATCAAGGCACATGAAAACTCAATTAGAAGACAGCAAATTTTCCACCACACCTCAAAACCAGTGATGTGTGTGGTGTTTACTTGATAACCAGTAAATAGAAAGATCCTTTTTTGTTTTCTCCCATTTTGCACACTGTAGAGAAAGGGAGAGGAGATATATTAGGAATCCTTGAAGCTGTCTGCTAAGTTTTCTTCTTTTGAATTAAATTTTCAGTTGGATTTTATATCAGAAATAAAATTTCATATTCATAAATTATACATTCTTTGGAAAAAAATTAGAATTTCTGCTTAGATATGTTGGATAATACAGAGAAAATAAGCATGGTACTATTAAAAACAATAGCTTGTTAGCTAAGTACTATTAATATAAATTTTTGAATAAAAAGTAGATACCATATACATGTTAACAATTTTTTTAAAAAATAAGCAGAAGCAATATTCATGACAAGTATAAGTTGATATCAAATTCATAGTTAATTATCTCCTACAAATGTGTATCTTCCAACAAGTTTTCTAAGATGTCTCCAGATAAGTTCATACAGAGTAAGAGTAGCATTTAAAAAATTCAGGACATAGGACTGGAGAGGTGTTTCAACAATTAAAGACTAATCTCACAAAAGGACCAAAATTACAGGATATACCTTTAAGAAAGATGTAATGTCTGTCAGAAAGGCTAAGATCAAGAACACAAAAGACAGCTCATGGTGGTGAGGATATGGTGCAAGGGGAACAAGCCTCCATTGCTGGTGGGAGAATAAACTAATATTACCATTATGGATATCAGTATGACAATTTCTCAGAAAATTAGTAATTGATCTACTTGAATACCCAGCTATACCACTCTTGCGCATATAGCCAAAATACATTCCATCCTACCACAAGAGCACTTGCTCAACTATATTCATTGTTGTTTTATTCAATAATAGACAGAAACGGGACAGAACCTAGATATCACTCAAGTGGAGAATAGATAAAGAAATCCTGGTGCATTTACACAATAAAGGATTATTCAACTGTTAAAACAATGGCATCATAAAATTTGAAGGCAAATGGATGGAACTAGAAAAAAATCACCCTGAGTGAGATGACCCAGACCCGGAAAGACAGAGATGGTATGTACTCACTTATAAGTGACTATTAACTGTTAAGTCAATAATGATCAAGCTACAATCACAGACCCAGAGACATTAGGTAAAGAAACATGGCTCTCTCTAGGGTGAGATAATAGAATAGATTTTGAGGGTTTACTGAAGGCAGGTGGGGCACTGGGATAGGAGGTTCTAGTAGGAGAGGAGAGATTGGGGGAGAATGCACAGGGAGAGACAGTTGAAACCAGGAGTGGGGAGTCGGGGTATGGGAGATGATGTGGAAACCTAGTAAAGTGGAAACTGTAAGGGTGAACCTAGTGAGAACTCCTAGTACTGGAGGTTGTGGAGTCTGATTGTATGAGCCCAGGTATAAGACCAACCACTAGAGTCTGTGAAACTTATCACTGGATATAACACTGCTGAAAATAACTATTTCTTCCCCAACAATGTTTAACTGCTGATAAGTTTCTCAGGGAGGGTCCCTTCCCCACACATAAGAAAACATAAATCTATTCAGTCTCTTGCAGGTCCTGTGAAGATAATCAAGTTGTGTTGAGTTAATGAATACTCTGGCTACATTTTGTACAAATCTATTTCTACTGTACATCTCTCCCTTCTTACTCTTCCATTATCTGTTACCCTTCCTGTTTGGTCAGTTCTACATTATGAAGAAGGCAGATATTGAAACAATTATTCAATAAAACAAGAAGAAACTAATGGTTCAGATTTCAAAAAAAGAGAAAAAACTTAACTTGTTTAAAATTGATACTATTATGTAGAAATTTTGAAAGAGTAAAAAAAAATCAACCCTCCAGAGGTAAAAATGATCGATAATATAGGTGCTGCCCAGTCACTTCCTTGAACATCAGTAATGAACAAGTGATATTTAGAGTTAAAATCATAATAGTGCATATTTGTACATGTCAAATTATATCTTAAACATATAGAGAACATATAATATATCTCTAAAAATTTTAATGAAAGGACTAAACAAAAACTAAGCAACATAAGAGGCTCTTCAAGTTATCAATGAGGGAGATGCCAGTTTGTCAGATATTCCCAGTGTGTTCTACAAATTCAACATAACAAAAAATAAATCTCCTTATTTTCAATACTGAATAAACTTACTCTAAATTTTATAGACAGAGGCAAAAGATGTAAAAAAATATTTACAATGATGAAGAAGGAAAAATTAAGATGAATGCTTTTTAGCTTTAAAATTTACTACAAAGCTTCAGCAATCATGGCAATATAATATTCTTATCAGGATAAATGATTCATAGAGAGAATGTGGTGAGAAGCACAGCAACAAACACACTGCAAAAATCATACAATTATGTAATAAATAAAAATATTAGCTTTCATGAGTGAAACAAATCTCGAGACACTGATCTTACATTCTTTACAAAATGAATTCAAAATCTTTCATAGATCTATACTTAACACTGAATACCCTAAAGTTTTTAAAAGACAATATGGTGAATACTTGTATAAACATGAGTTTGGAAATAACAGTATGGAAGAGACCTGTATAAATATTGTGTGGAGATAATCATTTAGATGAAATGTCAGCAGCATTCTCTCTGAAAAAAATGTTGTTGAAAGGCTGGATATTATTAAAATTTAGGAAGTATGAGAGAAGAATAAAGAAGTATATGCTTTACCAAAGACACTATCAAGTGACTAAGAAGACTAATCAGGATAGTAGAAAGTATTTGCAAAACAGACATTTGATGAAATAAAGTTATCAAAAATATTCAAATATTCAAAAACCCTACTATTTCTATACCCTACTCCTACACTTCACTAATAGAAATAATAAAGTAATCTGCTTTAAAATTTAACAAAATTCCTTAATAGGAACCTTCCTAAAGATATATACGGATAGAAGATAAACATATGAAAAACACCCTTTCCTTATGTCGTTAAAGAAGTTCAAACTAAAACCTATTAGAATAGACAAATTCTGAATACCAGTAATAAATGCTTGTGAGGAATCAGGGTAAAAAGTACCCTCATTCTTTGCTGATGTGAATAAAAATGCATCTTGTGGAAGACACTTTAGCAGAGAAATTGGTATCATATTGTACAGCTAAAAATATGCTCTTGTAGCTGACCTTCCTGTGGAATCAAGTAGCTGAATGTTTTGGCAACTTTCCAAAGAACTTGAAAATGTCTGCACAAAAACCCCACATACAGACGTTAGTTTCTATGTTATTTATAGTTAAAATGGGAAGCAATTAGGATGTCCTTTAGTTGTTGAATGGATAGACAGTGGTGCTTGGGACAATAGACCAGTGTGCAGCTATCAAGACATATGACATTGGGAGGGAAATTTAAGTTTATTTGACTAAGTGAAAGAAGGTAATAGGAAAAGATTCCATACTTCATGATTCCAGCTATACCCCATTCTAGAAATTGTAAATCATTAAGACAAAAAAAATGAATTCATGGCTTCTAGCATTTATAGTACAGGTAATTATTGATGAGCAGAAGGTTTCGAAGGGCAGTAAAAAAAAGTATGTGATATTCCACTATAGACACATGTCATTTTACATATCCAAATCTGCTGATTACACAACACCAGGAATAAACACTAAGGTAATCTGTGAGTGGTGTGTCAGGATGATATGCTAAATCGCAGAACCTCCGATTCAAATAAATGCATCACCCTGCATCATCCCAAGGCAAAAATAATGTTGTGAGTGTTCAAAAGTTTCATACGAAGAACTTTGCAGTTTACTCTCTATTTTTCTTTGTAGCTAAAAGTCCTTTGATCAAATAAATATTTAAAACTTCAAGAATTGATTAGGATTAAAAGACCTTAGCCACTTTCTCCAAAATTCAAACATGAGAGCTACTAAAGTCATGTCTCTTTCTTCCTTTTGGGGAAAGGGTTTTAAAGTGCATTTTTCATTAAGACCCAATCACACTGCCATTGTGAAAGAAGTAACATGTCCATAGTTATAATAGACTTTAACATAGCCTGATACTCTTGATCAAACTGAAGCACTGTGGCATCTGCTACTGTTACTCACATCGCACACCAGGGCAAGCTCATAAATTAGCAGGGTTATTTCAAAAGTAAAAGCTGGAGCATTGAACAAAAGTGTTCCAAGTGTTATGCTCTTTAAGCTCCACTGGCTGAAGTCCTTTCAGTGAGAAAGTGGTTTGTGTGTTTATCTAACTAAAACTGGAGATGAGGCCGAGGCATTTTTATTTCATATCAGTATGTTATTGAGAATTTAAGAAGCTTAAAATGAATGTGTTTGGGGAGGACGGACGGATACAATGTTTTAATACCTAACATGCCATGTTGCCCTGAAATGCATTAAAGTTACACAATACCACTACCATGTGCTAGTAATGTCGAGCAATCTCTAGTTTTTCTATATCTGAAATTTTGTTTAAACCCCAGTTAATTCTTCAAGCAAATGAAAAGCACTTATTTTTATTTTAATGAATAAATTCATCCAAGTGAAGGTTTTAAAATAACTTTACACATAAAGATATTAATTGAATCAGCATGTGTAACAATAAAAAAAGTTTTAAAATCCACTCAGAAAGTAATTATAAAGTGCCTTAAGTACATTTTTAAAAACTTGGATGAATGCATCTGTGTTGTGAAAGACTATGGAGATTTTTGTTTGTTTGTTTGTTTTATATTTGTTGTGCTGGAGACTGATATCAGGGCTCTATACTCGTTAGTCACTTACAACTGATCTAAATCCCAGCCAACTATGCATTTTATTAAGAAGAGTCAAATAAACCCATACAACTAGAATTGGATTTGATAAGACATTATACCAAAATTTGCTTCAAAACCATAGTTATATTATTGAATACTCCAAATCTGATTTAATACATTTAATAATAGCTATATTTATTACTCTGCATGTTTATTTGCCTTTATTTTTGTAAAAGTGTTTTAAATTATCTCCAAAGAAGAGAGAGGAATGAATGATATAAAGACTTTAGTTTCTTTTCTATAGCCGTTTCTTAAGAAATGAAAATATGTCCAAATCAGATGAGATACCTCAAGAATACTGCACACCAGGACTTTTTCTTAGAAATATAATATATATAATAGATATATTTTATAGAAATATGTGTGTATGCATGTGTGTGTCCTACTATGTTTACGAATAGCTCCAGGAGTTGGTCATAACATGTCAATTCACAATGTGAAATCCTGCAAAGTACAGCAGCAAGGAGAAAAAAGTCTAGAAATAGAGAGAGGAAGAGGGAATCCTCCCAATCCACTTGAGCCCCTAGTTAACTGCTTTTCATTGACACCCTGGAAGGAGAAAGTGGTGTATTCTTGGAGCTAGGAAAGAAGAAATTGGTGTCATTAGTCCTCTCCAGAAGTAGTTGGTTTTCTATTGCTATAATAATTCCATGACCAAAGCAAATTGGAGAAGCAAGGGTTTGTGTTTAGCTTACAAGTTAACAGCCCGTCATCTAAAGAAGCCAATAATTCATGGCAGTATTCTGAAGAAATCAACATTTTGTCTTATTGTCCTTTGCCTTACAGAAAGATTTCGATTTCATGGGTTCCCATTTATTAATTGTTGATCTTAGTGTGTGTGTGCTACTGCTGTTCTATTCAAGAAGTCGTCTTCTGTTCCAATGCATTCAAGGATATTACCCATTTTCTCTTCTAACAGCTTCAGTAGATCATGGTTTATGGTGAGGTTTTTGATACACTTGGACATGAGTTTTATGCAGGATGATTGGTTTTATTTTTTGCATTCTTTTACATACACAATCCAGTTATACCAGCACCATTTGCTAAAAAAAAAATTGCTTTCTTTCTTTTTTCATTGTGTAATTTTGGTTTGTCTAAAATCTAAAAATAGAAACATTGCTTACTGTCTCTATCCTAGGTTCAATTCAGCTACCTTTACTATGGACCATAATCACCAGCCTAGGAATGATACCACTCACAGTGTGATGAGACCTTCTACTTAAATTAAAACAAAATATCCCACACAACTGTCCAGGGGGCGATATGATAGTGGCAATTCGTCAACTGGGGTGTCTCCTTACAGGTATCTCAAGTTTACAACTAAGATAGAATATCACATATATTGTGTCAAAATGTCAATTTCAGAGAAAAATCACCTTATTTAAAGGAAGTGGGAAGAATAAGTAGAATCCAGAAACACAAAAATCCTTTGTGAGCACTTGCTTCAATAACTTAAACCATCTTACAAGGAATAACCTCTTTAAGATTCCCTCACCTCTCAAAGTGTCATGCAGAAAAATGCATTTTCTGTTTGTTTGCTTAGTTAGTTAATTTTTGTTTACTGTTTGGAAATTTTGGACTTTTGGAGATTATTTCATATCCCAAATATACTATGGGTGAGAGGATCTCTTAGTGATGGGCAAGAAAGAAGTTCCAGATTTGCTCTCAATACATGGCAGGGTAAAACTGTTGATCCACATTTGGGTTTTCTGTGGAGCCATTCAGGAGTGGAGAAAGGGGATGCTATAGAAAGACTGAGGTTATGTTCCACTTCACCTTGAATGAGTGTTATAAATTAGGCTTTGGGTTTTCTGCAATATATGCTCTGAAAAACAATTGTTTAATATGTTTTGACCTGGTAGGCTATCATTTTTCTCATCTTTTTTTTTGGGGGGGGGTTGAGACAGGGTTTCTCTGTGTGGCTTTGGGGCCTGTCCTGGAACTAGCTCTGTAGACCAGGCTGGTCTCGAACTCACAGAGATCCGCCTGCCTCTGCCTTCCGAGTGCTGGGATTAAAGGCGTGTGCCACCATCGCCAAGAAAGATTTTTCTAAAGGTTGTTTGGCCTTATCTATTAGTATTTCCTGATTGCTGCCTTTTTCATAGCCATACATGGAAACAAAGAAGGAGAGTTTACCATGTGGCACCCAAGATCACAAAGAAGTCTTCCATCTGTCCTTGTTCTCCCTTGTGATTTCCTAACAACCACATCTACATTATGTGTAGTGTTTTGTGAAAAGGAGCTTCCTGAAGTATGGTTTCAATGTGTGGTCCATCCTGGCCTACCCCCCAGTCCTGGCTGATCCTCCCAAAGACTGACATTACTGACGTAAAATACCATGACCAGCTCAGTCCTTTAAATTGTAGTTAGCAAAGGGAGTAGAAAAAAATATGATGACCTCCTGAACGAGAAAGTGTGGTGTTTCAAGGTTTTACATTTTATAAATGTATTCTGACTTCCAGTTACCCAAAAATGCTCTAATTTACCAATTCCCATGTGATTTTTAGTGGAATGAGAACTCTTTAGCTGTCACCTGAATAATTATCACCATATCACCTAGACCAACTTTGCTTCTTCTTTTTTTTTTTCAGATTGCTATATCTTTACAATAGTCTGTAAAAGTACAGTTATTCCTTTCAATATAACTCAAGGTGCTATCTCATTTAAAAGGCAAAGATGAGAAGTCTGAAACTGATGATATAGGAGCCTGACTTGTCTAATGACACTACCCCTATTAGTACATTTAGATAGTTCATTTAATCTTTAACATAATTACATATGTGGAAACAATGTAAGCTTGGAGAAATAGTACAAAAGTAACAACAAGAAAAATTTTTGCAACCCCTAATTTTGAACTCCCCTCCCCAACAAATTGACTGAGCAATAACCTCAGATAAAAGTCTGTACTATGTAATTCATGAAAGATAAATGGTGGCTCAGAGATCGGAAGCAATTGGCTATTAAGAAAAGCCAAAACATTGAGAAAGGAGTTGAAGAGTAGTTTTCAAAACACAGGAAGACTGAATCTTTATTAAAGAACTTTTCACATTGCATGGGTGAATCTTAAAGTTGTTGTAGATCTGTAGCCCATTCTCTCCCACTTGAATTAGAAAGTCTACAGTGCTCATTAGCCTTAGTTATTGTATGTGTTTTTCTCCCACAGATGCAGAGGATTAAATATACAATAAACACAGAACTGCCTCTGAGAAGATTCTTCCACCTCTGGATTTTATTTACTTGAAATGATCCTAGATACTTCTGTGATGTTCTAATGGGATAAGATGCATGTGGGGAGAATTTGGTTTATTTGAAACCACTGTTCCATCCAGATTTTTACAGGACTCTTAACTGAGGTCTCTGTTCTATGGAAGATCTGTCATGATCGACCACTACTTAGGAGACCTCACAACATGAGTAAATGGAGCACCTCACATATACCTGCATGAGTTAGGAGGAAAATGCTATTCTAAGTAAGATGGCAGCTTCCATCAATAAATTAACTCTGTAGTCTTGTGAGGGAAAGAGAAGTATTTACTCATCTAAGATTTTCCCTGAATAGGGAATCTAAGAGATGGTAGAAAATATTTTAAAAGAAAAGTAATTATACTGATATATTTTATTTTCTGTGCATCTGTGTGTGCTTGAGTTCATATACATGCACTGTATATGTCCGGGAGCCTTAGAAGATGAGAAGTGTCAGATACCCCAGATCAGCAGATACAGATGATTCTGAGCTGATGTGTGAGTGCTGGGACCCAGATTCAATACCCTGCTAGAGTATCCAGAAATCTCATCTGTTTTATGTTCTGTGTTTATTAAATTTTGAGTGATTTATTACACAGAAGTATGTGAATTATTTTCAAAATGTTCTTAATGGGAACCCACCAAAGTGATCTACAAAAATCTGTGACTTTTGCCCACGTAGTTATTTCTATATCATGGTATCTGTTGATGTCATCACACAACGTTTATGAATTATCACTTCTGTGTGGATGAATGCTTCCTGATAAAGACTAGCTCTTGCTAATTTGGTGGCATGATTCTTCAGTTAAAATTGTTTTACTGCCAAAATACCACTGTTCACGTGGTAGTGAAATCTATGCATCTACAAATAGCTCTGTGTTTTGTTTTGCCTGTGGAGAAACTGATGACTGACCAGGGTGAAAGAATACCTTCTAGACTTATGGTTGCCATGGAACCCATAGTGTGGGGTGTATCATTTCTTTCTTATCTTTTGGCCAAGTAACTCCCAGCTGTCATGCTACATTCCTCTAGAGAAGTCAGAAACTCTCACACCCAGACATTTGTCTACATTTCTTGACAAGTAGCAATTTGCAGTTGATGCAAGGGGAGTCAGTTAAGGCAACTGTGTCGAAAATCATTGAACTGGGTTGGTTCGAAATTTACCTTTGGTGCCTTTGCTGTTGTAATTTGACTAGGTTTCTGGCACTTCTTTTTTATTTGCTCCTCATTTCCTTATATCTGATCATAATCCATACTAGGGAATATTTCATAATTTATAAATAAGCCTAATATCTTTGAAGGGTTTCAGAGTGAAGCATAATTTTCTCCTTTTATGTTAAATGAGATTGTCACTATTATGATTCATGCACCGGTATTAAAACAGAGAGCCTAGAATAAATGATATTTCTGGCAGAGGTCTCAACAGACTCCCTTAACTCTCCACCTGGGCAGTGTTAGCTTTATTATCATACTTCCCTCTGTGAAGATGTTTTTGTTTGCTTTCAAGGACAGAGGAATAGAAGCATTCTCTGTAACAATTTGTACCTAGAAAGCATTTCTCTAAAGCATTCTACCGCCTACTGAAAAACTGAAATTGATTATCTTGTAGTTACAGATTTTTGTTTTTGTTTGAGTTTTTATTGTGTATGTACAACTACTTTTCTAAAAGTAACATTTTATCTTCCACTTTTTGTCTTTCTCCATATTGGCTTTTGGCCATTTCTATTCAGAATATAAGTAAGCTGAGTTTATACATCGTTTAGTCCCTTCTTTGCATTATGTCACCTTGAGGATTATTTACTGCTTATACTGTATTGAGAAGATTTTCTAATTACAGGCCAGGAATGAACTTTCAAATTTATCTTTAAAAAAGTAGAATGGGCAACTCTTCCACAATATGGAAATATGAAGTGAATTCTTGAATATATCTTTGTAATTACATTACTAGTATGATTTTTTATTTAAAAGATTCTTTATACACTCGAAAATCTGTTTTTCTCTTTTTTATTGATTTTAATGTTTTTGAGAAATATATGTGTCTTATTCTTATGACAAAGAATGTACATTCGCAATGGAAAATTGGCATATATGAGCATGGATGTCAAAAAGCATAAAGCAATCTGGTCTGGCACAGGTTCATCCCGTCTTTCTAAGGAGAATTGCCAGGTCACAATCAGGTTCAAGTAAAGAAAGAACACATGAACAGAACTGATTCCAGGCAATGTTGGCAGATCCATCCTGCACTAGATATTTCCCAAGCCAAAGAAAAGTGACCATGAATAGACATACATCAATCAATGAAAATATTTTATAAAGCATCATACTGTGAATAATGATCTAGATATTCAATCTCAGGACATTCTAGGAATGTTTAATCTGTTAAAAATTGTAGTAACATTAATAGGAGTATTTTAAACAGCGAGAAAATTCTTTAGCTATATATATATATATATATATATATATATATATATATATCTCACATATCAAACCACTTATGACAAAAGATCAACGATTTCTGTATAATTTCCTTTACTGAAATGCAATGAATAGTAATTAAATTATGGATTATAATCTAAACATTATTTAATAAAATTAAAATACAAAGAAAAAATTGCAAGTCTCTTTTACCATGATTTAGATGTCTGCATAATGTCAAACCTTAAAGTTTCAGACAATTTCTGTTAAATTTTGTATGTATAAAAGATTCTTAATGCATGGTAGTGGTTCATGGAAGAAACTTTAAATGACATAACAGTAACTGGTTTAAGAAAATGATATAGTTAGAGCCCCAATTCATGTTTTAAACAAGGGCAATTTTTCTCAGCCTTGATCATAGCCTGGTAAACTTAAAGGACACAACTTCTTCTTCCTATGACTACTGGTATACTTCAGTAAATATCGTTTGCAATTTTCCAAAGGCCTATGCATAGTTTGAAAACTCTTCCTCATTTCATTATGGGGAGGGGTCTCTTCTTCCCCCGATTTATACTTTAGTCTGTTGGAAATATACGAATTTATCCCTCATGGCTCCTGAGTTTTGCTATATATGAGGTCCCAAAAGACAGATGAGATTACTAGTGATGAAGGGTGTTAGTATGGGCACATGTTTTCTTTCTTTCTTTCTTTCTTTCTTTCTTTCTTTCTTTCTTTCTTCCTTCCTTCCTTCCTTCCTTCCTTTCTTTCTTTCTTTTATTTATTTATTTTTGGTTTTCAAGACAGGGTTTCTCCGTAGTTTTTTGGTTCCTGTCCTGGAACTAGCTCTTGTAGACGAGGCTGGCCTCGAAATCACAGAGATCTGCCTGCCTCTGCCTCCCGAGTGCTGGAATTAAAGGTGTGTGCCACCACCGCCCGGCTGGCACATGTTTTCATAGCCAGTAGAATAATACTTCAAGGGCAGACCTGTATAATGGATAGAACATGAGGATTAGCACCAGAGACTTTAATACCTTATTTTACTTCCTCCTGGATTTTCAAACATAGGCTTTTCAATCTCAACTTATTGTTAGAATTTAATTGCAACTTTATTTTTTAAGAATTTCTTAAAAGTACTACATTTATTGAGTTTTCACCCTTTCCCTTCCAACTCTTCCCATACTCCAGCTTCTTTAGTTTTATATAAATGTGTGTGGATATTTGTGTGCAACATACTGAGTCAACTTTATATTGGTCATGTGCATATGTGTTTAAGGCTGTCTACTGGGATCAATCAACTTCTCAGGGGCTTGTCCCTAAAGAAATCTCATTCTCCCTCTCTCAGCATCCTTTCCTCCAGGTGTGAGGATTTATCACATTTTCCTACCCCTTTTGTCATGTCAATGGGTGGTATCATTATGTAGGTCATACTTAGGTGATTAAATTTTTCAATATCATGGGTGTAACTCGCCTGTCATATCTAGGAGGTACTATCTTAGAACAGGTGTCCTGGTCCCCTAGTTCCTACCATCTTAGCAACAGTCTAATGCAAATAAACATCCATTTCAGAAGGAAGAAAATATAAAATCATCCACTAAATGAAAGACTAAATCCCTTTATTATTAGTTCACAATATAATACCTAGCCTTATTTTAAATTACTTAATGATTCTACAGTTATATAGTATCTGGCCTCATTATTAGTACTTGTGCTCTTTTCTCAAATATAAAAATTGGTGAATAAAAGGTCAGACATAAATATCATTAGAGGTAAATATGTAACATATATATATATATATATATATATATATATATATATATATATATATCAAAGGAAGAGGACATGGCACATAGCATGTATCTAGCATACTGTATCTGTATATACAATTTTATTTAGTTTTAGTATCAAGATTACTTTGTTGGGACAAGTTAATTTTATATTGTCTTGTAGTTGAACCCAGGTGTTATTATGATGGAAATTCTGTAAATATTTTATAAAAATGTTTCCTATTTTCCCACTTTTAAAAGTTTGTAGTTTTAGGGCTGGGGAGATAGCTCCAGAGGTAATGTTTTCCCCAGAAATCACATAAAAAGTGAGGCATGATGTATGGACTTTTGGGAAGTTAGTATTGGAATGGTAAAGATAGCTGTAATCCTGGGCATCTCAAGTCAGCCAGCCTAGCCTCCTTGGGGAGCTTGAAGCCAGTGAAAGATTCTCTTTCAGAAAACAAGAGAGGCAGTATGCGGAATGACATTTCAGGCTGTCTTTTGAACATGGGGTTTACTTAACATGCATGTTCATCCCCATGCATGCAATTTCGCATACAAGTTTACTCAAATAATCTATCCTTGTTCATATATGTAAATATAACATCAAATTAAAAATACTGGAAAAGAAACCTAAAATGCCATGAGCAAGGAACAGACCGAGATACAAAGAAAAATAACAAAAGAGAATAAAGCAAGTCTCATGAACTTTAATAAAGGCAACGCAAATAGTTTTCTTTTTAAAATCACACATATATTTTTAATGTTTTGGCCAATGCTACCAACTTTCTAAACAAAAGAAATAGTTCAGACCTGTGATATTTGAAATAACCTCCTCATATTTTCCATAATATGGCTCATACAAATCACTGATCGTTCAGCGGGGAATCTGTTCAATATTGACTTTTGACACAGCTGTTTCTTTGGTTGTATGTATATGTGCACATTTGTGTAGTACATGCAGAGGTCAGAAGATGTATTGGAGTTATAGGAAGTTGTGAGCCACTTGAAGTAGATTCTGGGAGTTGAAGACAGCTTCTCTGGAAAAGAAGCAAAGGCTCTAAATCACTAAGCCATATCAGCAATCCCAGACAAGAGTGTTCTTAGAATTTATGTTTCAAAGTTATTGAGTGCCAAGGGAAGCTTAACATTACTTTGTGCAAATTCCCTTCAAAATGAAGTTTATATTATATTTAATTCTATAGTGAAGCACAAAATCTAAGAAAAATTGAAAATTTTAAAGCTCACTGTTCTAAAATTTGCAATTACTGATTTGATATTAAAGATTGGTACAGTGAATTAATGCTATAAATGTAGTGAGACTGGTAATATAAAGTTCATTATGTTCTTTGAGAATAAAAATATACTGAAAATTAAGAAAAAAATCAAGCCTCTGAAAAGCAATAACACAAAAAAATGAATCCTTTATTTCTATGTCATTTTTTCCTGGTGTATTTATTCGGGCACAATATGTTTAAAGGTATTTATATATGCATTTTCTTAATTAAAAACATGAGATAATAATCCCTAGGAATTTAAAAACACTGAGTAATAGCAATACTATGAAGGTGGTATATTAATAAATGCTAAACTGCTGTCTCAAACACAGTGTTTTCTCTGAACTATTTATCTATCCTATGAGAGTTATGAATATTTAGATATTATTGAAAATAATGAGAAAATATTGAATAATGTTTCAGCTTGAGGCAGGCTTATTTCAAAGATACTTAAGGATCTTTTATTGTTCTCCATAAACTTTCACTATTGTTTTTAAAGAAGGAAACTCATCATACCGTTTTGAATTGTAATAAGAGCTAAAGAAAATTTACTGGTTAGGAAAAAAGAATGTGTTTATTATCAATTTCACAATTTAAAGAGGAGACCATTCTCCAAACTCAGCATTTGTCAGATGAAGAGAAAAATTGTATCAGGAAGCAATAACAGTTGACCACAATACAGAACCTCAGGAAATGATGATTAAAAGTTTAATTCACCTGGCTAGCACCGATTGTAAATCCAGTGGTAAGTTCATGTAATGGAGCTAAAGAGATGCAAGAGACTTGATTAATAATTGAGGTACAGACAGTATATGCAAAGCAGCTAGTTGGGCCACCACTTTATGCAATGCATTTCTGAGAAACAATGAGGTTGCTTTTCAAAAGAAGCCTGTCCTTAAAATACTGATGAAAGGATATCTGTGAGCATTATGAGCAAAAAGTCAGCTATGAGGCATGAACTGAATTTTCTGTGCAGAGTCATTAAACTTTTTGTACCTCACCCACTTCACACACAACCTTGAGATTATGTACTTGGCCTACACTCTCACTTTCTGTTGATTACTTTAGTTGTACTTTTGGGCATTATTAAATTGTCTGGTACAGATGACAATAATTTTTAAAAAAACATTCAAAGTGTAGGTAATATATTTAATTTATTTTTAACAAATAGATTAAACTACAAAAACTGCATGTTGTGATGGGTATTGTATACTAGTTTAGGATGTGAAATATTTAAATAAGGTTAGATATAGGTGTTTATTATTCAAGACGGCATCACATCTCTATGATATTTACCTTAGAAACCTTTAATCTCATCTATGAACACCTTACTGAGCAATCAACTATGAGAAATCCTTGCTTCCATCCAACTCTTCTGTTGTGCCCACTGACCAACCTTTCCCTGTCCATGCCCTCCCACCCTTCTCTGTTTTGGTTATCTACCAATCTATGACCAGCTTCTATATGTTTATTTTTAAATTTCACCTATGCATAGAGATCACACTACTTTGGGTGTTCAGTGTCTGATAAGTTTCACTTAACAAAATATATTGTAATTCCACCGATGCTGGTATAGTAGAGAGGATTAAATTCGCTTTATTATTTATTGACCCCACCAACTTTCATAGTACTTGTGCTTCTAACCTAGTTAACAAGTGCTCCACTTGGTGAGTCTCTGTGATCATGATTACCTGAGGATATTAGTTGTCATATTGTCCTGCCATTAATATTTTCATGGATACCACATGTTTCATTTTATATTAATGTATCCTCATTGTTTTAAGGAATTTCTCTCTCTTTACATATTATAGGATACCGATGTAGGATTTCTCTCTGTATGTTGTGAATATGTTTTATTGCCACTGGTTATTAAAGAAGCTGTTTTAGCCAATTGCTTAGAGGAGTAAAGCCAGGCAGAAAACCCAAACAGATATAAAGAGAGAAAGTAGGCAGAGTCAGAGAAATCCATGTACCTGCCAAAGGAGACAGATGTCAGCTGCAAGCCAAAACCTTACTGGTGGGCCACAGCCTTGGGACAATACACTGATTACTAGAAATTGGTTAATTTAAGATATAATAGTTAGTTAAAAAGAAGCCTAAGCTAATAGGCCAAACAATGTTTTCATTAATACAGTTTCTGTGTAATTATTTCAGTTCTGAGCCACTGGAAAATGAACAAGTTGTCTCCATCTACAGGATATTGAAAGTTAAAGGTACCAAGGCTTAAAAGTTTAAGATTTATGAGACCATATAAGAAACACTCTATTTCTACATGCAATTCTTTGCATACCATCAGAATGAGAGAAAATAGGTTATAATTTGATTCATGTGATGTATCTAAAGCTTATCTGATTTATGTGTTGCTGGTAATTAATGTTAAGGCAGATGGGTATGTATAAACTTCCCATTGTAAGTTTATAAGGCATTCTGGATGTAATAAAGTGGAGGCCATGAAGTGGTCTCCATAACAGTCTTACATGTTCAACAAATACTGGCTTTAGCAGTGATAAACCTGTAGCAATGCTAAAAGTCAAATAATTGAATAGTCTTCTGAAAGCCTCAAGTACCAGAGCTTTATAATAAATTTATTCATTTATTTTTTTTCATTATTTTTATTTTTTTATTTCTGTGTGTACTCCTGGCTGTCTTGTAACATACTCTGAAAACCAGACTGGCTTTGAATTCATTGAGATCCAACTACTTCTGCCTCCCCAATGCTGAAAAAAAAAGGAGCGTGCCACATGCCCACTGCCTACACCACCTACCCCTGGTTGTCTTTGAATTAATTCTGCTTCCTCAAGTAGCCCCCAATAAAACTCACTGATTCACCATGCCAGACTTTGAGTCTATACTTACTTTGGTCTGTCAGGTGACCCGTTTCATGATGAGCAGAAGTTTGTCCAGGTCTCACTAGGAATATAGTTTCACACAATGTCATGTTAAAATTGTTTAGTGTTTGAGAAGTTTAAATGTGGAAACCTGAAATTCTAGCTCAAAACTTATTTGTTCAACTTTGGCTACTTTCTAATAAATTATAGTTCACAGTAAGAGCTCATCTGAATCTGATTCTTTTCAGAAGGGATATATTTTGAATAAATATTATTATATGCTTAATCTTTATAATAAACTGAGTTGGTGAGCTGAGACCAGAATGAAAATAAGATAGGCATTTTTGAAATTTTATATGAATATTTAATCAGCTTCAAAATAACATGCTTAAATATGTTTCATTTCTACATTTGAAACACACAGCTAAGTCAATGTATGATTTCTATTGTGAGATATTGATGGTGTCAATTTATTGTGTAGATATTTTCATTATTTAATATTCTCCAAATTAACTACTACTGTTTTTTTTTTAAATCTTATAATATTAAAGCTTTCCTGTTTATAACATAGCATTGTTTCTTTAACATCACTATGCTAATCAAAGTTCACGGTCCATTTTAAAATCATCATTTGATGTGGTGATTTGTCAAATTAATGGAGTATTAAACCCACTTACGTTGACCATCATAAAGGAAAAGTTAATAATGCTGCCAAAACTGAAACATGAAAGTCTTTTATGTATCAATAAATAAAAATTTATATCTTTGAGGGAATTTTGAGTCTGTAAAAGCCTCTGAATGTTTAGCTACAGGTTTTGGATGAGAAATTAACAGGAATTTTGAGGAAACAAAATGAAAATGAGAGTATTTAGTCATCAGAGACATCTGGAAAATATTTGGGAAGATTTTGATAGATTTAATTTGCTGTTATGGTAGATATGGAATTATCATATCTAACTATCCAAAATATTTCAATTTAAAAAATAAATAGAGATCTTATATGTGCTAACCAAACTTAAAAGTAATATGTGACTATAGGAATACAGAATTTTATCCATGAATTCTTCTTACACACACTTTGGGTTAAAGGCATGGTACTCATATTCTGTAGAATAATCTCTTTTCTCCAATGTAGTAACAAACGTGAGTGAGCCTCCTTACTTTTCTATGCTTGTGGATGCCAAGCCCATACTCACTCACCTCTTGGTCTGAACATTTGACTTCTGTTAGCTTCATTGTTTACACTGCTCTGAGTAAATTTACTGTTTCAAAGTGTTTGAAAGGCTTCCAATATTGGTACTTACATCAAATTTAAAACAAAACAGTTTGGACATGGCATGGTAGAGGGAGAGACTCATCCAGGATAAAATGACCCTCCAAAAACTGTGTCTTCTGTGACAGAAAAAGCCAAAAAAAAAAAAAATACAGTGCCATCAAGAAGAAACAAGAAGTATAAAATTATTTTTTCAGACTAACATCACATGGTAAAGTCAAAAGCCTCCCTGGAATTCATCAGTTGTTTAGCAGGCAGATTTCTAGGCTTCACTATCATGGCTGCAAATCTCTATGACCTATCAATATATTTTTAATTAACTATTTCTTTCTGAAAAGGTATTGGAACACGTAGCAAAACATTAAAAGTAGCCAGTTATAAACAGTTTGAAAACTCTACTGATTATTTCTCAGCAAAACAAGAAAGGATCCCAAAATATTTTCTAGAGATATGAATGGGGGTGTGTAGAAGCCTAAGAGAGCATCATTGAACTCACCTTAGAACTGGTATGCTTAAAAATCATCATGCTCCAGGACTGAGTATGTCTCTCATCACACACATCATAGAGTCCAGAATAGGTCCCATCAGCACGGACAATTGACTTTTGGCATATGTAGAAAGGTAATTTTGTAAAGAAAGTGCAGCCATCTGGAATCAAGGAGTCAGGCATTTGAATACCCTTATGGAGAAAATAAAATTCTGATACAATATGTACAAATGTACACTTCAAATGTGAATATGCAAATACATAGTTCCATAAAAAAGATCTAGAAAATAATAAAAATATTTTTTTATTTCCCTTTTAGAAAATGGGGGACAATTTTTTTATTACCTTGAGTTAAATACAAAGAAAAGAAGCAACACCAATTAATAAAATAGAGAAAAGTTCTAAGAACCATAGACTAGCTAACAAATTCTCATGTAGGCTCTTATTTTTGACCTCAGTTGCCTCCCAGAATTTGAATGTAAGATCCCATTTCTGTAAACATCACGTGGTTCAGACCAATCGAGCTCCAACTGACCTGGATACTTCAGAGAATCTGATTACGCTGAGGGAAAAGAAAAGTCAATCTGTGTTCCCACCCAGTTGTCAAGCTTGTGAACCACAATGACTGGATTGGCAAGATAGTCTCAGTGGCACAATAATAGAATTGTTTTGTTTGTTTGTGAGGAGGCGCGGAGCCTTTCAAGACAAGGTTTCTCTGTGTTGCCCTAACTGTCCTAGAACTTGCTCTGTAGACCAGACTGGCCTCAAATTCACAGAAATCTGCCTGCCTCTACTTCATGCCTCCTAAGTGCTGGGATTAAAAGCTTGCCCCAACACTACCTGTCTGCATTTGGGGAAGGAATTCATGCTAGCATGGTACTATAAACCAATGGGAGATTTCTCTCTGATTGTGTATAATCAAGAAAGCAAAAGACAAAAAAATAACTCAGAAAATAATTTTATACAGCCACATATTATGGCTCAGAAATTAAGACAGAAAAAATATACTTCTAAATATAACAAGGCTCCAACTAAGGTCAGTTCCAAAGATGATACAAACTCACTCTTGTTGAAGGAGCTGCGGGTTGCATTCCTGCCGCCCTTCTCCCTGCCGTTTGGCTAGCTTATACCCTGAAATAACAACACATAAATTGTATTCATTTAAACACCGCCTGGCCCATTATATCTAGCCTCTTCTTGGCTAATTCTCACGTATTAATTTAGCCCATTTCTAATAATCTGTGTAGCACCCCAAGGTGTGCTCACCGAGAAGATTCTAGCCTGGGTTGGAGCTTCCTCGTGTCTGCCCTGGCAATGAGCTGCTTGGCATTTGTCTGAGGCGTCTTACCTCACCTCCTCTTCCTCCCAGCATTCTGTTCTGTTTACTCCACCCACCTATGTTTTAACCTATCAGCGCCAAGCAGTTTCTTTATTAATTAACCAATGACCTTCCTCCATCACACTCTCACTGTGTTGTGTCTTGTGTTGTTAGAGACAGGTTCTTATTTTCTAAACAGGACTGGATTTGAGCTTGTGATAACCCTGACTCAGTTTCCCCTGTACAGAAACTGCCTCTCTATGCTGATTTAAAAATCATCATCATCATCTTCATTATCCACAACAACACCAGCACGACCTACTAAAATCTTTTTACTTTATGCCTTTGCAGAATCTCAGAACACTCAATAATGTTTGGTAGTTTGAGACAGGCCTCAAGCTAGGATATTATTTGAAGGGAGAACATTTGCCAGAACCCTAACTGAGGGAGTCAGGAAAACCCTGCCTTCATCTAAACTTCTAAAGCTTGTTTTCTTCATATGAAAATTGAACATAATGCTGTTTAAATTACCAGTTTCAGAGAATTTTTGAGGGGATTTGAAACATATTTGTATTTACCATCATTAACACTTAATGATGACAGTTTAAATGACAAAACTGTTCCAGGAACTACAATGTGAGCCTGTTTAATCTCTCAAAACTCTGAAGGGTGATTCACCCTAATTATACAATTTTGAGGGTTAGGAAACTGAAATATTTTAGAAGTTGAACTATTCAAGGGCACACATCTAACATTTTGTTCTATTGTTTTATTTATTTTTTTAAACCAAGATCTTAATAGAATACAGAAAGGTTATCTGTAGGAGGGAAGCAAACAGCATTTGTGGTACATAATTTTGATCATAAAAAACATTTCATGGGAGTGGGCAGAACACAGTATTCTTACTTCATCTGTTTATCTGTTTATTACTACCAGTGGCCACTTGAAGTCCATGCACTTGAGGCCTCATTTGATATACACAAATACACAAACAAAAAGGACTAAGCCATAGACCCTAAAGTGCTTTCGTATAGTGGCTATTCATTGGTGTTTTAGTAAATAAAACTTGCCTGAAGATCACAGAGTTAAAGAGCCCCACTGGTCAGCCTTACAGACCAGGCAGTGGTAACACACACCTTTAATCCCAGTAACCACACAAGTTTGCCATAAAAACTGGGAAGTACATGCTTTTAATCCCAGTGGTGCCTGCCTTTAATCCCAGCCCTAGAAAGGATTACAAAACTGGAGGAGACAGCTCTCAGACACAGTCTCATTATGAGTTTCCTGGAGGCAGGATTGCCAATTTGGACTGAGGTAGAGGTAAGAGCCAGTGGCTGGCTGCTTTGCTTTTCTGATATTCAGGTTGAACCCAATATCTGAATCTGTGATTTTATTAATCATGCTTTACTTTTACTCATACAGACGGATGTATATACACACACACACACACACACATACACACATACACACACACACACACTACCACCACATTTCACACACTATATTGCCTATATTGCAAAGCATCAGAATAAAGTGCTGCTGCCTGGGTTCTAATCAGTTTTCCTCCCCCAGATAAGTATAGAAGCTGTCAATCATGGACAGATATAACTAAGTAAAAAATTTGCAAAACAGCACAATCACAAGAAAGACTTTAGAGAACTGACGGGCTGACGCATAGACACGACAGAGCAACGAGCATGCAGCCTGTCCACTTTTTATTTTGAATTAAAGGATTTTTTTATAACTTCTCAGAATTTATGAGTCAGTCTCTATGCATTATGGAAATTTACTTTCAATAAGGAAATCCTGGGCATGCTGAGAAGCAAATCATCTTTTCCTTCTCGTACCACAAAAATTGAGAACAAAACACTAGGCATTTGCTTTCTTATTAGTTTCTTTTTTTTTTCCCTAAAGATCTTAGTGGAGTTCAGAAAGGCAATCTGTGGGAGGGATAGAAATAACAGTGTGTGTGCAAAGTCTGGGTGATGCAAACATTTCATAGAGGTAGGCAGAACACAGGGAAACCATGTCCTCGCTTCATGACTTTATGGCATGATTTATTCCCACTGGTGGCCACAAGGAGCCTGTGCACTTGAAGCCTCATTTGAAACACACAAATATGCTCTGGATCCCTCGCAATAAAAATTGCTCACTCTACACTAGTCTGTCTCCATTATGTCAACATTAAATAAGCATTATGTCCAGCATAAAGAACATTGACTGCTCTTTACTTCAAATGCCACTGGTTCCCTCTGTTTTTGAAGTAAATGTCAGTTGGTGGAAAAACGCACTGGTCCTGAAATTGAATGTGACTGAATTGCAAGTGTTCTGATTTCCTGCTGAAAGTACTCAGGGCTGATAAGAGCGATGCCTCACAGATGCAGAGAGCTTGGGTTGAAATGTTCTGCTCCACCAGTCACCGGCTTTCAGTGTTTGCCCACTCCTGCTAAATTCCAGAAGCCTCGCGTTCCTGGCTGTCAAAAAGTCCACATCTCTAATTTATATTAAAAGTTTTTGTAAAGGGAGATTGCTCTAATATTTATAATTCTAATAGCTGTAAGGACAAAACCAACAGTAAGTAAAAACAAAACAAAATAAAATCTTTATCATCATGTTATTTTTTACGTAAAAAGAAGTATTATGCAAGTACTGTGTATACAATAACAACAGGAATTATACTTACTGCTATTGATATCATTCTTCTGAAATGTTATTTTTACACTTAAATATTCCTGACAATCTCAAGCTTGTCTACTGCAGTGAAGCAAATAAAAGCATTTTTCAATTTTTACTGGGGTAGATCAGAGTTAGACTCTTTATTAGATGACAATCATTGTAGGCATCCAAGCACAGACTAAATCCCATGAGTGGAAATGAATCACCATCCTTTGAATTTTTCATATAGCAAATGTATGATTTTTCAAGTTGGCACAGACTTAAATTGTGATTATTGTTATTCGACATAGGAGAACATAGGCAGGGCATGGAATCAGACCTGTTTTTCCCCACTGGTTCGGTAGAATGAACAGAACTGTCTGGCATCTGTTTTGAGTTCTCACTGTAGATGAAACTCAATTAAACATACATGACTTACTTTTAGCAAACAGTGAAGCAAGGTTTATTAGTGTGTGTTGTATAGAATAGAAAATTATGCACAGTAGGGTTACTATGCTTTATTTACCTGAGGTCTCAAAGCTGGCAGATGAAAGGAACTTGTTTTTACACATGAAAAAATGGGAGAAACCGAAGGCATGTTTATTTATACCCATGTGATGGCTGCTTTTTGTTCATGAACTGAAATACCCAGAAAGAAGAAATTCAACTGATGAAATGCCTCCATCAGATTGGTCTTGGAGAATGTCTTGGGACATTTTCTTGACTGATAATTGATATGGGAGGTCCCAGCTTACTGTGAGTAGTGTTGTCCCTCTGGAGATGAACCAGGGCTGTATAAAAAAAGGCAGTGGTGGAGCAAAATAGAGGAAGTAAGTCATTAAGCAGCTTCTCCCCATGGTCTCTATTTTAGTTTAGTTCCTGCCTCCACTTCTCACCTTGCCCTTCTAGAATGGACTATAACCTGTAACAAACAAAACAAAGGACAAAACAAAAAAACTTTTCACAATAAAAAGAAACTTAGGACTCCCCATTATCAATACAATAAAACCTTGTTGTAAGTGACCACACTCAAATTTCTCCTTAGCCACTTTATATACACTTATGTGTATATGTATAATACCAATACTAGTTATATATAGTTATTTGACATATATATATATATATATATATATATATATATATATATATATATATATATATGGAGAGAGAGAGAGAGAGCCTTAATACATTTTGTGGATATTATTGCATACATAAAAACTTTATAGTCCAACTTCTTTTTGAAGTAGATGGCATCAAAATTTGAAAAATAAATTATCAAAATATGTTTCAAATACTGAACTTTGACTTTTTCACTTATTTTATTTTATGCTATGTCTATAACATTTTGAAGCAAATTTTATTTTCTATTATTTAAACAGATCAATAAAGAGGGTTGTCCATGTGGCATGGATCATCTCATTGTGCCACAGCAAATATTTAAGCTGTGTGTCCTCATTGCAGCTCACCCAGATCTTCCTTGCAATGTGGCATGTGTTAGCAAAACGTGATTCTATAGTGATAAGGAATCATAGAGACTTGAATTTAATGACCAAGTCCATGGCCTGTTTAGCTGAAAAGGCAGAGGTGAGCCACTTAACCTTTCTAAATCTCATGCATAAGATGAAAAATCAACTTATTATGAGAATCCCTGAGGCAATTCTTGTGACATTCTGCAGTACCTGGAAGATAAAATATTGGCTGAACTCTCTCATCCAGGGGATCTCTCTATTTTTCTTAGAGCTCTAATGGTAATAAAATATTTATTGTTGATAAATCTACTCAGTAACTGGAGGAAACCTTAAGTACATGGCTATAATTGTTTTTACAGTTGCTTGTTAAAATAAATTCCATTTTCAGTCCTGGTCTTTGAATGTTTTCTATTTTCATATTCAGTCATGAAATATTTACTCTCTTGATTTGTTGGAGTAGATCTTAATAATACCCATGGCGGGTGGGAATTGAGACAAGAGGAAATGATTAGCAGCCCTCCTGTTTTGTCTAGCAATTTGTTGACTGCAGGAGACATACATAACTATAACCCTAAATGAGTATGCGGTTAAGTTCTAATAGGTAAGTAACAGGAAAATTAGAGCATGCAGAAGGATAGAAAAGGTAAGCCTGCTTGGAGGGGCTTGCAAACACAGAGAGGGTGAGCCTTAAAAGTCTAGGCCAGAAAACAACGTGAAGACAAAAATGGAATAAAAGCATCCAGTTTGGGAGAGATGTGTAGTAATAGGTAGCAATTAAATGAAAAACCCCTTGACGGTGTTTTTTTAGAGAGAGAGAGAGAGAGAGAGAGAGAGAGAGAGAGAGAGAGAGAGAGAGAGAGAGCCTCAGGAAGGTAGAAAGAGCTGAAATGAGCTATGTGCAGTATGTCCAGGAGGGCACTCAAATCTAGCAATTGATGAGGTACAGACAGAACATAAAGATTACTCTAGGAAGCAACTACAGGATCCTATGCTGATTCATGGCAAGTTTGACCTTAATCTTTTGGTGTTGGCAATTGATAGTACTTTAGAGCTTTTTGCTAAGCTATTACTTTTTGTGTTTTATAAGTTTTACAATAAATTAATATGACGCAAGAGGATTTAGAAATGTTAAAGCCCTTTGCCCTCAAAACTTACTGCTGTCCGGGAATGCGGAGACACTTATCCCTAGAGCCCGGATGCTCCAAATGCAATGTTTTTATGTCATTAGTCCACAGCTCTGTACCATCGCTTTGTGATCGGGAGAAATCGAATTCCAGTTTCTAACTCTGGCCTTAAAAGACCTACTATGCTATGTCACAGAGTGGACAAGGCTTGTGTTTGCACCTTAGGCTTTTAGAATATTCACAGAGATAGGTGATCAATTAACTATTTTTTTCTACTAAAAAAAATGAAACCTTATAACATTTATCTGTACTTTTCTTTTTTCTATCATCTCCAGCCAAGAGAAACTAAATCTACTTCAATACATATAAGTTTGCTTATTCTAAATATTAAAATATATATAGAAATATAAAATATATACTCCATAAATAGTTTCAAGCAGCTAAAATAACCTTCAAAATAATAATTTAAACAGTATCATACACAACTCTTCTTCTCATTTTTATTTACTAAATAATGTTCCTACAAAATGTTTGATATGTGGGCTGTATTTGACTTTTACCCATTCATAATAATTCTGCTATGAAAAATCCATATGTGAGCTTTAGATTGTTTTAGAGTTTTTATTTTCCAGAGTTGGCACATGAGTTTGCTGCCTTAGTTATTCATATAGAAGTGTTAGGTAGATGATAATCTTATAGCTAACAGATTGTAGCAATGTCAGACTCTTCTAAGGTGATTTACAGTTTATAGCCCACTAACAGTATCCAACTGTTCCACTGTCTCCACATCCTTTGCAATGCTTGCTGCTGTCTATACTTTTCATTATTGACCTTCTATTGAATACACTATGGTGTTTCATTGTGAGTCCTATTTCTATTTCTTGGATAGTTAATGATGTAGAGAAATTTTTCATTTTTTGCTATTTACATGTGTTCCTAGGGAAAAGTATCTATTTAGAAATTAATGTTTAGTGGAGTGACTCTCAAACATTTTCAAAGCTAGGAGTTTGGAGCTAGAAGATGGGTCAGGGGGTTAAAGTGCATGCTGTGCCATCATAGGACCTGAGTTTGAATCCCCAGCATCAATGTATAAAGGTCAGCTTGGTCATTTGTGCTTGTAACCACGGTGTTGTATGGAGACAGGACAGAGGAATTGCTGTGGCTTGCTGAATACCAGCTTAGAGAGACCCTGTCTCAAGAAGATAAAGAGTGATGGAAGAGAACACTTAACAGTCATGTCACCATTATGTGGGAGGGAGCAGATTATTTGCGCTATCTACAAACTCTGAAAATCTCTGCATTTGTTTCTGCTTCACCCCAGCTCCTCTGGATATCAAAATGCATCCGAACAAATGTATAGATAGTTGCATACTATTTCTTTGCACCATATCTATTCATATTTACAGTTTTACTCCCGATATTTTATCAATGCCTTATCTATATCTATTCAATCTATATCTATTCAAGCACTCACCTTTAACTTTTACACCTGTGGTGTCTATCACCTTTTTTCAAGTGTACCTCTGGCCACATATCCATGCAATTATCTGTCATGCATCATACTTTGAGGAGTGTTGTGGTGGCCCCAAGTCCGGGTGACATCTGTAGCAACCCATATTTTGGGGTGACACTTGTGTCAGGTCTAGCCTTGATGTTGTTTGTGCGTTCTTGGGTAGGTGTGTGAGGATTAGAGTTATTAAGCAAAAGGAACAGATACATGATACAAATAAAAGACAGAAACACAAAACAACATTGGGAGGGAAATTCAGAAAATACTAAATCTACCCTTATTTATTTTCTATATCTTTATATATGTCACTTCAAAAGATGAAGGGGGAGGCAACTGACTTAGTATGATATAAGGAGTAGAGAGAGCATCCTCAGTCAAGCACTCTGTTGTTTGGACTTGAATTCTCTGACCTTTGGTCAAGATGGAGCAGTTCCACCTCCGTACTCAAAATACTGATAGGTCAGTATCTCTTGCTTGTAGCCACACCTTTTCTCAACAACTCTGAGAGAACAAAAATAAGCTCAAACTCGCTGACCTTTAGTCAAGATGGAATGAACTCACATCGGTGGGCCCTCATAGATATTCTCTTTCCCTTTTGATTAGTTTGAATAAGGGTTTGTCTGTCTTCAAGAAATAGCTCCTTTGTTGCATTGATTCCTTGTATTGTTTTCTCTTTTTCTATTTTATTTCTCAGTTTGATTATTCCTGTCATCTACTCCTTGATGAGTCTGTTTCCATTTGTTTTAGAGCTTTTAGGTATGCAGTTTAAGACACTAGTGTGAGATTTCTCAACTTCTTTTTATGTTGGCATAGTGCTATGGACTTTCCTCTTAGCACTGTTTTCATAGTGTCCCATAGGTTTGGGTATGTTGTATATTCATTTTCCTTGAATTCTAGAAAGTTTTTAATTTCTTTCTTTATTTCTTCCATGGCCAAGGGGTGATTCAGTTGAGCACTGTTCAATTTCCATGAGTTTGTAGGCTTTTTTGCAATTAGTGTTGTTGTTAAATTCTAACTTTAAAAAACAGTGATCCAATAACATACAGGGGGTTATTCAATTTTTCTTTTGTTTTTGTTGAAGTTTGCTTTGTTACAGAGTATGTGGTCCATTTTAGAGAATGTTTCATGAGGATCTGAGAAGAAGGCATAGTCTTTTGTTCTTTTGTGTTTGGGTAAAATGCTCTTTAGATGTCTGTTAAGTACATTTGAGTCATGGCATCTGTTAGTTCTTTTATTTCTCTGTTAATTTTCTGTTTAGCTGACCTGTTAATTGGTGAGAGTGGGTATTGAAGTGTCCTACTATTAGTGTGTGGTATTTGATGTGCAATTTAAGCTTTAGTAGTAGTGTTTCTTTTACATACGTGAGTGCTCTTCTATTTGAGGCATAGGTAATTGGTGCTTTTTATCCTGACTGCCCAGTCCCAAATAAACAAACAAAAGCTTTTATATAGATTACAAAATGTTCAACCAATAGCTCAGACTTCTTATTAAGTAACCCTTACACTTAAATTAACCCATAATTCTTATCTATGTTTATGGCTTGGTACCTTTTTTCAGCATAGAATTCTCAACTTACTTCTTTGCATTTGCCAGAAACTCTCCAATTCCATGTTCCTCTTCCTGGAATTCTCCTAGTCTGGCTCTTGGCTCAATCTCTTTCTGACCAGCTATCAACCAAAGAGGTTTTATTAGTAAATGAGAGTAATACATAATTGCAGTATATAGAAGGGTTATCCCAAAAGCCAGTGAAAGAGGGGATACAGGAAATGTATTAAATTAGTGCATTGATTCAGAGTACAACAATTCAGTGACTGGAAAAATTGCTATAATATTAATAGAAATTGAGTTTTCAAAAGGGGGCAATAAAATTTGAACGAAATATGATGAGTAAATATAGTGCTGAAATTCTTCTTAAATAAGAAAAATCAATATATGTGTATTGCACAATACATACTCAATAATATTTGCATAATTCTTGTTAATATGATTACAATAAAGCACAGATTATAACTATTTGCATATGTCCTTATTGTATATCTGTACAAGTTGTGCAAATGTTTATGTATAAAACTATATTACTCTGAACCACATAGTATTCATTTACAAAACTTTTACTTAATTAAGTTATTTAAATTTATACATATGTAGACATCACTCATGAAAGTGAGTTAGTTGTTTCATAGCATTAAATACCTAGTATTTCATTCAAACATACTTAATACATGTCAATTATTTAATTATATGATATAAAATATATCTGTATATGAATAAATTAATTTGGTTAATACACTTAATTACTAAACTATTTTAACAAATATCATTGAATATATGAATCATTAATTTCTCATGTTATAAATACATATAAAATAGAAAACAATTAGTTTAATTTGTTTGCATATTTCTTTAGGAAACATTTATTAAAATATATAGCAAAATAAAATCCATTTTCATTTGGTGATTTTTATAATTTTGGATATAATTATGTGTGTGTAAATAAAAATGTTATTTTTCTAGTTGAGGCTCCATTCCTTAGATATATTTCTAGCAAGAGGACAATATTATATTAACAATGCGTAATTAATGCAAAAGATCAATTTTAGTAATAATCAGATCACTTAGGAGACAAGTTACCTTTAAGACATTTTAAGCTCATTTTGGGACTCCAGTAAGTATTTATAAGAAGGATATCCTGTTGTAAACATATAATAATGTCTTGGTGCTATGCACATGCCTGCATAGTGAAGAATTCAGTAAATAATCATATTATGGTGAAAAGTTCTGATTAAATTGTCAGTGGGTTCTGTCTACTTCAGGAGATTCAGCATATCTAGACACACTTGCAATAGGGACTTTTTTCAGTTAACCTGTAAAAGTAGTATGTGGGGAAAAGTTTGGCTTTGTCTGTTTGGGTAATTCTTCATTCTAAATAATAGTACATATCATTCTTAGCTAAATTGTCTTTGGCATGTATTTGAGCTTGGTATTGAAAAATGCATTCTTATTCATTCTTTTTACTGGGGTGACAGAGTTTCAGAGCTTTTTTATTTATTCAGCCTACTTCAGTTTTTTTTTCTTTAAGAGATTGAAAAACAAACTCACAACTTACTCTGACCATCAGTGACTCACGTTGAACAGATAAGTGTTTTGTTATTTGGACTTCCACATAAAGACTCTCAAGTTCTTTCTGATCTATAATCAGTCATTGGTAAGGCAATAAATATAATTTTCAAATTATTGAATATTTTTTCTTCTCTCATCAAAGTAACCTCATTCACTAGAAATGAGAAACAATACAAACCATGATTGATCAGACATTTATTAAATCACATATTTCGCCTCCTACCTCAGGTAAGATTGCTAGAAATTCATTAAAATGCTTTTAACAGTGAGCATTAATATGAAATAAATCTCAATTTGAGTCTTTGGATGGTGATTAATCTAGAATTATTTCCTTTTCCACTGCATAATCAGGCATTTATCAGTATTATGGAACTAGATGTAAATTTGTCTTTCCTGATTAAAAGTAATTTATTACTTCATTTTTATAATAACTATAATTTTTCAGCAAAAAACCATGTTTCATACTCTGGTAATAACACTTGTGTAACTTTGTACAAAGGGAGAGGGAGACTACAGTATTCAGAAACCATATCTCTTCTTATATTTCACAACCATTGCACATTCTCAATTTCAAGGAGAAATCAATAATTAGAAAAGGACTCTTTTATTTAGATCCTTTGTACAGTAGTTCTCAGATACGTACTTTGATTGGCTTCAAAAAGAAGTGTCATAAATTCCCAAACAGATTAACTAAACAAATGTTTCTTCTGGATTGGACAACTGGAGGGTAGTATCTAACCAGAGCAGCTGCAGCTCAGATTGCAGTTTAGTGTTATCAGAGATGCTAGAAGTGTGCTTTTAAACAATTTCTGACTTCTCAGGAGGGACCTACACAGATCAGTGTGTGTGTGTGTGTGTGTGTGTGTGTGTGTGTGTGTGTGTGTACATCTTACCAATTCACAACATATTGCCACAATATTTGTAGGCCTCTTCCTGTTTCCCTCTCCTGAACTGTACAGCATATGTCCTGTGTTGGCATACAAGAGTTCCAAAATAGTCCAGAATGGAGAATAACAAAGGTTTACTTATCTGGGGATAAACTCACAGAAAGAGTAGCAATCTGCAGTCCTCTGTGTGTGCTTGGAACTGGAACCAAATGCAGCATCCAAGAGGCTCATGCATGTTTTTTGTCTGCATTTATAATACATGAGACCATGGCCAAACTGGGTCAGTATCTTAAAGACTATTGGTTGAAAGAGTTCCCACAGCACCTCCCCTTTTTGTATAAATAAGAGAGTCCTAAACCTAACACAAAACAATATACAATAAGAGCAAATATCAAGTCTTGTCCAGGGAAAAGAAAAAGCAAAGCACACTTAAATATTAGAATTGGAAGTAGCAAACAACAACAAATAAGAAACATATGCTAAATGTTTCTATAGTTATCCTATTCTAAAGAGTCTAAGTTTATATTAAATATGTCTTGTTAAGTTATGTGAGGAAAGTAACTATGATTATCTAGACTTCATCCCTATCAAAGACCTGAAAAGAGAAATAATAATACTTGACTAAATAGAAAGTTCAGTCAAGCAACTTGCAAAAGGTACAAGAAATGACCAAGACAACTGGATACCTAGGCAAGAACCCAAAGTCTCATTTCCAATGTTGGGACAATCAACTTTGGCTAAGGCTGACAGTAACCAACAGACCATTTTCAAAAGCAGGAAATTTTTAAAAACCATCTTACCCTGTCTTGTCAATGTTTAGCAGTCTTTTTGCTTGGATTCTGCTGGTCCAGTCTAAACATCATGGATTTTATCAGTGTCCGAGGCAGGGCAGTTATTTGCCCAAAGGCCAGTTGTGTCAAGAAGAAAACAATCTCAAAGTGGTGTGTCTTTGGTGCCCAACAATCTCTTGGGAATAGGTCCATGTTGCCAGGAGCAATACCATATTCTACAGTTCTTTGAAGTGATTGAAGATTACCTATCTATGTGCAATACAATCTCTATGCATCTAAAGAATCTGATTAGTCTAAATATAAGTCTGACAAATGTGGATGGCTATTGACCTGTAATTCTTAATTATACCTGTATAGCTTAAAGTCTAACACCTTATATTAAAAAATTAAACAATCTTTAAACAAATTTGGAGTAAATGAGGACAATGACCTCAAAATGTAAATAAAATACAAGTATCTTGATCAAAGGTAGAAATGTATAGTGCAATATAATAAATACATCCTAAAATTGCATCAATATACAGAATATCTTAAACAGAGATAGAAGCATACATGCATACAATATAACAAAATAACTTTGCATAATTGCACAAATATTGTAAACAGAAAAAAAGCATATTCAATATAACAAATATAATTTGAATTTGTATCAATATAGGAGAATCTATACCAATTTAAATTATCTATAAATAATAGCTCACAGGTATTCTCCCTATTACTCACTACTACTATCAGTGTGAGTAAGCTCACACAAATTTACCTATTATAACATTCCATCCACTCCTTCCCCCCCATTTTTATCAAAAGAGATCCCTGAATTTACTTTATTTTTAACCCCAACCCTATACCACTTATAACCAACCCCAAATAAAAGGTCCCTAACCCTGAGGACAAACTTCTTTTGGAGAGGGGATGTCATTTGCTAGAATTAATTCCAGGTTTCATGAAGGCAATGTTATTTCTATGGGGTACTGTTAAAAATAAAATGATTTTTAAGTTTCAAGATTTCTGGTACAATTCCAAACAGTCTCTCAATAGTCAGAAGGGATTTTCTGAAATTCTTATTTGATATTCTGGCCAGAACATTGTTAAGAAGGTGCACCATCTCAGCTAGTCCAGTTGGAATCATCTTGAGCAGTTTGTAACCTCAAACCTTAATTTAAAGGTGGCACTGTTATCTCAACTAGGGGGAATAGTTGTTGTAGGGCCCCCATCTTCTTCCTGGAAACTTCAAAGATTATTGCAGGAAAAACTGTTGTTCATTTCTGTGGTAACTCTTTCTGTCAATAGCTCTTAAAATACCAACCTACTTTGGGTATGATTTTTATATACTATAAATGCAGATATAAAGCATGTGCAGACCTCATGGCTGCTGGATTTGGTTTCAGTTCCCATTGCACAATGAGGACTATGCATTGCTACTCTTTCTATGATCTAATAATTCATTTAAAACATCTTAGATGGTGAAAAAGACTTAATAGTCCCAGGGAATTAACATCTGAACATGAGAAAGAATTGACTTTGATAAGAGTAAAATTACAGGAGATGCATGTGGATCACATAGTTCAAATTTTAACTGATTCTGGTCATATTACTCTCAAAATTAAAAGGGCTTTGTTCCACTTTACTTAAATCTTCTGATTTGTAACCTGCCTTTTCTGATTTATTTGCATTAATATAGAATGTAGGAGCTCCAGTTATTGTGTGTCATGTACAATATGAGGAAGGAATTCCTGTAGAGAAATTTAATGCAGAAGAAAGATGTTATCTTAGAATGGATCTTTTTACCAAATAAACTGAGTAAAAAAAATTAAAATCTTATGTAGAAATGTCTCTAAATTAATTTTAAAAAGGAAAATTAAGACTTCTTCAATTAGCATGAATAGATCCAACAGAGATTATAGCACCTCTTACTAATGATGAAATTCAAAAAGTATGGGAAGACAATGAATCCTGGCAAAGAGCTTGTACTAATTTTTTGAGAGAGATAACTATCCCAAAAGTGATAGAATTAAACTTATAAGAAGAACTACTTGGATCCTTTCTCACATTGTATATGACACACAATAACTCGAGATACTACATTCTATACTGATGCAAATGAATCAGAAAAGGCAGGTTACAAATCAGGAGATTTAAGTAAAGTGGAACAAAGCCCTTATAATTCTGTCCAAAAGTTAGAATTTTATCCTATTCTCATGGTACTAAAGGATTTTAAAGAACCTCTCAATATAGTTATTTGTTCACACTATGCAGAAAGAGCTGTTTTGTATATTGAAACCACTGAATTTATACCAGATGATACAGAATTGACTTCATTATTTATTTATGTTTAAGATACAATAAGAAATAGGCTTTGTCCCATATATATATATATATATATATATATATATATATATATATATATATATATAGTATGCATCCATACCATATGTGTCTGTGAGGTCCTCTAACACAAGATAAAGCAGAAATTGATTGATTACTCATTGGAAATGTGCTGACCGCCCCAGAATTTTATAAAAAGAGATCATATCAATAGTAAAGGTTTAACAAAGGAAATTTCTATTACATGGCAATAAGCTGTGTAGATTATAAGGAGATGTCCTACTTGTTCTCCATCTTGCCCCCATCCCAACCGCCATCAACTCTGAATGTGAGTGACAGTTGTATGGCTGGGGTAGACTGTGAGGACACTCTCAGTGAGACCAGAATTTATCCTTACTGCTTGTACTGGCACTTTAGAACCCATTATCTTTAATCCCGCTTCAATAAGATTACCCCACAATCATAGCTACTCTAGCAATGAGCTACCAATTTCAAGGATGCTCCTTTCTTTTTTTTTTTTTAAATCTAGCACTTTGATTCCAAATCGCCTTTCTTCCTTGGCAGACATGTTCTGTTTTTCTATAGTCAACAATGTGCCTGGTTTGCTATCAGTGTAGCTGATTGTGTGTCTCTCTCTGCTGGATTTCAGATGCATGTCAGCTCTATTTCCTACTGCTCTGCCGACTGTATACCAGTCCCACTTCTCCATATAGCTGTTCATGACAGCATGGAGCTTACCTTGTACATTCCCATGATAAGGCATCCACTCATTCACAACCCCAACAGACAACACTATATTCCTTCTATAAATTTGAGTCCAAGAAGCTGTGAGAACAAGTGCTTTATGATAAGTATCTGCTGCCAAAGACTCTACAGTATGTGTTTAGACTTTCAAATGCTTCTCAATGTGGCTTCTAGCAAATTATCCTATATTTAATCAATAAAACAATATTCATTCATTATATCACAGTTTTGTACATAAAAATTTCTTTCAGGTCTCATTGGCTTATTTTCAAGGTATAAACAAGCCTGTATTCCTCTTCATGGATGTTAAATTATTCAAAATCCTTGGCGTGTGATTCTTTCCTTTCCTATTTTTTCGAAGCTATATACATTACTTCTATGTTATACTTCCGTTGTTACATCTTCCTAAACTTTCCTGTCTTTATAATCTCTTTTCCACATTAAAATACCATTTACTCATGTTAGCAATGCCTGGATATTTCAAAAGAATTACCCACAGTAACTCGCATGATTCACCAATTAAATATAATATGTAACTTAAATTACATTATTCCATGTAAGATAGCACAGATCAATTTCAAGGATTGAGTCACTAACACCTTTGAGAAGTAATTATTCTGCTTATCAAAGAAATTATACTCATATGCACTGATTCATGGGAACCATTAACAATGCTTACTTATCTCTGGCTAAGGTCCTCAGAATTATTACAGAACTAGATGACAAGATTAAACTAGGCATCAACTTACAGAAATGAGTACATAAGAGGTTGGGTTTGATATCCTGGTTGTATAGAACTGTTTCCAGGAGAGATGAGAAAAACCTTAGTTCCACAGAGACCTGGGGATAGATGTGACACTTTGATACCTTTATTGAGTTGTATGGTAGCAGTGTATAAAATTTACAAGGGAGGAGAGGCTCTGGCAGTTCCACATGAGTTAGACTGGTGCATAAATCTGGTTCACATAAAATTCTAAACTAATCAAGAAAGAATAAGAAACAAAAAATAGAAAGGAAATGTAGCCCCATCTATGGCACTCACAAACAAACAGGGCAAAGTTTGTGGTTGAGCTGGAATAACTGGGGGGAATTTCTCAGAAAACAAAGGCTGTGTTTGTGAGCTTCTGAAAAAAACTTTCAAGTTTGGACAGTAGTTCAGTGATGGTCTAAGGAATGGAACAGTGCTGTTGAAACTGGTTATTCTTGTCACGGGTTAGACAATTATCCCTTGTGGAACGTGCTCACCTTTCTCTTTTTACAAGAAAGTACACTGGAAGAGAAGGGCATTCTCACCACTGGGTCCTTTCAGCAGCAGGAGGGAACAGTGGAGCATTTGTATTCTTTTCTCTTTTCCAACCAACTTCTAAGTATCCTAAGAAGAGAGACCTGATGTGGTGTTTACTAATGTATCCCCCAGTCATTTATTAAATAAATCAATAAAATTATGATTGATAGACTAAAAGAATGAATATACAATTGAAGGTATACTTACATACAACTTTCTAACAAAGCAATATAAAACCAATAAAAATAATTATTGTTAAGGAGTGATCATCTAGGAATTGGGGACAGGACAGTTTGGGGAGTAGGGAAAACTGGATGCTCATTTCAGAGTATTTGGGGTTTTAATAAGCTTGAAATATAATGACTTTATTCCACCTAAATAGGAGTTTCAGAATAACAATATGGTTCATTTTCATTTATTTTTTATACTTCACTAGCTTAAAATTATGATATCTTTTAGTTTAAAAATGTCAGGAAAGAGATATTTCTTGTTCTACTGCATTCAAAATGAATGTAGCTGAAAACCTTCAGAAAGAATAGAATTGATTATAGTTCAATCATTTATGACAGATTTGGAAAGACTACTGTTACAGCAGGACATGATTGTTAAGTAAAATAGTCACATGATTTATCCATCCACTCCCAAAGAAAACAGTACTGCTGCTGTTTAAAAGAAAATTCAGACAAAATTTAACTCAGGTTTCGTGAAAAAAAAATATACAGAAACCATAGGAAAGGATTCATACCCTAAGTAGTCCAATAAAGATAGGTGTCTGCTAATAAAGATATACGTTAAGTCCAGATTATGCAGCTAAAAATTAGCTCTCAGAGACCAAAAAAATGTTGAAGATTTCTCAACCTTATCCGGTAAGACCTCCTTCTCTTTCCTGCTCTGGGTGGAGGAGCGTGTTTCTCCTGGAAGCCTTAAAGTGGGAATGAATAGCCCCATCAATCTGTTCCATGATGGTTCTTGTCCCAGAGAAGTTGAGGAGGAAAATATAAATGAAGTTGTCCCAGTTCTCAGATTATGAGGCCAGATGAACGTCACCTGCACAGCAGAGGACTTGTTGAAGTCTTTTTGACTTAAAAAAGACTTCCTTCCTTCTTCCTTCGTTCCTTCGTTCCTTCCTTCCTTCCTTTCTTCCTTCCTTTTTCCTTCCTTCCTTCCATTCTGGTATTCATCATAACTTATTTTAGTATTATTAATTACATAGTCAAGCACGATGATAGGTTTCATTATTACACTTTATTGTTTATTTTTGAGATTATATATTTTTTTATTTTTGGAGTTGAGAAACATGAAAGGTTCAACAGAGTACACAAATCTCACTGTAAAATGGAAATAGAATTGAGACTGTATCTTAACTACATTTCCCCATTCACTTCCCACCCTCTTCCACTCCAATACCCTTCTTCACTTGCTTTCGAATTCATGATCTCTTTTTTCCACAATTGTCATCGAATGCATGTGTGTGTGTGTGTGTGTGTGTGTGTGCAAAAACATTCAAAATATAACCTGTTTAATACATAAAATGTTACTAGTAGGTATTTTTTCAGGACTGATCATTTGGCAAGGAGTAACCAGTTAGTGGTGTACTCTGCAGCCCAGTTGGCTTGGAAATAGAATATAAACCAGGCTGAGCTAGATTCAAAGCAACACTCTTTTTTAACCCTCCTTAAATTGGAGATTACAAGCCAGGTGGTGGTGGTGCACACCTTTGATCCCAGCACTCGGGAGGCAGAGGCAGGCGCGGATCTCTGTGAATCAAGGCCAGCCTGGTCTACAAGAGCTAGTTCCAGGACAGGAACCAAAAAGCTACGGAGAAACCCTGTCTCGAAAAATAAAGAGAGAGAGAGAGAGAGAGAGAGAGAGAGAGAGAGAGAGAGAGAGATTACAAGCATAAGCCACCCCATCCAACTTGTTTTTGAGAATTAGAAACTACAGATTTTAAATACTTCATAGAATCTAATGAATTTTTTTTGTAGCTGACCATGTGTATAGAGAGAAAGACAGGAGGAGTATAAGAAAGGAGCTTCAGAGAGGAAAAGGAAGAGGAAAAATTGTGGTTCTTTAATTTAAAAAATAAAAAAATTAAGAAGAAAGAAAAAAATCCATCGAGGATCTATTTACTTCTATTTTTTGAGGGCGGGGTTATTTGTTTTCTCCTATTCTGGTTTTATTTTACTTTATTTTAGCATCATTATGACCACCATCATTATTTTAGATGCCTATGTGTTTTGTAATTAAAGAGTAAGAGTATGGATTTTGGTTGGTGGGAAAATAGGGAGGATATTGGAGACATTAGGGGAGGGGAAGCTATAAACAGAATATACTGCATGGGGAATAATCTATTGGATGCTGACAACGAAGATGAATGAGCATGTGTTCTTGCCAACTGAAATGGTTATCTTTTTCTGTTCATCTCTAGAAGATTAACTATAGTTCCAGAAAATTAATCACTTTGTACAATCCAAAAATCTACACATTACCTAGAATGCCTGATCAGCACAATTTATTTTCATGAGTAATTGCTAGAGGGCCAAAATAAAGTTTTAAATGCAAATTTCTGTGTGGTGGCTTATTTAGGAACAAATGCTTTATCTGACACATGTGCCTCTAGACTCGGGCTTCTGGCCACATCATTTTATTTTCTGAATGAAGCAGGTATCCTTCAGTAAAAAGACTAGTCTGAGAGAATAAGCTCCATGAAAGCAGGCACACTGATACATCCGCAGGCACGTATCCCTCACTTTGTTATAAGGCCCACGTGTTCTCAGCCTCTCGTGTCAGTTTCCTTCTTCCATGCAACAGCTCTCTGCAAAGGTCTGAACGCCAGAAGTTCCCACCTCGCCTTTTAAGCTGCATGATTGCAAAGCTCGGCTGTCAGGTCCAGAAGCCTGCAAAACATTTTCAAATCTCCCCTGCATGCTTTTAAACTCTAATTCTTGTAATCTGCAAAAGTCTGTGTTTAGCCTTATAATTTATGAATTCCTCACAATCTGTCCATCCTCTCATGATTCACCCCAGTCCTAAAAAATCCCAGTTCTGAGACTAGTCAAGTATAGCTATGAGGAAAGGCTACCAGGGTTTCAGGAGGAAATAAAAGTTTACTGGAGGAAGAGTCATAAATAAATAAGCTGATTGTTTATGAGACAAAATAAAGATAAATCAGAATGGTGATGCGTTGTGTGTAAACTCTCTGGAGCTCTGCTGTTGTCTTTATGGTGCACAAAAGACTGATGTACAAATGAGGACTCTTGAAAGAGCTATGGTGCATGAAATCTCTTCCCACCTATGATGGTTCTTCCTCTGTAGAAATTATATCATCAAGGTTTGGACAAACCACTCCAAATATAAATTTCTTACCCCAACACAATCTGTGCGAAATGCCCTTCCTTCTCTTATTTTCAAATGATTATACTCATCTCATCTGACTGAAAGAGAAACACAAACATCTTTCAAAAAATTAAGTCTAAAGTCACTGTCTTAGATGACTATGCAGTGTTCTTAATAAGATTATGGATTTCATGCCTTTATAATACAAACTTCCAGTGGACCAGGTAATACGAGTTATTTGACATGCGAATTGCTCAAATTTCACCCTCATACCACTACACTCACTTTAATCAATTTGCCACTAAAAATGTCTTTGTAGAATCATGACATGCAGAGCTACAGCTTTCTATCCCACGAGGAAATACAAATGATTCAGTGTTTAGCAGCAAGTAAGATCACTGCAGCAGCTTGCTTCCAACTGAGCATCTCTCTGGAAAATTATCCCTGTGGATTGGAAATAATAGCATGAACCAATCACTGTTTAAGAAAAAAAAGCTCAAAAATTGGGATTCCCTCCCACCATGACCAAGAAAACAGTTTGCTTATATTTGTAAAAGCTAAAAACACTTTGCAAGTTCCCAAACTGCCCCCTTTCCCTTTAAAGAGGCTGCACTTTGCTGTCTCTCAGTGACCCATTCCATGCATCTAGATCTATTTTTCCCTTGTGTCTTAGTTTATTAAAATAAATGTTGTCTTTTCTTGGTGTGAGCAAAAATAAACGGTGGTTCATATTGTGCGTGGGTTCTTGCCCATGACAGTCCAGACTGCTAACAGATTGCTAATATGTTAACAGCTCTATTATAAGAGCCTCAAAGATGCCATTTGTGAAGCCGAATCCTCCATGCTAAATGTGCTGCTCAGAAACTCTGGGAGAGATATTGAGAAGTCCAGATGGCTTCCGTGTACAGGTGTCTGCACAGGTGTAAGAGATGCAGCTATCTGGGCATGCTCCACTCCCCTCTGCAAGGCTCCATGCTTATCCAGGTGTGGTTACTCTGCGAATCAAAACGTTGACTTAAATAGTACAGTAACAGCTCTGCCTTCCGACTCTGCCTACCTATGTTAAAATGGAAGATACTTTAAATAAAGACATTTCTGAAAATGAAGGATCTTAAAAAAAATGAACAATGGTTGGACTGAAGGAAATTATATATATTTTGGTTCCTCCTTCTAAAGATATTGATAAAAGCCTTTACCTGATATGACTCACAAAGCCTCAAGACAGGGTGTTATTCAAAATTTCTATGCATTATTCATGCAGAACCTGCTAAATCATGCATAAATACACCCCTTCCTTTATGAGCAGAATTCTGCTGTTCCAATGACATTATAAAGGAGATTCTAGTTTTAGCTAGGAACATGGGCAATAACTAACAAGAGTACTTGTGAGCCCATGCTCACAGGCTGTGCTCTGTAAAGACAGCCCAGGAACCTTCCAGTGGATCAGGATGAAAATCATCTGTTCTGCTTCCCAAAGCTTCTTGTTACTGCAAGGAAAATATTCTATTGCAGGTTGTCATGGTTGCCACCCTCGATCTTTAGAGATGCTGTATCGGTGGGGTTCAGCCACCGTTTTATGCAATCCCCGATGAATTCCACACAAATAAATCCTACCCAGTGCATACTTGCCAGCCACTCTAGAAAATATTTTATGTGTACAAATTTGGAACAAGTTTGATCATTTTAATTATATTTTGCATTATTGAGTACACTCCACAGCATAAAAAAATTGTATCTTTTGAGGTATCACTAGTTTCTATTTATGTATATACACATTTCTGATTATTAATTTTATATATATATAGCTTGCTTTGGCAATTCTTTTTATGTAATGAGTATATCTTGACCCAAATAGGGCTCAGAAGCACACCTGCCCAGCATGGATTATTTGATTTATTCCCCACATTCTTCTTATCTCATTTATGGGTACTGAATTTGTTTTTGTTTGTTTTTGAGACAAGGTCTCACTATGAACCCCTAGGTGGTCTGGAATTCACTATGTAGACCAGGCTGACCTTGACTGCAGAGATACTTATTCCTCTGCCTCATGAGTGCTGGGATTAAGGGCATGTGGTTCCAGACCCGGGACACCTATTTTAAATTTAAAAATATAAAAATAAAAGATGTATTTCTAAAAATTTAATCGTGATATTATGAGAGAAAAAACTTCCAAAGATGTCATTGAGTTTGCTTTCTGTTGGACTTGTAATTCTGGGCATGCAGCCCACCCTTAAGAGTAGTTTATATCACCAAAAAGAATCCCCTGGTGAAAACTGCATTTCATTTGCAGTAGTTATAAATTAGAAATATATTCTGGATAAATGATGGGGGGAGGTGTTCAATCCTTTCATCTCTAGGACCCCATCTGGTACAGACCTTTGTGAACCTATGCATGCTATCTCAGTTTCTGTAAATTCATATGTGCAACCAACCTGTTGAATTAGAGGACCTTGTTTCCTTGGTGTCCTCCAGCTCCTCTGTCTCTCACACTTTCTGCCTCATCCTCAGCAGGGTTTGTTCTGTTCTTTTTTTGTTTTGTTTTGTTTTTGTTGTTCAAGATAGGGTTTCTCTGTGGCTTTGGAGCCTGTCCTGGAACTAGCTTTGTAGACCAGGCTGGTCTCGAACTCACAGAGATCCGCCTGCCTCTGCCTCCCGAGTGCTGGGATTAAAGGCATGTGCCACCATTGCCTGGCGGTTTGTTGTGTTCTGATGGAAGGGATTTGATGGACATATCACATTTAGGACTGAATATTCAAAGGTCTCTCAATCTGTGAAATTATTTAGCTGTGGTCTCTGTATTTATTTCCTTTTGGTACAGGAGAAAGTCTCTCTGATGATGGATGGCTAAGCAAGGAACTGACTGATGAGCACAGCAAAATGTCATTAGAAATTATTATTTTTTTATTCATTTTCAAGACAGGGTTTCTCCATAGCTTTTTTGGTTCCTGTCCTGGAACTAGCTCTTGTAGTCCAGGCTGGCCTCGAACTCACAGAGATCCGCCTGCCTCTGCCTCCCGAGTGCTGGGATTAAAGGTGTGCGCCACCACCGCCCGGCTCATTAGAAATTATTTTACTGCTTCATTCTTTAAATAGAACAGTAGTATTTGGTTTCACCCTGAGTCTCTGGGCTATGTGCTATCAGGTTTTTGGTCACCCAATCTGTCTCAGATCAGCATGTCTGTTTTTATGCCAATACCATGCTGTTTTTATTTTCACAACTCTGGAGTATAACTTGAAATCAGGGATGGCAATACCTCCAGCTATGTTTTTATTGTTCAGAATTGTTTCAGCTATCTTAGGTTCTTTTGTTTTACCATATGAAGTTGAAAATTGTTCTTTTAAGATCTGTGAAGAATTGTGTTGAAATTTTAATGAGAATTTCACTGAATCTGTGCATTGGTTTTTGGAGGATGATCATGTTTAGTTCAATTATCCTACTGATTGGATTAATTCTGAGCCTGGGAGATCTTTCTAGGGTCTGATATCTTCTTCAATTTAATGACTTGAAGTTTTTTTTATCATCAAGGCTTTCACTTGCTTGGTTAGAGATACCTCAGTATTTTTATATTATTTGATGTGATTGTGAAAAGTGTTTTTTCCCTCATTTTTTTCAATCCATTTTTCATTTGTATATCTCCTGATTTTTGTAAGGTAATTTTCTATTCAACTACAATTTTTGAAAGAGTTTATCAACTGTAGGAGTTTCCCAGTCGGATTTTTTTGTGTCCCTTATATATACTATCATATCATCTGCAAATATAGATACTTTGATGTCTTCCTTCCCAAATTGTGTATCTTTGATGTCTTTCAGCTATCTTGTTACTCTAGCAATATATATTGCAAAATATACAATTGTATATTTGTAGTACAAGTAATATATTGAATATGTACTGAGATAACGGTTAGTCTTGACTTATTCCTGATTTTAGTGGAATTTCTTTCAGTTTCTATTTAGGTTGAGGACAGCTCTGGGCTTGCTGTAAACTGCCTTCATCCTGTTAAGGTATGTTCTTGTTATCCTTTCTCTCTCCAGGCCATTTATCATGAAGGAATTTTAAAGTTTGTCAAAGGCTATTTCTGCATCTGAGATGATCAAGTGGTTTTCATCTTTCAATTTTTATATCAATTTATGTATGTTGAACTATTCCTGCACTTCTGGGAAGATGCCTACTTGGTCATGGTGGATATGATCTGTTTGCTATACTTTTGTATTTGGTTTGAAAGTATTTTATTGAGAATTTTTGCATCCATGTTCATAAGGAAAATTGGTATTTAATTCTCTTTCTTTGTCAGGTCTTTATGTGGTTTGGGTATAATTGTAATTGTGGCTTTGTAAAACAAACTGGGCAATGTTCCTTGTGTTTCTTTTTGTAGAATGTGAGGACTGTTGGCATAGGTTTTTCTTTGAGAGACTGATAGAATTCGGTACTAAAACCATATGGCCCTGGGCTTTCTTTGGTTGGTAGACACTTAATGATTGGTTCTATTTCAGTATGGTTTAAGGTACTGTTTATATTGCTTATCTAGCTTGATTTAAATTTGGTAAGTGGTATGTATATAGAAAGTTATCAGTTTCTTTTCTATTTTAGTTTGGTAGAGTACAAGATTTTACAGTATATCCTTATGACTCTCTGGATTTCCTCTTTTGTCGATAATTTTGTTCGTTTAGAGATCTTTTGCTACCTTTTTTTTCATTTTCTCAAAAACTAATTCTGTTTCTTTGATTCTTCTTGTTTTTTTCCTGTTTGTTTGATTTTATTTTATTGATTTCAGGCCTGAGTTGATTATTTTTTGCTATATACTCCTTTTGGGTATGATTGCTTCTTGTTTTTTTTTATGTACCTTTCAAATGTGCTAATAAGTTTCTAGTATGAGATAGCACCATTTTTTTTAATATAGGTATTCAGTGTTATGAACTTACCTTTTAGGATCACCATTTTTTGTATCATAAGTTTGAATATTTTGTGTGTTCATTTTCATTCAGTTCCAGAAATGAATGTTGCTTTTGTTATTCAGTTTTAATTTGTGGTGGTCAGATAGAATGTTTGGTTTTATTTCAATTTTCTTACATCTATTTACTTGCTTTGTCTGAGTATGTAGTAAGTTTTGCAGAAAATTCCATAAGGTGCTCAAAAGAAGGTATATTCTTTTGTGTCTGGGAGAAATGTTCTGTAAATGTTTGTTAGGTTAGATCCATTTGTATGTATTTTGGATGCAACAAAAGAATGGATCCCATTTTTGCATCCATTCTGTTATTCTTTGTCTTTTTCTTGGGAAATTTAGACTAGTGATACTAAGAGATATGAATGATCAGTGTTTGTTTATTCTTGTTATAGTGGTTTGGTGGTTGTTCTTGTTGTAGCTGTGATGTTGCTGTTGATGGTGGTGGTGGTGGTAGTGTATGTGTAAGAGTGTATGTGTTTCCCCTTTTTTGATTTTCTGATCTGAGATTATTCCCTGTGTTTTCCTGGATGTGATTAAATTTTTTAGGTTGGAAGTTTTATTCTAGCACCTCATGTAGATAGATATTGCTTAAATTTGGTTTAGTCTGGGAATATCTTATTTTCATGTCTATTATAAATGAAAGTTTTGCTGGGTATAAGATTTTGATCTAGCATCTGTGGTCTTTTAGAGTGTATAGAACAATCTGTGCAGGCCCAAGTCAGGTGTTATTCTAATAGGTCTGCCTCTGTATGTTACTTTGTCTTTTCCTTTGTTTCTTTTAATATTTTTTTCATTCTTCTGTACATTTAGTGTTTTGATGGCTATGTATAGAAAGGACTTCTTTTCTCGTCCAGTCTACTAGGTGTTCTATGTGCTTCTTTTACTCTGATAGGCAACTAATTCCTTAAATTAGGATGTTTTTATGATTTGTTGGAAATATTTTTCTTTCTAATTTCACTTTCTAATGTGGCATTCTTCTCCTTTTTCTATTTCTATTATTCTTAGACTTGGATTTCTTTAAAGTGTCTCAGATTTCCTGGATCTTTTGTGTCAGGATTATTTTAGATTTAATAATTTATTTCCTCAAGGTATCCATTTCTTCTATCATGCCTTCAATACCTGATTTCTCTCTTCCATCTCTTATATTTTGTTGGTGAGGCTTACCTCTGAGGTTCATGTTTGAATTTTTAAATCTTTTATTTTCAGATTTCTCTCAGATTGGGTTTTCTTTATTGATTCAATTTCTTCTTTCAGGTCTTGGTTGTTTTATTCATTTCCTTCTACTCTTGTTTGTGATTTCATATATTATTTTAAGGTCTTTATTATTTTTCTTTTAATAGAATAGATTGGACCTCTATATATTTATAGAGTCTATAGTAAGGTCTTTGCCTTATGCTTCAGTTGTGTTGCTATTCTTAATGCTTACTGTGTTAGAGTTACTGATCTTTAGAAGAAACAAAATGTCCTGGCAACTGGTCTATAGCGCTGAGAATGAGACTGGAGAATTGGATTTGGAGGAGAGGAGAAAGGGGTAAAGATCCCCTGTAATCCTACCTTTTTCCCTGGCCAGATTAGCCTGTGGGTTCCCAGGGAACCTCTAGTGGTTTTCAAGGTCAGTATATTGGGATGAGTTGCCATTTATATCTGTTTATATTTATTTATAAAGCAGAAGTTTCCTTTGCTTTAAAGCTATTATCTACTTATGAGTGAGTACATACCATGTTCATCTTTCTGAGTCTGAGTTGCCTCACTCAGGATTTTTTTTTCTAGTTCCATCCATTTGTATACAAATTTCAAGATGTCATCATTGTTCACTTACCACTGAGTAGTACTCCAATGTGTAAATGTGCTACACTTTCTTTATCCATTCTTCAGCTTAGGGGTATCTATGTCATTTCTAGGTTCTGGTTATTACAAATACTGATTCTATGAACATAGTTGAACGAGTGTACTTATAGGTATGATTGAGCATCTTTTGGAAATATGCCTAAGAGGGTATTGCTAGGTCCTGAGGTAGGTTGGTTCCCAATTTTGTAAGAAACCACCATACTGATTTGAAGAATGGTTGTACAAGTTTGCATTTCCACAAGCCATAAAGGGGTCTTTCCCTTACTCCTTGTCCACTCCAGCATATGTTGTCATTGGTGTTTTTGATCTTAGCCATTCTGACTGGTGTAAGATGGTATCTCAGAGTCATTTTGATTTTGCTGATGGCTAAGGATGTTGAACATTTCTTTAAGTGTCTTTGAGCCATTTGAAATTCTTCTGTTGAGAATTCTCTATGTCTGAACCTCATTTTTAAATTGGATTATTTGGAATTTTGATGTCTAATTTCTTGAGTTCTTTATATATTTTGGAGATCAGTCCTCTGATGTGGCATTGGTGAAGATATTTTCTCATTCAGTAGGCTACCTTTTTGTCTAATTGACTGTGTCCTTTGCTTTACAGAAGCTACTCAGTTTCAGGAGGTCCCATTTATTTATTGTTGCTTTCAGTGTCTATGCTACTGGTATTATATTTAGAATGTGGTCTCCTGTGCACTGAAGGCTAGTTCTAACTTTATATTCTACCAGGAAGCTAAGTAACAAGGTGAGCCCTAAGAAAAACGTACATAGATCTACCTGAAAAGGGAAAATAGACAATATTACATGACAAAATTTGGAACATTGGGTTGGAGCGAGAATGGAGGGCAAAAGGGGAAGAGAAGGAGAAATGTGGAGTGGGGAGGAGAACTGGATAGTTGTGAGATGGAGGAAGGACAGAAATGAGAGCAAGGAAAGAGATATTTTGATTGAGGGAGTTATTATGGGACTAGCAAGAAACCTGACACTAGATAAATTCCTAGGAATCCACAAGCATGACTCCAGATAAGACCCTAAGTAAGAGGAGAGGGCGAACACAGAGGCCTTGCCCTATAGTCAGACTCATGAATATCTTAAATGTCACAATAGATCTACATGGGATCACTGAGCTGAGCTCCAAAAGTCTAGCTAAAGAGTGGGAGGAGTGAGAATATGAGCAAAGAAGTCAAGACTATGCTGGGGACATCCACTCAAACAGTTTACATAAACTAATGGGAGCTCATTAACTACAGCCAGACAGGGAAATAACCAACATACATCCAAACTAGTCCCTCTGAAGATCAGTGACAGTTGCATAGCTGGGGCAGGCTGTGGACTCACTGACAGTGGCACCAGATTTATCCCTACTGCATATACTGACTTTTTAGGAACCTGTTCTCTTTGGATGGATACCTTTTTCAGCCTAGATATAGTAGGGAGGGCCTTGGAACTTCCCCAAAGCAATCTGCCTTACCTTCTCTGTGGAGTGGATAGGGTTGCAGTGGGGAGGGGTAGGTAGGAAGAATGGGAGGATAGGAGGGAGTGGGAACTAGGATTAGTATGTAAAATGAAAAGAAGATAATTTGTTCTCTTTTTTAAAAAATTAAAAGAAAGTATAAAAATAAAGCAGAAATTTAAAAAAATAAAAGGGCTTATTTTAGCTGTCTGTACATGTTTAAGAATCCTGTCATTAATTCGTTGACATCACTGGACAGATTTTACACTTTTATAAAACAGGAAGATCTTGTGCTTGCCAAGGAATTTGTTTTAATCATTTTCTCCTTTTGAAAGATGTATTTATTTATTTTATGACTGAGTGCTCTATCTGCATGAACAAATTTATACCAGAAGAAGGATCAGATGAACTACAGATGGCTGTAGGCCACTATGTGGTTGCTGAAAATTGAACTCAGGCTCTTAACTACTGAAATAACTCACCATCGATCTTTCATTAAAGGCTAGGCTCACAACCAAAAATAATTTAATTATTTTCTTTGTGTTTTAATTTGTAGGCAAATTATATAAAATACATTCAGCCACCACTTCAGGTTGCTATCCTAAAAAGGTTTTCAGTAATTCCAGTGAATCCTAAATTGCTCACTCATTTTTTTTTTGGCTATGCCTAAGTAGCAAGGCCATTTTCTAGAAGAGATTTGATACCATCTGAACAAAATGAATTAAATATCTCTTAAAAGTTACTCAAGAAGTTACTATTGGAAGAAGACTGGAAAAATGCTCAAATGTCAAAAGCAATATGTGTCCCATATGCCCTTGCTTAAAGAAATAAGTACTATTTTGAAGCTTTGGTAACATGTCAAATATACAAAACTCAAAGTTCAGCTGAGGCCTACTGGCCCATAGAGTGATTATTGACAATTGCCCTGCACTGCTCCCATTACAAACTTAACCTGCTCTGGTATCAGCTTCATTTATCCTGGTATATTTCCCAGAATTTACATTACAACAGCTCTACATATGAAAGTAGCTCATTAATTTTTCATCATAGGTGTTATCTGTGAATGTTACTATTATTTTTGCTTCTGAAAATCCAGGCTTATGTATGTACATCATGTATTTTTGATGGATATCACAGGAAAAATTGACTAATTCTGAGGGAATTTTATATAGAACTTGAAATTCTCAGAGGCAAAGAAGACATGTATTTTTATATATAATTTTATAACTTCTGTATGAATATATTATATTAAGAGCATATCTGCCCTCTCTTGCTCCCACCAACTCCTTTAGAAAACCACAAAATCTCCCAAACACATATTTTCATCCATTTCTGACCTTCATGTATTGCTGTCATCTTTTACAAAGATTTTTATTATTTGAAATGTACTATCTGAATGTTTTCAATCATATCTCTGAATTTCAATAAAGAAGACTTAAGAATAGCAGGGGGAAAAGTGATTCAAAGACTGATTTATTTTAGTCCTCAAGAATATATGGCAATTCTCACTCCTTTTGACCACCGGCAATCACCTCTATGAAACTTCCTAATGTCGTATATCAGGCCTAGGGATATAGAACTTATATGTGTTGACTTACATGGGGCCACAACACATAATTTGACTCCTTTCACACTGTGCCTGAAGTCAGCTAACTAGCCTCTCACCATGACTTGTAATAAAAAAAAATTCTCATTACACCCCAGGAAGCTTGGAAACACTCACACTGCTTTGCATAAAATATCTTCAAAAGCAATGAAGAAGGCATCCACGGCTTCCCATGAGAGCTGTGTTGATTATGGCATTATCATTTTCAAGATGAGGAAAACAGAGAGGGGTTAAATGACTGGAAGAAATGGCAGTTTCATTTGGAACATTAGAGAACTTGAATCAGCATTAGCTACACAGTCACAGTTGGGCAGTCAACGTACCGTCTGTCTATGGCATGTTATTAAAATTGTGGCTATCCCCATATAATGTGTCATTGTTGCTTTGCTCTTGTGTGAGGAATTAATCTTCACACTGATACTTAAGTAACCAGATTTTTTTCTTTGCATTTGATTTTACATAAAAGCCTGCCATTTTATTTAAAGATGGCCCCCCTAAGCCTCAGATGTTGGTACTTTGTCATATTATAGAAAGGATATTCTATAGACCCCAGGTTTCGGTCACTCAGTATATGAAAAAATATACAAACTTCTAGCTGATTCAACTACATTCTTATTGCTCTTACATTATATGTCTTTCACGATCTTCCTTGTGACTGAGAAAAGTGTCAACAACAAGGATCTGTTGTGCAAATCAATGCATAGATTAGTGGATCACTATTAAGTTTAGAGCCAAATAATAATCTTTAGATTCCCAACCCCAGGTCCTATATAACAATGACTATTTTTTTCTTTTCTTAAAGTCTACAATGATAAGTTTTCACTGTTTATTTTCTCATGTATTATAACATTCAAAAATGATAAAGATCCAGTACAAATTTTCTTACTACCTAAAGTAAAGATCCATTCTCAAAAGAATGATTTTTATTGACAGTATGATCAAACACATTTTTTCGTGGATCATAAAAAAGACCGCACCTCAGTTGACTGTACTCACAACATATCAAATTAAAGGTATGTTAGAAAATATGAAGAGGTATACGGTATGGGGAAATAGACATGATCAATGCATGATGCATGGAAATGTAACAGTGGATCAAATTAATTTTCTATAAATTATATGTGGTAGTAATTATAATGATAAAATTTAAATAAAAATATTATTATTCAGCAGTATGTATGTCTAACTATGAAAGAGAAGGAATGTTGCATTCACAAGTAAAACTGGAAATTGTTTCTAATTGCATGTAACATTCAAAAGTAATATTTAAATGCAATGAGGAAGAAATTTCTACTGTAAAATTCATTCTATTTTTTATAGACTTTAGATTAAAAGTGATCATTTTCCAATGAGTTTGTATAGTAAGTATAGGTAACTTGTCATAGGGTACTTTGGAAATGGATAACATTTTTAATGTATGTTATTAAAATAATAAAATTAGTAGATATGGAAAACCATGTACAAAGTCTGTAGACTGAACTAAGAACATAAAGGCTAGAACAGAAGACTTCAAGTTTAGAATCCATAGGACACAGTGTTGTTCCGATTGCTTCTCTCTTCATTTTTCTCTGTATACTCCTTTTCTTCCTGAAGAATCTACATAGTTAAAGATTCTAGAAGAATGCTGTTTATACTAGTTGCTTGGAGCTGGTTGGAAACAAAATCAAATCAAAATCAATTATCTATTCCATTCAGAAAATTTACATTTAATTCTGACAGAAATTCAAGATGATTTCTATGAACTCTTCAAATCAGGCAGCTTGGGTTTTCTGGAGCCTCTGAGCTGGCTGCAGATGTTGATCATATTAAGCAGATTCTGTAAATTGAGCTCATAAATTCTATTTCATTTTATCTTCAGTCGTTCTGAACAGCACTTGAAGTCTGTAGAGAGAGCACCATGTGTCTACACTAATTATAAGTTCAGAACATATAAAATTACCTACTGACAGAAGAGTGTTCTGATTTTCAGTCTATAGAAAAGTTGCCTGATAGGAGAAATCTCTTTCCTCAAGATGAACTGGAGATACAGTTGAGTATGAGAGTTGGGTGCCAATTGTCCAAGGATCAATAGGCATTTGACACGATTTCCTTTACATGCATTTAAAGAATTTAAGATAATGTAAGTGACATTTGATTAGGAAGTAGAGTTGTGTTCCAATAAGACCTCAACATTAATATTTTTCAGTTTTCTTATTCACCAATTGGGAAACATTGAAAATATTCTATAGGTGATTTCTATCAGAACTATGTATTAAGAAAATGCTTTAGGTGTGACAAATGGTTAGCTCGGTCAGATCAGAATAATCCTACTTGGTAGAAAGCAACATGAGATAATCCACAAGATATGGAAGTGGGGGGTGATGGGGTATGGAGCAGGGTAGAGTAGAAGTATAGTTATGTATGCCTGCAGGCCAGAGGAGTGCACCAGATCTCATTACAGAAGAGCCACAATGTGGTTGCTGGAAAATGAACTCAGGATCTTTGAAAGAACAGCCAGTGCTCTCAACCACTAAGCCATCTCTCTAGCCCCATTTGTTTTGGTTCATGGTTTCTGAAGGATTTTAGTCCCACATGCCAGGTAGCACACTGAAGAGTTTATTGTAGCTAGCCTATCTGGTGAACACTACACACATCAGTTGAGAAAAGTAGGAAAGATCTACTAGAAATGGAAGCTAGGATTAACGTTCAAATAACCTCTCAAAGTAATCTCTTTCTACTAATTCGGTCCCCTATCCCAATCGTAAAGGCTCCAAAGACCTCCAAAACATTCTAATTGCTGAGAAACAAGTGTTCAAAGCATGAGTCTGTGGGACACATTTCTTATTCAGACCATCACAATGAGCCTTAGAGGACTCATTCAAATCATAATATTCTGCTCTGTCCCTTACAAAACATATCTTTCTTTTGTATAAAATCCATTTATTATCACAATAACACCTAAGTACCTTAGACCCACCAGCAGCAACTGAAAAATGTGAATCCAAAGTCTCCTCTAAACTAGACAGGGGCAAGACTCCCATCATGATTCATCCTGAAGCAAATTCTTTTCAGAAGTGAACCTATGAAATAAAAATACAGAGGTGCAATAGGTATTAGGCAGATATTCCCATTTTAAAGAGGAGTTAAGGGAAACCTGACACAAGGCCAAGTAAGTCCAAAACCCAACAAAGAAAATATTGTCCTCAGCATGCAAACTCATGGGGACACTGGGGGATTTGAGAACTTTGGAAGTACTGATCCCATAGTTTTGGTGATGTCAGTCTGGACAGCAGGTATCAATGTTTGGAGACCTGTGGTTAGTTCTCCTCGCCACCTGCTGGTGGCTCTGCTACTTTGGTATCTCCAAGGTAGCCCCTTTCTCACAGTTTCTCTTGATATTGCTGTAAGGGGAGCCATGCAGGGGCCTCATTCTTTTGGCTGTGCGAGAAGTTGCTCAGATATAGTGTCTCATTAATGATGACTTAAGAAATCTCCTGAAGTAATTTTTTTAATGACAAATCTCTACTGAGGCTTCTCGGTAATTCATGAGAACTCCGAAATTCAGGTGAAGGAAGCCATAATTCTTATAGTTCTTACATTCTGCCCACCTACTATGTCAGCACTATAAGAATACAATAAGTCTGTTGTTTTTGCCCTTGGGAAGAGCAAGCCAAGTTAGCCGAGTTTCTTTTTGATTTGAATGTATTCATGAATACTCATGTGTGTGTTGGAAAGACTATATGTACACATTTACACGCTGGTGTGGAGGCCAGCATTTGACAATAGGAATCTCTCTCTGCTGTTTTCTGCTTTACTGAAGCAGGGACCCTCGCTCAATTCAATATCTGGCTTTACTCACTGCACTCTCACTGTAGTCCTTCTGCCAGATTCAAGTCAGGAGAAAAGGTGGAGATTCAAGGACATATACTTATCCAAATTGCTCTTCAAAGTAAAAGGTTTATTGGATGGTTCTTGATGCTACAGGAAACATGGCATGCGTCTGTAGAAATAGACTTAAGCTTCTCCCAGAAAAATAGAAGTTCCTAATATTAAGAACGTTCAAAGGAAGACTATGATGCTACACAATGAATGTAGCAGTAGGCTTGCTCAATAAGCATCCTTCACTTTGCGCTCATGCCCAAAGGACCTCTGATTCCTATCTGGCAAGGAGGAATAGAAATAGGTTAAGGTATTGATAACTTCAGGGTCATAGCCCGCATCCCCTTTCTGCTTCTCATAACAAGTTGGACAATAGGGAATGTTAGATGCATGTGGCCTGGTGTGTGAGACAATAGCAACCTTATCTAACATGCCTTCTTGAGACAGATGTGAGGCAGATGAGGATCATGTCTCAGAATTTGGGAAGCAAAGATCCCAGATTTCACTGGGCAACAAGCTATTGAGTTTCAATTAAGGATACCACGAATAGCTAAAGGGGGACTAAAAATCAGAGGGGTAAGAAAGCTACCCACAACAGAAATCATCCATCCATTTTTCTTTATTCTTCTCTCTTCATTCCATCATTTCTCAGTGTTCCTTCTCCCTTGTGCTACATTATTCTTCCTTGCCCTATCCATTGCAAATGTTCCCATTCATATATACCCTTAGAACCACCAATTCCCCAGCCCTAGCAGGTTCCAGGGCTGGAATTATTTTTGCTCCATAGGAAACAAGAATTCACACACACACACACACACACACAGAGAGAGAGAGAGAGAGAGAGAGAGAGAGAGAGAGAGAGAGAGAGAGATCCCTGGCCTGGCCGTGGCTAGTACATGTCTGGAGAACTCCTTAATGGAGAAAGTTATTTAAGAATGGGAATTAAAACATCTGGGAATTTTAAAGGGGAAAGTTAGTGCCCTATGCTACATTTTTAGGTGGCAGATAAAAGGTTAAAAGTTTTATTTTCAGTAAAATTATGAATAGTGCACAGATTGTTTAAATCAACGTGTCACTTCTCTTCTCCTAGTAAACAGAGAAAATACCAGGTAACCAGGAAACCTATGTAAACAGTCAAGGAGAAGCTGATGGCTCTTGATCAGATAGCACATACACCAGATGCTGCATTTTCTTTGGGCCTAGGTCAGGAATTTTGACTTAGGAAATAGAAACAAAGAAGGGATTGAGGCTTCAGTTCCAGGCTATGCTGTTATCAGCCATTCTGGTCATGAGGTAAAACCAGAACAGCAGCTTGGGCAAGTAGCAATTCTATGTTCTTGAAGAGCTGTGACTATCTTAGAATGCTCTATGCCAGAACCCTAAGCATTGACCAAATGCTTACTGATGAAGATAATTGCAGATCTCTGTGCTTACCTAGAAGAGAGGAACAAGGTCTGGCCGTGTGAAATTGTTTTTATGAAATAGTTCTGAACTGTGGGAATAAATTTCCAAGTATGTAACAGAAAGAGAGTTAGCTACATTAGAGAATCTACAACAAAGGACAGTCACTTTATTCACAAAGAAATAATGCCAAAATGCCTGGCCTTTTGGTTTAGCTTTTACCAGATCCCTTGGTTCCAATAAGTCTCTCATGAAAGATGGCTGTGCAATTACTTTATAATATTGTGGCTTGTAGCAACAAGCCTAAGGAGGCAGCTGAAGGACACTCCACAAGTCATTATGCCCTCCTAGACTTCTAATTCCTTGATGAGACAGACTCAGACTGAAATGCCATGGCTTCTGTCTTCCACTGTCTTTATAAATATCATCTAGTTTGTTTCTATTCTCATGAATCTCTTTAACAGAGGTTTCTTTTATTTTCTCATGTATGTATGTGTGTCTAGATATATAATATGTACATATAATATATATGATTTATATTTATATATAACATAATTCTTCATTGATTCTTTGGAAATTTTACATCATACACCCCAACCCTGCTTACCTTCCAGTCCTTCCATATTCATCCTTCATCCCTACAGCATCTCCCCAAAAGAAAACCCCCAAAATTAATAAGCAAAACAAAACAAACAAGCAAAAAACTACCTCTATTCTCCACTCCATCCTTTCCATCTCTCCCACACTTCCTCATTCACCTTAGTGGCACTGAGAGCTGCAGTGTGTTACGCAGTTTATCGTTTGGTTCAGTCACACCCACAAATGTTCTTTGCAGTAAATCATTGGGCTGGTTCAAGGCCTCTGGCCTTAGACACACCATCGTCTCTAGTTCCTCGCCAAAACTCCTCTCAGATATTCTGCCATTGCTCTAAGTCATGGAGATCTCCAATGACTAACATTCCACAGGACCAATTCTCATGCTCCAGAAAGCCACAGATGGGGTAGTTGTTAGGGTGTATCAACGCAAGGCCCAAGATTTGGCTCTGGGTGATAGCTGAGCTGGTCAGTGCAGGCCACTGACTGCTCTCCTCACCCAGGGAGCAGAACAAGCTCTTGCAGGCCCATGCCATCAGAGCCAGCTCTCCCATATCCAAGGTTAAGGGTAGGGCCAGTTCTCCTAAGCACATGAGTGCATGTTCTTGGATACCGCTCTCTCATGAGGGGTGTGACCACATCTCCTGCTGCTGTGTCCAGCACGGGTCATGACCAGCAATCCTGCAACCAGTAAAGGGCAGGGCCAGCTCAACACAACGCTTAAATTTCAAAATGCACGGTTCCTATGACACCCCCCCCATTATAACATGGGCCATGTACATCAATACAGACCCCAGATGCAGCAGGAACACGGACCCATGCAGCAGTACATCGCCCTTGGCAGCAGCTTGGGCTCAGTCATCACCATGTCCCCAGTAGAAGGACAGGCCACCCAGATCAGTATGATGCCAGTGGAGCATGACCCTTGAACACCATTATGGCTTGGGTGGCTGACCAGATCCCAGGGCAACTTCATGATTCTTGGTGGTAATAGGAGCCATGGACCCTGACTGTTATAGGGCCATGGATCCAGACATGGCCAAATGCTGCAACCTAGACCCAGATATCAGCATGGCCCCTGCACAGGCTACTCAGATGAGCACAGCCCCTGCAACAGCAAGGCCCTCAGACACCAACATGGCCACTGGTGATGGCTGAGACCCCAGGTATCCTTATGGCCTTTGGTAGCAACATGGGTCATGAATAACATCACAGGTATTCCAATGGCATTGCCCTTTTAAGAAGCTTGGAATCCTAAAATGAAAAGGGCATAAGGTAGATAACAGAGCACACAAAAGGGATTCATATTTCTATTCATATTTCAACTCTCATGTAATAACCCTGTATCTTTGTATGGTTCTTACATTGGGAACAGTTGAATTATTCTATAAGATACCTGATGTTTTTCTAGGTCCTAGAATCTAAGACTAAGTTTCTGTCAAAAAAAAAAAAAAAAAAACAACCCAAAAAACAAATCTTGTACTTTCTTTGATAATAGTTTGTTTTAGTCCTCAGATTTCTTAACTCTCAAAATCATGAGTCAATATTTGCTGTTTCCAGTGTGTGTGTATGTGTGTGCACATATATGTAGGTATATATGTAAAGCCACAGGTTAATAGGAAGTGTGTTCTTTAATCAACCTCTACCACGTTTTGAGATGTGGTATCTCAGTAAATCTGGAGCTTGCTTATTTAGCCAATCTGAGAGCAAGCCCCAGGAATTCTCCTCTCTCCACTTGGCCCCAAACAGAGAGCTCTGTTGCATGAGCACTGAGGATCAAACTCAAATTCTCATAGTTGAGCTGAATATACTTTCCTGGCTTAAACATCTCCTTTGTTCCCTGTTGCCACCATTTTAATTGTAATTATGTTTTTTTTTTTTTATTTTATGTGATTTCCTATCACATTCAGGCATGCTGCAATGTGTTTTATCTAATTGTTTTCCTAACTCTTCAACATTTCTATTTCTATTTATTTATAATACCCTTGAAGAAACTGAATTTTACTATTAACCCACTTGCAAAGATAAGAGACGTAATGCTCACGTAAATTACTTCTTCACATTTACACACTTGAACTTACCTGGAAGACCAAGAAGCAATTACTTCTTCTGACTCAAAGGAAAGTTGCTTGACTGAGAACACTCAATACGTAGCGCACTTAAGGGTCTACTTTTGATTATAAACTAGACTCAGGTTCTTAATAAATGCCTTTCCCTTTTTCTTCCATTAGCCCACCTTTAATCTTCCCGCAGAATCATTTTATTATTTTCAACAACCATTGCTTGACCTTATTTTCTTTCCAAAAAAAAAAAGACATGAATTTTCTTGATTGAGTAGTTGTAGAATTGTAGTAGTAGTGTTCCTTTTCTAACCTCATTTCTTTATCACTTATCCATAAATCAAGTCATAAAACTTCCTACTTATCAACTCTACTGTACCTCTTAAGACACCGATATAGATTCTGTGAACAGACATAAGCATTGGTTTATTTCGTTTACATCTTAAGTAGTATATATCAGCCCTTCTTTCTAGGCACCTATTCAGTTTCTGTACAGGCTGCTTCACTAAATCTCCTTAGTTTTGTTATATGAGTACTTTAGCTTCTGTTCCAGTTAGTTTATCAGATCAATAAAGTAAAAAAAATGCAGAAAGTTCTTTTTGTAATGGTCAAAAAGTGGGTAGAATACTTAAGGAGGATTATGTAGGCTCAGGGCAATCATTTCAAGGAGTCAAGTCTCTGTGGGCTTTATATTGAAAATTTGCTGAACCCACTAGAATATTACTTGAAGGACACAACAAATTTTAAAGAATAGCAAAAAAGAGATAAAGCTAAATGTAAAACATCTAACATTGAAAAGAAAAGAGCTTAAGAAAAAGTTTTTCCCTCAAAGTATATTTTTAAGCCTGCTTACTAATTATGATTTGAAGACAGAAATCAACATTTGTGTAGAAAACAATGTGCATTCTTTTCTCTGGAGTCAATGGTAGCTCTAGAAGGAAAAAATGAAATAAATAACATTTTATTACCATAAAATTTAAAATACTTTAATCTAATTTATGACAAACTCTCACATGTCATCATTAAGGCAGAAACTTCACCATTAAGGCAGAAACTTCATAGAAGCCTCCAACATTGAGATCTTTAGATGTACTTTAGATTAAGGCTAAGAAAGTTTCCCCTACTTAGTTTTTTTTTTCTTTAATTTTTTTTTATTTTTTCCATTCAAAAATTTACACTTCCTCCCCTCCTCCCACTCCCTTCCTGCTCACCTACTCACCCTTCCTCCTCCCCTTCCCTTCTTAAGAGAGAGGGCAGGGAACCCTGCCCTGTGGGAAGTCCAAAGCCCTCGCGCCTCCCTACAACCAGGCCTAGGAAGTTTTGCATCCAAATAGACTAGGGTCCCAAAAAGTCAGTAAGTGCCTTAGAAGCAAGTCCCAGTGCTTTTATCAATGGCTTCTCAGTCAACCCCCATTGTCAGCCACATTCAGAGCATCGCATGCTCATTCAGTCCCGGTCCAGCTGGATTTGGTGTGCTCCCATTAGAACAGGCACACTGTCTCAGTGGGTGGACCAACCCCTCGTGGAAACTTCATATCACATTATTTGGGTTATTGTAACTGAAGCAAGCAATAAACATGTGATACAAGCTAACTTTATGCAACAGAACAATTGGTTAACTAATGTACCTTAAAGGACTGTAGCTTTGTGTATGATTTGTGCTCAGAGTTTTCTCACCGTCTTTACTCTGCAATTCTTCTATCCCATTGGATGTGCCCTCTTTTGCCAGTTCATTATGCAGTTCTTATGAACTTCCAAGCATATTTGAAAGGTTATCCAAATAATTGGACAAAACTTTGGAATTAGGTGTTTGTCCCTGGTTGGTTTATACAACTCCCAAAGTTATCAAACTCCCAAAGACTTTGAGCAAGGAAGTATGTTGATAATTATTAGATTGGCAGGCAGGTTGGAAGCAGGGTGGACTTCCTTCTAATTAAACAACTGCACATATGGATTTGCGTTTGGTGCTCTGTATTTATACTCATGGAGGTTTACATCAAAGAATAGTAGATTCTTATGTAGATCATTCTGTGTCTATTCTCTGCGTCTTTTACACCCAAACAAATTGGGTTGAAAGGCAAACCTGAGCCTATAGAAACCAGGACTCTAATGCTAGGTGAAAGAGTCACTGATTTCACAGCTGCCAGAACTGACATTCAGTTTTGATTTTCCTTTCTCTTGTCTTCTAGTTAAACAAATGCACATATGGATTTGTTTTTCTGCCCTCTGTATTTACGCTGCATGGAAGTTCACATCAAAGACTAGTCGATCCTTGGGTGGCTCATACAGTGTCAGTTCTCTGAGTCTTTTTATATGCTCGTTCCTATCAGCAGAAATGCCTGCCTCTCCCTAGTCCCCTTGGATGTGCTTCTTCAACCTGTAACTGCATGACCAATTCCATTAATGCTCAGTTAAATGTCAGTTCCTCAATGAAGACTTGGAGTAAAAGGTTCAGAAAGTTGGATTTGCTCGTTGCCCCGTCAGATTAAAAACCAAATGAAAGTGTTTGCACCATTGCACATGATAAAGCGTCCACATCACTGGAGACCCGAAGCAGATCTCTGCTGGATGTGCTTTACGGCAGGACTTCCAATATTGAAAGAAAACAGAAATGGAGTGAAAATTGAAATGGGCAGAGTGGGATATAATCTGACAAGAGTGAATTATTATGGCTGGAGGGCAATAAAAGGGAAAGTTTGTTGGAGAGAAAAAAAAGTTAGAATTGCAGTAAGTCCACATTGTTTGGGATGTCTGCATTTATAGTGTGCAGCAGTTGCACTGGGCTGAGTCCTAACTGACATCTGGAAAAACAATACAGTAGTCCTAGAGTCTTCAAAGGTGACTCTACAATTTAAAAACAACATCAAGAATAAATCCAAACAACACTGTGATGTGTCTCAAGCTGCTAAGTCCTTACATTCCCATTTTAGGATAAATAAGAGCACAGAAAAGGATAATAAACACAAGAAGAAAACATCTCAATCATTCCCCTTTTCCTGGGATGTCCCAAACTGCTACCATCAATTACATTCTAAAGTTTTAAACTAGCACAATACTTATTGAAGCTAATGATCTCAAAACTTTCTTTTCGCTATCTTGTAAACAAATTCTTTGTGTCACCCATGCGGAATTTTCTTCTGGCATGTAATTCCCTCTACCTTTGCCTAATGCTTTGAATTGATGGTGCTATTTCAGATATGTCTATGGTATTGATGATCATCTAAAATGTTCTCTTTTTACATTACTTCACATGTTCCTATTTACTACACACTTTTAGTTGGTTCTATTTCGTACATGTCTGTCACTCTTGTAGGCTAAATTCTTTGTCTATTTTGTTTTCATTCAATACATATAGGATAATATTCCAAAGGAGATATTCAACACAAATAAGTTATTCTCAGAGTTCAAAAGGAGTGCAGGTCATCCTAGATATCAACAACCTTTCTTCTCTGCTGTACATCCTTCTCCATTACCTTCCTCAGGGCACATTCACCGGGCACTCAATCTGCCATTATTATTGTCCTTGATTATGATACAATCCTGAAGCCATACTGGAATATAGGCTGATAGTTAAAGTGGTCGAGAGAATGAACACAGGAACAAAGAAAGCAGTAGATGGGTTCTTTATTCTCAGGCCTACAAGACAGCGTACATAATGGCTGAGGAGTTATACCTGGCTGAGGAGTCCAGAAACTCCTACGCTGAAAGCCCCAACCACTCTTCAGCTGGAAAAGATGTAACTCAAAAGAAAGAAAGGATACAGTTGTACTAACCTCATTCCTTAAAAATATTTTAAATGTGATCTTTTTAGACTCCTCATTACCGTTCACAGTGAAAAATATTTTTAGTGACTTGGTTCTGGAGATTTCCAGCGTGACAATATAACAGTGCTATTAGGGGCACATTCTGCCATGAGAGTGAAGACTAATGAGCTGACGCATTCCCGAGGGACAACGTGACTCCTGTATGATTCAGCTGATCTCCATCACATTCTAAGTGAGAGTGAGTCACAACACCCAGGGAGCTCCCTGATTCCTCTTTGAAAAGAAATGCAATTGAAGTGTCCAAACACAGGTATTGGGACGTTTTGAAATGCCTTTTTTCGTTTGGGGACTGGAGGAGATTCTAGCGCCTTCTATCATAAAAGAATCTTTAAAAGCAGTGGTATTTATCATCAGCTAAGAAAGTGTAAATATGCTGAATATAAGCAAGTGTATTGCATGTGTTTGCATTTGAATAATTGAACAATATGGCAATCTCATGAGCAGGAATATGGCTTCTATAGATAATTTATGCAAACATACTGTGCAGATGATATCCATTTATTAATGCACTTACACTGACTATCAACTATGTACAAAAATGTTCTAGGATCTGTGGATGCAATAGTGAGCATACCAGTGATAGGTTCTAATCTTAGGCACTAACATTTCTATAGTGGAAGCCATCAATCAATAATAAATTTAATAAGATATATAAGACATTAAGCAAGGCCTAGAACTGACTAAAACATCAAAAAGAGAGAAACTAATGTTCCCTTTCTTACGGCACAATGATGGTCAGGAAGAAAAAGTCTGCTTTTAACTAAGGATAATAATTGTTAAAACAATATATCTGAGTGTAAACACAGTAAAAAAGTTAACAGAATATTTCTAGGAGGAAAATATCCATGTAAAAGCAAACCTATATAGCTAAGTTAATAATTGTAGCATGCTGGTGTGTTTCCATGAACAACACCATTGTCAGGTTTCTTTTCAAACTGGGCAGAAATGAAGGCCCATGCTGCTTAGTGTCGCAGAATAGAAATCCCTTTCCAATGCCACTGGTGGTAGAAGCATTTAATTTCTCAGATGGAGCTTCGTTTAAATAAAAAGTCAAGAGCTTGCTGCTTCTAAGGAAGATGGCATTAGGTAGCTGCAAAGCAAAATCACTGTTTCCAGTTTTGAATTGAACTAAAGCAAAATTCAATTCTATTACCAAATGAACAGAAAAACAGCTCACTGCAAACAGTCAAAAGCCCGCGTTACTTTTGCTCATATTGCTGTAACATCGTATGAATGTGAGATTATCACATATAATGTTTTCTTAACCATCTCAGCTCTTGCTCAGATGGGATTCCACAAACATCTATTTACATCTAAAATTAGCTTGATGGGTGAGCCATCCTTATTTTTTCCTGCTTTTGGGAGGATACACATATAATCACATTTTACTTTTCATAATTTATATTACTACTTGCTGTGAAAGTGAAAGGTTTTTTATATAAAACAATACTGTTCATGAACAACAGTTAATTAAAAATGAAACTAGAATACTTTTTTGGATTTTAATTACTAAACATTTGCATACATTTTTTTCCCTCCAAATAGCCTGATAACAAAAGGCAGTCAATCCACAATTTATCAACTGCTTTGGAAATTCCCTTTCTGATGTCTGTTTTCTCCAGCTCTACTCTAATGAGTAGTGCCATTCACAAGTCCATATTCAACACATCTTTCAAGTATAACTTAAATCTCTTGTCATTGATTTACTCATCAGGCTTTTCCAAATACAAAGCCTAAATGTATTAAACACATCATCATCACATGCTACACAGACCATAAATGAAGCAACTTACTAAACACCTTCTAGCAAAAGAACAAGGGCTTGAAGCTTAGGATGCTTGCTTTTAAGCATGAGGGCCAGAGCTTCATACCCAGAACATACCACACACCAACACACACACACACACACACACACACACACACACACACACACATGGCTGTCACTTCTGAACTGGCAAAACAGAGGCACGATGGTCCCTCGGGCTCATCCAGCCAGCCATGCCTAACTGATAAGCTCGATGAGAGACAATCATCTATTCCCTGAGGGAACAGTAGAGCTAATTACTGGTTTCGGTGTCTGTGTTGTGACAAATGACTACGAAACCCATTAGAGTTATCATATCATTTGTAATAGAGCAGTTCTAGACTTTTAGCAGGCATCCGTTTTTAATAAACCTAGACATTGTGGCATACTGCATGTCTACTTTGTGGAAAAGAAAGTAGGGATTCAGAAGTGTGGCACTGCCCAAGTCTGCTTATCCACATTTCCCACTGTGCCTGAAGGAAGCTCACTTAAGTGCCTGGTTCTAAAGAACAGATTCCTTATGGAAATAATAGTTGTCATTCCAATTAGTTAGCATGGATGGGAGTATGCTCTGTTCTTTCCCCACCTTTGAAGCTAGCTGTTGAGACAATAGTGTCATAGTGTGAATCACACTTGGCTTGTTGAATTAAATATCACGTATACTCCAATGGTCACTGTGCTAGCTAGTTTATGTTAACCTGATGCAAACTGCATCATTTTGGAAGAAGGAACCTCAGTCTAGAAAATATCCCTCTTTAGTTTGGCCTATGAGCAAGTGTTCAGTGCATTTTCTTGATAGATGCATGTGGAAGGGCTCAGCTCATGGTGCGGGGCACTACTGCTGGATTGTTTGTACTGGGTATTATAGGGTAGCAGAGTCAGCAAACCATTGGGAGCAAGCCAATAAGCAGCTTTGCTGCATGGTCTCTGCTTCAGCTCCTGCCTCTAGGTTCCTACCTGCCTTACCTTGGTGATTAACTATTACCAGGAAGTATAAGGTTAAATAAACTACTTCCTCCCCAAGTTGCTTTTAAGCATTGAAGTTTTATCATGGTAATAGACGCTCCAACTAAGACAGTCACTGATCTGTATTTGATTCACTGAGCAAGGAAAATGTTTCTTCTATATTATATCATAGAGTTCGTGGGTCTTTATTAGTTACTATAGTGTAACCTACTTTACTCTCGTACTGTGGGTTTTAAATAGTTTTGAAATGACCAATTATGTAAGTTGGAGAGAAGTTTCACTTAAGGTCAGAGTCTTTAGTCTTTAGTACCTTCTTATACAAGAGTAACAATCTCACTGGCTGATTAAGAATATATGATTTTTGATGTCAATTACTCAGGGTCCACAAAATAGCCCTGGATTTTTTTTCACTGGTATGTTAGTCAAGGTAGACTGGATATGAAGAATTAAATGTTCTCTGCAGTAGCACCTTATCCTAAGGGGACCACTCTCTGAAAAATACAAATCCCCGGTACATAGGAATAACCTACCCCTTTTGAGTCAAGGTTCTTGAATCATGCTGAGCTCAGGTTCCAGTTGTCTGGTCCACGAGACTGTATACTCGTGTATATTGGGAAGTCTGAGATCTGGCAAAGTGGCAGACTATGAAGACTGTTTCTCTGATACTTCTTTTTCTATGTGAATTACAATAAATCCCCAGCAAAAAAAATATATAATCTAGGCTCAACTCTTCTTAGAAACCATGAAGAGCCCAACTAACAAAAGTTACTCATTTTTTAAAAATAGGATGTTTTCGAAGGCTGTATTGATACTAGCATGAGCATTAACATAAACACCCTACTGAATTATAGTCTAAGCATGTTACCCATTGCAAATAGCATTTCACAGTTATATTTCTTAAAATAGTTTTTATGGTTGGTTGGAAAAAATGGCAATCAGTGGGTTCAGAATCCTAACTCCAAAGCTCACGTGTGAGTGTGTGGGTTTACACATGTGTTTGTATCAGAGAGCTAAAAGAACTGCTACTGTTTATTTTCACTAGAGAACCCTGTTTATCTTTTAAAAGCCAGGCTTGCACAGAAGAATTCTGCAACAAAAATGACCTAGAAGGGCACATGCTTTTCAGCATGATAATTGCTTTCTCCCTAAGGAAGGAGCAATCGTTTGTACAAGGCTTTGTGTTTCCTAAACTACATATATAGGTTTACTGTATCAAGGAGTGAAATTTCTCCAAAGGGCCTGAAGCTTCTGGCCATAATTATATAATAGATGTTCAGGTACTGCTTGCTCTAGACTCATAGACTTTCCGTACCAGAAATTATTGTTACAAATATGTGTCTTGCAAATAATTAGTTGAAAATATTAGAAGAAATCAATAGAATTTAATTTCTAACTTACTATTTATTTATTTTACATCCCAACCACAGTTTCCCCACCTACTCTCTTCCCATTCCCTCCCCTACTCCCGCTCCACTTTGATCCCCCTCAATCCACTCCTCTGTTTCCATTTAGAAAAGGGCAGGTCTCCCATAGGTATCAACAAAGTATGGCATGTTAAGTTGCAGCAAATCTAAGCATCTCCCCCTGTATTCAGGTTGGGCAAGGCAATCCAGCATGAGGATTAGTTTTCTGAGAGCCAGTCAAAGTATTAGGGACAGTCCCTGTTCCCATTCTTAAGAGTCCCGCAAGTAGACCAAACTATATACCTGTCACACATATGTAGAGGGCCTAGATCTGTCCCGCGCAGGCTTCCTGGTTGTTATTTCAGATTCTATGAGTTCATGTGAGCCAGTTTGGTTTTATCCTGTGGGTTTTCTTGTGATATCCTTGACCCTTCTAACTCCTACAATCCTTGCTCCTCCTTTTCAGTGGGATTTCCTCAGCTCAGCCTAAAGTTTGGCTGTGGGTCTCTGCATCTGTTTCTGAATAAAGGCTCTCTGATGACAATGGGAGTAGACATCAGTCTGATCACAGAATATGACTAGATCAGGCTATGTACCCACTATTGTTAGGAGTTTTCGCTGGAGCCATCTTCCTAGGATTTTAAGGGCCACAATGAGCTAAAATATTGACAGTTATTTTTTCTCTAATATTGAATTAATATGTGATTTTATTTACCATCTGGGGAGATGTAAGCACATCAGTTCTTATTGACATGATGAATCTACAGAGATATGAGATGATGTAGAAGGCCAATAATGACTCCAAAGCTTGTCTTGTCTTTGTAAAAGAACTAAGTAGAGATTTAGGAGATTCTATAATTCCCCTCACAATTTAAGTCAAGAACAAGGCTGGTATTCAAGTGACTTAACTAGTAACTCTGCCTGATGATAGGAATGATTCTTTCTACTGCTTCTGGGGACAGAAAGATTTCATCCAAAAGTTATCTCTCATGATCCCCAGTTCTTGTAACTGAATGTATGTGACAGCACCTATTCCTAGAGAATAGTATAAGTACTTGTAAATAAGAACAATTAGGTTCTCTCGTTAACATATTACATTTAGGAATAGAGCTATCTAGTTCAGACTAATACAACTCAATTCCAGCAACTTGGTTTTAAGTATGACTCTTATGATAACCCTTGCTTGAGAATAATGCCAACATAACAGGAATCTCTTTCTGTTGTTGGCAAGAACTTGAGCCTCTACATGTAGATAATAATGTACTGGCCTTGAGCTTTTCAGTGGCTTTTGGCAATAAATCCTTTTATTTTCGTAAATCAGTTTGTTTTTCCAAACTCACTTCTACTTATGGTTCCATTAGTTGCACTAAAAGGCAGTAATAAAAAGCTAGGTAAAGTGATTGCAGAGACAAACCAACAAACCTGCCTAATAAAACCGGACTGTGTTGTGCTTGCAGCCTGGTAAGATTTCCCACATAACAACTTACTGCATGTCAATCAATGTTACAAGGGCACATTGTTATTGATAATGATTTCCTGTTGGCTTACAATACATCGTGGACCTTATACCTTTTCTCGTCAATTCACTCATTAAGAAAGTCTATGATGCCTGTTGTGTGCTGGGTATTTATGATTCTCAGTACGCCAGAATTCTATCAATCACAGCAAAATAGCAGTTGGTTCTAAAATAGCTGTATGTCTGGATACATAAGCAGAACATATATGATCAGAGTTGTAATGGAAGCCAGAGTTGTAATGGAAGCTTGCAAGAGAGCACTTAAGTTTAGGAGCTCAGCAAATGTTCCAGGAGGGGTAATTATGTAATACAATAGAGATATGAAAATATTGTCAGAAGTGGAAGAAGATAGTTAATGTGTGACTAAGATATTCTCTCATCCAAAAATAAAAATGAAAATGGTAATATTTGGGATGGGATGACAAGGACTGTGACATAGGAGATTAACAAGAGTGAATTCCAGATATTTATTATATTTATATACGTATGTATATATTTCTAGACTGAGAGATCAAATGAGATATCCCAGAGAGAGCAACGAGTGAAAACCAGCTTTATGTAAACTTTAGAAAGCACAAATACTTAAAGACAGAACTATCAACAATAAAGGGCAAAACAGTGAGTCTGATGAGACAGGAACCAAGATTAGAACATATTCCAGGGAGGAAGTAGCTGTCAAGAGTGATAAGTACCGTAGAAAGGTCAACTGAGGTATGGCATCCAGAGTGGTGATGGTATTTAACATACGGAACTGTTTACATCTTTGCTGAAACCAGTTTCAACAAAATCATAACAGCAGAAGGCAAATGACCATTCCCTGAATGTTTGATGAACAAGATGAAAATAAATGAAAAGAGCCTTTCTTCAAATAACTTGACCTTAGCAACAAAGTGATGCTGATAACTTGATAGGGGTAGTAGATTTGGGGATATAAATTTATATTTAAAATGACAGAGCTTTGAGAATGCTAAAATTCTTTTGAGAAGAAATAAGAAGAGAGGTTTAATATAAACAGAGAGAAGAAATAATTAGCAGGTAACTAGACAGAACCCAAGACGTGCATACATATGTAAATGGGTTTATCCTTTCATTCCTGGTAAAAAATTCACGGCATAGCACTACATAAAGCAATATAAAGTCTTTAAATATCTAAATATTTTATCTCAGCTCATGTAAGCATATCCTTTGCTATCTATTGTCCTCAATTTTCTCAAACATTGTGGAATCATGCCAGAACAGCCACGTATTGATGTTGCCTGTTCCTGTGAAAACATAAAAAAAATAATAATACAAAGCCAGTTAATCAAACTTTCATCAGAGTCTCAGAACTTTTTCACTCTCATTTTAGGTTGTTTTTATGTTTTAAATGATGTGCGTATTTGGGTTGGGTGTGTGCATGTGAATGCACTCCATAATAGGGTGTCAGATCCTGCGAAGCTTGAGTTGCAGGTGGTTCTGACCTCCTGACTTGGGTATTGGGAATTCAACTCAGGTCCTCCATAAGAATAAAGCATTGTTTTCATTAGTGTGTTTCTCTCCAGACCCTCTTTAGACTGAAACAATATTTCCAAAACGTATAATTTTGCAACTTTTAAGTTCTGACAGAAACACAAGCAGTTTGTAAACTCACCTCCCTCTTGGCTTTGGTGTTTCAAATGAGAAAGTGCACCTATGCATTCCTTTCACTATATCTGTGTCTTTGTTTCTTCAGTAAACCTGTATTCATTATGCAAAAGAAATACGAAAATATTTGAGTAAAGAAAAAACAGACTATTAAGGATAAAACCTTCAACAGAGCCTTTGAAATATATTTGAAAAATGTTACCATATTAAAATATAAATAGGCACATGTCCTCTGAAAACACGAGTCTTTGGCTCATTTAAGGAATATGCTTTAGCCTCTAAGTAAAAACATCTGTTACATTCTGAATTAAAGCTATCAAGGGTGAAGGAATCAAATTCAGTAGACAATGGATTAGCTCTTCATATAACTACCTCGTATTCCAATTCACCCCCAAATTATTTAGTACACAATAACCATTTGAATTATGAATAGTTCACTAATTTTACTGTCATTTATTGATCAGTTCAAATAGAATGCTGAAATACAACTTCAAAGTAGCCTTGACACATGTGTGTCTTCCATATTGATCCAAAGGAATCTCAATGATAGACAGACATAAAATGACACGAATTGTGATAATCTGATTGTTATAATTAATCAACAACTTTATGTTGATAAATATCTAAAATATTCCCATAAAGGTATATTAAAATCATACACTCATTTTTAATTTTTTCTTGTACTTCATTTCCAGATATATTAAAAAAACGAAGTAATTGCTAACAATCCATCTTCTGTATAATGGAAACTGTCTTTTAACAAATTGACTAAAAAATGGCTCACATTTAGGAAAATGGACTTTTAAAGTAAGCTGTTTATAGTCTTCATCTATATGTTAAAGATATTTCTTTTGAAGGTTTTAAAGCTCTATAATTGTTTAGGTAATATAATTTATCATATTTTGGCTTCAGGGAAAACAGAATAAACATTGCAACCACTCTAGGAATAAGAACTGTCAAGAACAGTGAGAGAGAAAAAAATCTTAGACTATTGTTGCTACTTCATAGACACTAAACACAGCTCGTACATTTTAGCCTTGGGCAGATACTAAAATAATAAAGAAAGTCAGAAAGGCTTAGGACAAGAAAAAGTTGTTGGCATAATGACTTCATCTCCTTCATTGATAACCTGTAAAATCATCTTCACAGTGTCACAGAGGTCATTATCAAAAACTTGGCAAAACCAGTCAAGTGGCAATGTGGGCTAATTCTGATCCCTAGATCCCACCCCAGAAGATAAAGATATGGAACTTGATGTGGCAGAAGATGTGTTCTTAGAAGGAAAGTCAGAATACGTATCAATACTCCTCTCTACTATTTAAGAAAAGTGAGCCCCATTCATCATCAGTTAATCATTCCTCCTCATTTATAAACAAAGGAAGAGAGTGATTGGATTGATCTTTATTATATCACCAAGGCACATTAAGGTAGAGAAAACAAATCTCAACACTCATAATCAAAAATTAATTTCTATACCCCGTATACATTTTGCAATCATTTTCCACTTAGCTTTCAACATGGAGACTTAACCTCATTCTAGCAAATTTGGTTTCTCTTCTTGAAACAGCCTCTTGGATGACCCACCCTGTAGTTTATTTATTTCTGTGACAAATATTGAAAACAAACAACTGAAGGGAGGAAATAATTTTTTTTATTGAGCTCTACATTTTTCTCTGCTCTCCTCCCTGCCTCTACCATCCCCCCTTCAACCCTTCCCCAAAGTCCCCATGCTCCTAATTTACTCAGGAGATCTTGTCTTTTTCTACTTCCTATGTAGATTAGACCCATGGATGTCTCTCTCAGGGTCCTCATTGTTGTCTAGGTTCTCTGGGATCATGGTTTGTAGGCTGGTTTTCTTTGCTTTATGTTTAAAAACCAACTATGAGTGAGTACATGTGATAATTATCTTTCTGTGCCTGGGTTACGTCACTCTATTTATTTTCCTGCAAAATTCAAGATGTCGTTATTTTTTTCTGCCATGTAGTGCCATGTAGGATTCCATTGTACAAACGTACCTTATTTTCCTTATCCGTTCTTCGGTTGAGGGGCATGTAGGTTGTTCCCAGGTTCTGGCTATGACAAACAAAACTGCTATGAACATAGATGAGCACATGTCCTTGTGGCATGATTGAGCATCCTTTGGATATATACCTAAAAGTGGTATTATTGGGTCTTGAGGAAGAGTGTTTCCTAATTTTCTGAGAAATCGCAACACTGACATTCAAAGGGGTTGTACCAGCTTGTATTCTCACCAGCAATGCAGAAGTGTTCCCTTTTCCCTACAACCTCTCCAGCATAAGTTGTCATCGGTGTTTTTGATCTTGGTCATTCTTACAGGTGTAAGATGGAATCTCAGAGTTGTTTCGATTTGCATTTCTCTGATGACTAAGGATGTTGAGCATTTCCTTAAGTGTCTTTCAGCCATTTTAGATTCCTCTGTTGAGAGTTCTCTGTTTAGGTCTGTACTCCATTTTGTTTTATTGGATTATGTGGTTTTTTGGTGACCAATTTCTTGAGTTCTTTGTATATTTTGGAGATCAGATCTCTGTCTGATGTGGGGTTAGTGAAGATCTTTTCCCATTCTGTAGGCTGTTGTTTTGTCTTGTTGGCCGTGTCCTTTGCTTTACAGAAGCTTTTCAGTTTCAGGAGGCTTAAGGGATGAATTTTTAGGACTTCAGTTTTGAGGGTACAGTCATCATTGCACAGCAGTCAGACAATTGGAAAGCTTGTCATTGAATCCACAGTTAGGAAGCAAAGAGGGATTCAGGCTTTTATTCCTTCCATTTTCTTTTCTCTTTTCTCTCTGAAATCCAGGTTCATTGAATGGTGCTGCCTGCATTCAGGTTGATTTTGCTCACCTTAGTATTTTCCTCTCTGAAAATATCCTCATAGACACACATGAAGGTATGTCTCCTAGGTGATTGCAAATCTCATCAAGTTCATCAAATTGAAGATAAGTTTAATTACCACCCTGTTTATCATATATAATAGGCTTGCTTTTTTAAGAATATGCTTACACTTAGCAAAGAAATAACTCAATAGGACATGAAGTAATTTTACTGGAAATAAATATTTAATAACAAATAAATCATCACAAGTTCAGCCAGATGTATAAATTAACAAAATTAAAAGATTATTAACTAATACATCAATTCTAAGAAAGCCTATGAATGCTGTCTGTGCTTTGAGGCTAAGGGATTAAGAATCTTGGAACTTTTTATATAGATATGAATAGATATGAACTTTTTTATAGATATGAATAAATCTATATTTAGAGATGTACCAAACCTCTAAAAGTAACCAAATCTGACCATAAAATTCAATCAAATATAGATTTTATTTTTTAAAATATGTAAAAGGCCCAATTTTATAATCTGCAAACTAACTTTCTAGTAACTATCAAGGTTCAGTTATCAAAAAGAAAATCTGAGGTCTCATATGATGTCATGGTTACATTGTTTAACATTTGACAGATAATTAAATCATGATAAAAAATATACATGATTTCAAGATGCAAGTATAGCATTTATTGAGCATACATTAGGTCCTCGATTTGATACATTATTGTTCATTAAAACTGAAATACTTCCTACCCTATGAGTAATAAAACTGGTGATTCTGTTTGCTACCAAAATTAAATAGAATTGAGAATTAAGAAGGAGAACTAGGTGCCAAAAATTATAGCCCAGTGGCCAAGAACACCTCCTGCTCTAGAGGAACCCTTGAGTTTGGATCCTAGCACCAAGGTTTACAGCGTACAGCTGCCTATAATTCTTAACTCTAGGTGTCTTCTGGCTTCTGCAGGGACTTGCTCTCAGGTAAACAAACACACACACACACACACACACACACACTCATACATAATAATTGAAACGTATTGATCTGACATGCTACATTCTATTTGATTTCAAATATTTATCATTATGAAAAAGAGCAAAACAATGAATAAAACTTGTAAAATGACAAGTGGTTACCAAGGATTTAGAGGAAAAAATGATGGACAAGACATGGAGAAATTTGACTGCATGACAATAACTGTAAGATATATTGTCTAAGCCCTAAAACATGCCACACCTAGAATAAAGTCCAGTGCAAACAAAACGTCTGCGTGATGGTAACAATGGGTTAGCATATTCCTGTCACTCATATCAGTGGTACTGTTCTCTTGAAGAATGTACATAGGAAGGAGAATTGGGCCTGAATTTGAGCAAGGGCGTATAGAAAAATCTCCAAACCTTTCACTCACATTTACTGTAAACTTAAAACTACATGAAGACATTTGAGGGATAGACAGATGGTCCAGTGACTAAGAACAATTATTGTTCTTGTAGAGGACCATTTGTTTCCTAGTATTCACTTGGGGAAATTCACAACCCCACTTCTAACTTCATCTCCAGGGTATCCAACACCTGCTTCTCACCACTGTGAGCACTCACTTGCGTAAACCCACACACAGATGCTCACATATACATGATTAATTTCTAAAATTTTAAAAAGAAGACGTTTATTTTGTTTTAACTTTAAAATTATATCTATTATATCATCTATTTATCTATCTATCTATCTATCTATCTATCTATCTATCTATCTATCTATCTATCTATCCTGAAGGAAGCTGTGCCACAGGTCGAGGTCAGAGGACAATTTGAACAAGTCGGTTCTCACCTTCTGCCATGTAGGATTTAAGGATCAAACTCAGATTGGGAAGCCTGATGTCAAGTTAAAATGCCCCCTGAACTTTCTTGTGAGGCCTCAAGTCTGTGTTTAAATGGGAAAAGTTTTCTCCCAAGCTTATAATTCATGAAGATATGGAGCAAGTAAAGGAGGTTATAACTGAGGGTCTGATATATGACCAATTAGTTGATATTATTGGATAGCTCTGTTGTCTAGTAAAATCATTCATGTTTCTTCTCCTTGTTCTTCCCCCAACTGGCAAATCAATCATCTTTTACATCAATAAACCTGCATTATTTCTTTCCTCGGTGTGTTAAGTAGCTTAAAAGAACAACCACCAAAAATGAGACTATAATATGACATGGGAGTTTACAGCACATTACATGTAAAAGAATAGCACTTTTGCACAAAATGGTGAACCAGATGCAGATGTCAGTAGCCACCACTGGGGTTAAGGTAGGGTTGAGGATAGGCCACTCAGTGGATTTGCTTCCAGAGAAGGAACTAATTTCTCAGGGAAAAAAAAATAACTTGTTTCACATCTAAATCAATATGTGCATATTTCCTGACTCTCTTTTTATCTTTATAATTTGTTAAGCTACAAGGCAACAGGAGGAGACTGACAATATTTTTCATCAGCTCTGGCACTAACTACAAATAAATTCATTTCCTTCTACCAAGTCTTATCTTCCAATGCCTCAGTAGATCAGTAAAGCAATGGACTTTTTGGTTCTGCTAATATATTGAAAGTTGTATGACATCAAAAAGGTTTTGGCATGCTTGGGGGAGAGCATTTTCCACACATATCTACTCTGAGACATCTCTAAAATGTTTGATGCAAGCAGAAACACCTGCAGAACAAAGCAGTTACGCACACAGAAAATGTCTCAAAATTTATTTCAGAACAATATGCTGTGAGCAAACACTAGGTCTTTAAACAGTGCTTTATTGTAACATGTGTTAGTGCAATGAAAGAACCCCAAGTCTATTAAGCACCAAGAATTGTTTCCTACCGAGAGTATCCCCTGTGCCTTTCAAAATAAAATTGAATGTATATTTATGACTGAGGTAATAAAGGAACAGAACTTACATGAAACACGATTTTCAAAAAGGCTGATTAAAGTTTGGCAAATTGCTTAAGGATTCTTCAGGGAGATTTATTTTCTTTCTTCTGAAACAATGCTTTCCTTGCCTGGAGACGCTCATGAGCTGCGTATCCACTGACTGAGATGAGAAGCCCTCCCCCGGCGGTAGGGAGATAAATCGTAGGTGTGCTCCAAAGAGAATAAATCAGAAAGGCCATTGAGTTATCTTACAGATGCCAAAATGAATTCTGTCCTTCTGTGCCCACTCTGTTTTTCACTCACTCTGTCATAAAAATTAATACGACAAAAATTGTCTGATTTTTAGGGAAGCTTTTGCAGCTCCTCTTCTCCTGAACAACACACACATCCACGTGTTTCCTTCCTGATGAAGAGAGTTTGTTAATCAACTCAGGTACTCTAGAAAGTCAAGTGCAATCAGGTATTAAGAAAGAAGTGATTAGGGGAGGTATTTTAGAGCCACAGGAAGGAGTCATATTAAATGTAAATGCTGCCATCTCTAAACTTAGAAAGATTTGCTTTGTGACATTTAATTTCTGTTCTCATCTATGCTATCTATCTGCCTTTCTAATTAACATTTTTTATTCACTCCCCAATATCAACCTCTCTGAAAGGCTTATGTCAGTATTTTAAGCCTAGTTCTTATGTATCAATGTAGATATTGAAGTAATTCTGCTGAGTCATAACGGTGTTGAAAAAGATGAGCTATTTACGCTCAAATCAACTTGATTTTATTTAGTTTCACTATTTGTAAATGGGAAATGTTATCTTCACTGAACTGTCTGGCCATCTGAGAACTATTGTAACAAATCTACAATTGCCATGCATGCAAACAATGACTGAAGCAGACACATGCTTTCTCTCTCTCTGTTTCTGTCTCTCAGTCTCTCTCTTTATCTATGTATTCTTCCCCTCTCCTCTTCCATCCTCTTCTTCTGTTCCTCTTCAGAAAATAACAGGTCTCCCAAAGATATCAACCAGACATGGCATATCCAGTTGCAGTGAGACTAGTCTTCTGTTAATGCTGAACAGGGAAACCCAGTTGAAGGAAAGGGTCCCAGAAGCAGGTAACAGAGAAACAGGCCTTGCTCTCACTGGTAGGAGTCCCACAAGAAGACCATGCCACACAACTGTAACACATATACGGAGATATATCAGACCCATGCAGGCTACCTGGTTGGCACTAAACCGCATCCTTACTTAGGAGAAAAATTTAGGCTTTGTTTCTACATTTGGAAGGTTTTTCTATACAAATATAACCTTGAGATAAACTTGAAATAGACACAGATAATAAACAAAATATATTATGTCTCTGAGAAGTAAAATTATAAAACTATAATCTAGTAGCAATAAGAATCATAGGTACAGCAAAGCAAAATAAAAATGGTATTTCACAAAAAGAGCATTCCTCCACTCTAACATGGAATATGAATATTCCACGAAGAGTTGATTACTTGTATTCACATTCAGACCCCAATTAACCAAACAACTCAGGGCATATGGGAGAATAAGTTCCAAAATGATCAAATAAAGAAGCCCAGGATGTGCTTCTTTTTCAAAAAAGAAAATAAAAACAAAACAAAAAACAGGGCAGCAGCTACAGGCCTCCTTTCAGAATATTTTGCTGTTAAAATTTTTCTGTAATTAATATGCATGCATAACTCTTAAAGGCCAAGAATGTAATATGCAAAACATTCTAAAGATCAATATTCTCTTTTTGCTTTTTTGTCTTCTCTGGCTATGTTGTTTGCTTGTTTGTTTTTAGAGAGAGAATTCATTTTGAAATAAGTGATGCTGAAAAAATTCTGAACTCAATCAGTAAAGGACAGAATAGAAGCTCAAAGGCTCAAAGGCCTGCAAAAATAACACAGAAATTCATGAAATCACTTGTATCAGCAATCACCAGTCGAGATTCCCATCTTGGGAAGGTGGGTTCTAATTTGCTGAGGAAAGAATGAAGGGGAGAGTTCACACACACTCTATTCATCTGAGTGCTGTTAATTCGAGCTATTAGGATTTCCTGATGTTGGCATAGTTTGAAATCAAGTTGAGAAAGCAACCTAAACTTTAGACAGTGATTGTACCTTGTAGAATGCATTTATTAACCTCCCCATAACTCCTGAGAACTTTTGTGACTGGGTACCACTTGAAAATGGAACTAATGTCTAACTTCATACTTTTGCAGAGCTCATAATATGTGGCATCCAAATGAAATACTACATTGGTGTAGAGTAGGAGATTGCAGTCTCAATAACCCAACAGAGAAAAGTAGAGCAACCATAAACTGAGCACAAACTCTCTGATGCACCACACTGCAAGAAACTTATGTTATATGGCAGAAAGGAGTGAAAATATCGTAACCTTCCAGGACTAAGGTCATAAACCTTGTCTGTTGGGGAAAAGACAAACAATGATTATCTATTTGTCAATATTATAGGTGGCTTTAGTGAAAACAAAGCCAACACTGTATACCAAACCAGGATTCAAATAAACATCCTTAGGCCAAATGTGTTTGCTATTCACTCTGCAGAGGAGAAATGAAGGAGATAATTATCAACCAGATACTTAAATCTCAAAATAGGAGCATAGAATTATAAAGTTGGAAGACAGAAAATTTTTATTGAGAGAATACAGTAACACTTCAACTACTACCTGAAAAAGAAGCTGATGTTGCCTAAATGCAGAATGAAAATGTTTAAAAAATTATTCATTGAATATCATTGATATGCAAGAGAGCATAGACCAGGCAATTAAACTAAACTAAGAAATAAACTCATGTTACAAATGAGAAATTAAGCAACCAGAGGTCTTAAAATGAATCAAACAGAAATGTTGGAATGGAAACACTTAATAATCAAATGAGAAACACTCTTTGGAGTCTGAATATGAGACAAGATCAAGCCTCAAAAAGATATATGTCTTGAAGGCAGGTCCTTTGATATATGCAAAACAAAAATAAAAATCATATAAAATAAGATTTATTCAAGGTCTTTAAGATACCATGAAATAACAAATGCCCACATTTTAGGAGACACAGTGGTGGAGAGAAAAGCAAAGATGTGGTGTTTAGAATGAAAAACAGCAACCATAAACCCACACATTTGAAGATTTGGTCTTTTATTGTCCGTGCTGTTTATTTGGTTTAGAACATATAGCCTTTTTGGGGAAAGTATGTTATAGGAGGTAGTCTTTGAGGCCATATAGCTTCTCAAATCTTCTGGTTTGAACTCTTCTTCCCTCTTTCCTCCCTCCATTTTCCTTCCCTCCCTCCTTCCCTCCCTCCTCCTTCCCTCCCTCCCTCCTTTCCTCTCTCCCTCCTAACCTCACTCCGCCCTGTCTCTCTCTAGTTTAGGATAGCATTAAAGATGTGATCCTCAAGCTCCTGCTTCTTCCAACATGCCTGCTGTTTGCTCTCAAGCCTCTCTAGCCATTGTGGAATTCCTCTGAAACCTTAAGCTCAGAGAAGCTCTTTCTTCCTCAAGATGCCTTTGGTTATGATACTTTAGCACAGTCATGGCAATGTAAAATCAGTGCAGTAAAGTGATTTGATAAAATGCCAGTTGTAAAATGTGCAAGGCTATAAATGACATAGATGTGAAGTAGAGAAGGCACAGAGGATCCCACATAGACAAGATCAGATGAAAAATCTTCACTTCTAACATATTCAAACTATCAATATTACAAGGCAAAGTGAGAATCCTTAAAGTCTCAATTTTGCAGATCACATTATATTAGAATATCATAAAAGAAATCTTTATGTGGGAAAGAGGAGCAAAATTATATAGCCAAGTTCTGAAGGGAAGTAATTGTCTACCAGAACTTCTGTGACCAGCACAGCTAATCCATATAAACTAGGATTAAATAAAGACATTTCACGATAAGCCAAATCTGAGGTAGTTAATCAACACCAGACATCCTTTCAAAAGATGCCTGTGGAATCACTAGAAAAATAACTATGACAACACACGAAAGCAAAAAACCCACTGGTGAAATAGATATGCAAGAAGTAGAAAATTCTGAAACGGAATGAATACCAAAAAAAAAAAAAAGTCAGACCACAGATTCACAAGAAGCAAAGCCAAGAACAATATTCTGATAGAAATTTCACAAATAGTAGACTCATATCCTTATTTACTTATAATAACTTAGAATTCCCCATTGACAAGAATACAGATTGGCAGAATGGACACAAAAACCTGACTAGATGACATTCTCCATGCGCATCCCCACTTCACTTAAGCAGTAAAGATGCACACAGATTGCAAGTGAATTGAAAGAAACAGGTATTCTCTTCAAACACATGGCCGAAGCAATTAGAAGCCATTGATCTCATGTCATCAAATATAAAAAATAAAAACCCGTAAAGACACAAAATGTAAAGGTTTTAAAATTGTTGAATACTGATCAGAGATTGAGTTACAAAGAAGTAACTTTGTAAAATGTTTGTTTACCCAATGCGAGACCACCAAATTTCCTAAAACAAGCATTAAATTATAAGGATAAATAAGGCATGATAGAAAGTAATGGGAGACTTCAAAGTCACACTTTAATCAATTCATGGATAATCCAGATTGAAAGTCAGCAATGAGAGAACAGAGTTACAGTATTCTATAGACAAAATGTTCCTCTCAGATGTTTATTGGCCGTTTCCTCTCACAGTGATAGTCTGCACATTATCTTCTTGAGGACATGGAACATCCCCTAAAACAGATCCTGATAATGGAAACAAAAGGAAAAAAAACATTTAAAATATATCTCTGAACACAAAGAATCAAAAGTGCAAATTAATAATAAAAAGTATAAAATTGTACAGATCCAGAGATGCTAAGCAAAATTCAACTAAGTATTCAATGAGCCACTGAAGAAAAGAAAAGAGAAAGTTTAAAACATCTTGAGGCAAGTATAAATGTAAGTAAAACAAAATAAAACTCCCAAGACACAGCTTAAGCAAGGCTTCAAATGATGTTTATAGAAATAACTGCCTGCGTTTAAACATAAGAATATACATATTTTTTAAAGCCTGATGAGGTGTCCTCAAGACCTAGGAAAGAAAAGGAAATCAACCATAACCGTATCTGAAAATAAAAATCAATAGGAACGAAATAGTAAATAACAGGACAGAAATAAACAGAAAGGTGATTAAAATCAATAAAATAAATCAATAAACAAGACATTCTTTAAAAAAGATAAATAAACTCAACAAATATTTGTTCAGAATAAAAAAGAGAAAATCTCTCTAACAAAATAAAAAACATTTTAAATGATACCAAAAGGAAGTATTTTATTTTATTTATTTATGAGATATTGGTTTAAAGTAGCCTGCTACACTGGGCCCCATGATCAGACCAAACCATAGTGATGAGTCACTTGTACTGTGCACAATATCTACAACTGACTATGGAAAATGATATTTTCCTAGCAAACAAAACCTCAAGTGAATTCAGCTACCCTGTTCCAGCTCAGTAACTGTAAGAGAGCTTAGAGTAAAACGATCTTTCTAGTTTTTGTCTGGATTTTTGTCCATTTATAGCTATACAGACAACACATCCCAATAAACTAATTGGTCCATTTATTTCATTTCATAGAAATATTTAATCATTTTCTCAAATCAAAAAAAAGCTAATTGAGTTATTTACACTAACTTTGTTGTGATTTTTGACTCTTGAGAACTCTGATATTCATGAAATCTCACCTATATGAATGGCCCCCTAATATGAACCAAATAGGGTCAAGACCAATCATCAAGCCTCAACCCTACACAAATACTACAGACAACTAAGAAATGCTTTGTACAGGAGAATATCAAAAAGTCAGTCCTAAAACAATATACGTAAAAGTGATGACATACAGACTAAGAAGGTTGTATTTGTGTATTTAAAATATATTATTGTGCATATAATATATTATGTTTAATTAAAGAAAAATCAAGAACTTAAAAAAGAGGGTAGATGGGATTTTATGTAACAGAAAAGAATGGGGATTTATATAATTATAATATAATCTAAAATATTTTTAAATTCCTAAAGTCTAAAAGTTCCTATAATCTCAAATATTTTTTTTTTGTTTTTTGTTTTTCAAGACAGGGTTTCTCTGTTCTTTGGAGCCTGTCATGGAACTAGCTCTTGTAGACCAGGCTCACCTTTAACTCACAGAGACTTGCCTGCCTCTGCCTCCAGAGTGCTTTTTTTAAGTGCAACTCTGAAACAAGTCATTAATTATATACATAGAGAATTTCTGAAATGCTCTAAGTATTAAACTTTCTTGTCATTGAAATATAAATTACAGTATGCTTGCTTATATTTTCACTGTTGTTTCTCTAAGCTTTGTTTTTTGTTCTTTGCTACTTTTTTGTCCTATCATTATGAATTTTTTATCAAATATTTTCTGTACATAATCTTTATAAGTCCAATTGATGACAAGTTTAGAAAAAGATCTTTCTCTTCTCTGTCTTCCTTCTTTCCTCTTTCCATCTCTTTCAGTCTTCCCCTCTAATTCTCCTTTTCTCTGTTCCTCCATTTTCCTCCCGCTCCTCAGTTCTTCTTGCTCTAACAATTGTTCATTTCTCTTTGTTCACTATTACTAAATTCCTTTTGCCCAGGATATGAAGTGCTACATTTAGGTTTTGATTTACATTTTATTATTTATGTTCTTGGTTTGGTTTAAGTGGCGGTAGGTCCAAACATTCACTCAGAGTCATGTCAGCAACAATGTAAGTTGAAAATTAGGCAAAGGCAGTGAGATCCTAGCAGCACAGATTAACCTAGTTCCCAGCCAACAACTTGCAAGCATGTATGTGGAACAGAGAATAAGACCAGTGACGCAGGGTATTTTTCATATATTGTCTTTCTATATCCTACATTCTACTGGCTCCCAAAGTACTTAATTTGTTTTACTTTAGACTTGCTCTGCACACAGGACAAATTGGTAATTAAAAGACAAACTATTTTTAAAAAGAACACTTTCTCGGTTACCTATGGTGAAGAACTATGAACCTCAGCATGTGCAATTAGGTGATTCACATAGTTTAAACAAAAATCCTGTTCCCTCCAAGATAAAAATATAGTGGTTTTTCTTGACCACAGCAATAGTTATGCCATATCTTAAAACTTGCTTGTTGGGGGCTGGAGAGATGGCTCAGCGGTTAAGAGCATTGCATGTTCTTCCAAAGGACCCGAGTTCAATTCCCAGCAACCACATGGTGGCTCACAACCATCTGTAATGAGGTCTGCTGTCCTCTTCTAGCAGGCATACATGCAAACAGAATATTGTATCCATAATAAATAAATAAACATTTTAAAAAAACTTGCTTGTTTCTGATGCCTATGTTCCCTTTGAATAAGTCCATAGTTTGTTTGTTTTTTGAAATTGCCCTTTTGCAATGTAAATTATCAACAGTTTGTAAGCATTTTCCTTCACAGTTCAGTAGACAGAATCATTACCTTTATAAGGTATACCTAGTGCCAACTGTGAGACACAGGTCTCTACATTTTGGCCCACCAAGCCCGGTCTCATATGACTTTTTCTCTTGACGTTATGGCAACTCTGTAAAGAAAAAGAATAGATTAAATCTTAATGCTTAGCTCCTTAGTGTGGTTTAATAAAGGTGCATTGGACAATGGTACAAATAAGTCAATGGGGATTGCTAGGAGATTAATTAGGGCTAGTTATATCTTACATAGTCTCTTCTACATGATATAAAATTCTTTTATGATATTTTGACTATTTCTGCAGACTAAAAATAATGCCATGAAACCATCATTATTCTTTATCTTTGGGCAATTTAGAAAGCATTCCTGTTCTTGTTTTCCCTGGGAAGAACATTTCTGTGCTACAATTTGAAGAACACATTTATCCCCTCCAAAAAGATTAAATCTGTCTCAAGGAAACAGTGATCTAAATGGAAAGCGGGTGACTCATGCATAAATGGCTTACGGTGAAGCAGCTACTCGTGTCATAAGAACAGGAGTGGAGAGGTTGGTGTGGTTATGTTGCTTAATCTGACTTGGGGGTTGTAGTAATAGGAGCGGCGGGGCTGCGTCCCCAGCACCCGGCTGTCCGCATGGCTAGCTTTACAAGAAATAATTACATGGACACTGTATTCTTTTAAACACTGCTTGGCCCATTCTCTTCTAGGCTAATTCTCACGTATATATTTAGCCCATTTCTAATCATCTGTGTGTAGCACTCCAAGGTGCGCTTACCGGGAAGATTCTAGCCTACGTCCATCCTGGGTCGGAGCTTCATTGCGTCTGCCCTGGAGATGGGAGCATGGCGTCTCTGCTCCAGAGCAGAGCTGTAGAGTCTGAGCTCACTTCCTCTTCCTCCCAGCATTCTGTTCTGTTTACTCCATCTACCTATGTTCTAACCAATAAAATGGGCCAAGGCAGTTCCTTTATTAGCCAATGACCTTCCTCCATCAGGGGGTCTTAAAACTGATCCTGAATCTTCTGAATGGAAGTAATGGTTCTTAAGATTTTCTTTTTTTTTAAGAAAGATGTTTTTATTCTATTTTCTCAAAGTTGAAACGAATATTAGGAACATTTCAGGTAAATTTTTAACCAAGTAATGTAACCAATTGCCAATATTCAGTACCTCACAGAGGTCTTTACATCTGTGTTTTCTTCTAGTCAATAAGTATTAATTGATTTCCTATTGCATCTTAAGCAATATTCATGGCATAAATCAAGATTAGGAAGAAGGCAAAAGACAAATAAAAATAAAAGGACAAATGAAAGATAGGATCTGTGGTGGTATTTTGTTTGTGCTATAAAAATAAAGTTTGCATGATGATCAGAGTGTATACCTAAACCACTAGTTAGCCATAGAGACCAGGCAGTGGTGGCACACGTTTTTAATTCCAGTACTCAGGAGAAAGAGGCAGACAGAGCTCTGTAAATTCAAGGCATGTACTACATGAGACTGAATCTGTCCAAAAGAAAAACACAACTCACTCAAAGGTGATCCCAGTACTTGGGATCCCACACTCTTAATCACGGCACTAGGAAGGTAAAGACTGGAGTGATACAGCTGAACAAAGAGGAATATAAGGTGGGAGGAGACATGAGCTCACATGCAGTCTGAGGTTTCATAGAAAGAGATGTAGTCTGAAGTTTTGTAGAGAGAGCATTCCGCCTAGGGATTCACAGGGATCATCCTTTTGGCCTGAATCTTGGTAGAGGTAAGAACTTTATAGGGGCTATTCTGATCTTTAGCATTAACCTCTATATCTGACTCTGGGTTTTATTTTTAAAAACAATTAGAATTTGTGCTACAAGTATCCAAATACAACAAAACAAATACTTATAAAGCACATATCTAGATGTCTGCCACATTCTTTATACTGTTTATTGCTATTTCAGAATGTTTGTGCCTGGATAGTTAACAAAAACTAGATATTATTTCTAGTTTAGATATACATTTCTAAAGACTGGAAAAATCACATATCAAAGCACCCATGCCTAAAAAAGGCATTGTTCCTGCTTCATCTCTTCACCAAAAGAGGAAAAGCAAGAAACCAGTAAGCATGCGAAAAATAGGAGGGTGGAAATAGCCAAAGCCACCCACCTATCATCAACCTATTCCTTCCATAACTAACCCAATCTGTAATGTTAGCATTAATCTCTTAAAGAATAGAACCTCTTTTGATGTCTAGATTTTTGAGTTCTTGGTAAATTTTGGAGATCAGTATTCTTTCCAATGTGGGGTTGGGTGAAGATCTTTTCCCAATCTGTAGGCTACTGTTTTGTCTTATTGACTGTGCCTTTTCCTTTACAGAAGCTTCTCAGTTTCAGGTGGTCCCATTTATTAATTGTTCACAGTATGCATGCTACTGAAGTTATATTTAGGAAGTGGTCTCCTGTGCCAAAGAATTCAAGTGTACTTCTCACTTTCTCTTTTATGAGATTCAATGTTGTTAGTTTTATGTTGAGGTCTTTGACATTTTTGGACTTGAGTTTTGTGCTTGGCAATAGATATGGATCTATTTTCATTCTTCTACATGCTCATATCCAATTATTCCAGTATTTGTCAAAAATGCTTTCTTTTCTCCAGTTTATATTTTTAGTTTCTATTTCAAAAATCAGGTGTTCATAGATATAAGGATTAATATTGGGCCTTCAATTAGATTCCATTGGTCCTCCTGTCTGTTTTTATGCCAATACCAGGCTGTTTTAATTATTGTAGCTCCACAGTAGAGTTTTAAGTCAGGAATTATGATGCCTCCAGAAGATCTGTTATTGAACAGGATTGTGTTGGCTATCCTGGGTTTTTGCTTTTCCATATGATGTTGGGTATTTTCCTCAGAATGGCCAAAATCAAAAACACTGATGACAGCTTATGATAGAGAGGCTTTGGGATTTAGGAAACACTTTTCCATTGCTTGTGTGAGTACAAACTTCTACAGCCACTATGGAAATCAGCGTAGTGATATCTCAGAAAACCAGGAAAAAATCTACCTCAAGGCTCAGCAGCACTGCTATTGGGTATATACCCAAAGGATACTCAGTCATACCACAAGGACATGTGCCATGTGCTCAACTATATTCATAGCAGCATTTTTCATAATAGCCTAAACCTGGAAACAACCTAGATTCCTCTCAACTGAAGAATGGATAAAGAAAATGTGGTACGTTTACACAATGGAGTACTACTAAGTGTTAAAAAAAATGGCATCTTGAAATTTGCAGGCAAATAGATGGATCTAGACAAAAACCAATTGAATGGGGTAACCCAGATCCAGAAAGCCAAACATAATTTGTACTCACTTATAAATGGGCTTTAGACACAAAAGCAAAGAAAAACAAACCTACAGTCCACAATCCCAAAAGGCTTATACAACAAGGGTGACCCTAAGAGAGACATACATGAATCAACATAAGAAAGAGAAATAGGCAAGATATCCTGAGTAAATTGTGAGCATACAGGTCTTTGGAGAGGGTAGAGGAGGAGAGGGAGTGGAGAAAAATGGGTAGCTCAATAAATACATTAAAAGAAAAAGAAAACATAAAGAAGAGTGTCCTCATAACCTAATAACTTCTAAAAGGCCTTACATTTCAACAGTGTTAAAATAGGGATTAAATTCTCAACATGGGTACCCTGAGAGACAATTTCAAATCATAGCCCATGCGATAGGTAGTTCATACATATTTCATTCAGATGATCAAAAATTATCCAACACAGTGTATAGTGACATTACTGTGGGTTATCTTAAGATGGTAAACTTGTGTTATCTTCATTAATCAATTCTAAATATTTCTTTTAAATATAAACTCTGTGTAAACCTTTATCTCTGAGAATAAAATAAAAAAATTCTCTAAGAGATGTACTTCAGTATACAAATAAAGTAGTGGAATTTATGTCATGTGACAGACAGAAGAATAAAAATTTATTTGCTTTCTCATGAAAGATATTACAAGAACAAGTTTGCCAAAAAAATCACTTGTTTTTAGAAATTTGACATACATAGACTTATAAAACAGCTGCTATTTTAAAAACAAACCCTACAATGAAAATTAGTAGCCACTATATTCATCATTCTATTGATTGTTTTCTAATACTAACAGCACTGTAAAATGTCTAAATAAAGTTTTCATGTTTATTCACATTCCTAACTGCTTCTCCAATGATGCTAAGTAATTTACTATTTTGCATAAATATGTTAATAGCTGGACAACCTGACATTGAAATGATTTATAGGCATGCAGATGTTTAGAGGAATTAAGAAATTTGTCTAGAAAACTCTAGTAGTGAAAAATAGAATATTCATTTTTTTTCTGATTAAACATGAAGAAAAGATATTTTTCATAGGTTATCCCTGAAAACATCCTAAAACTGTTTCGCTTCTGGTGGGGTGGAATGTACAAAACAGGAATAGAGAAAAATTATCATTCTATATTTAGATACTTGAAATTTACTAAAGTTATTGAGACTACTTTTAGCAATTAGGGCTTTAAACATATAAGTACTTAGAAATTGCAGATAATTGCAGGTTTGTATTTATTTTAAAAACATGAGTCACATGTGGTTAAAGTGACTCTGAATTGATTTTTTTCTACCACCTTCAAAGGAAAGCAATTTCAAACAAAAGTAGAGAGTTAAACACTGATAAAGAAGACAGGGAAAATAGATGTTAGACAAGTCACCATAAAAGGCAAAAACTAATCACATAAATATTGCTCTTAAATAGTACCCAAAATGTTGTGTATCCAACGTACTCTAGAAATTGCCTGCTTGATCCAAGTTGAGAAACACTGAAGTAGACAAAGGAAAGACTAAAATGAAGGCTATAAGCAGGTGCAAAATAGAACCCAAGACCTTTACTATGGGAATTCCAATGTATCACACCTTATATGTGACTTACAAACACAGATGGTGGTATGAAGATTAACAGTCAAATGTAACAGTTTGAAAGAAATTACATAATCCTTGACATCTTACTTCTCTAGATATTTTAATGTACCCAGTCTGACTCTATTTTGTAATTTTGAGTTTCAGTATTATACTCATGATAGCCAATGTAAAAGCTGCTAGACACATGGTTATTTAGATTAAAATCATTAATACTTAAAATTCAATTCCTTATGGACCCTAAGTTTTAGGAATTGTAGGCAAGTGCTCTACCCTTAAACTATTTAACCTCTGCTCAACCAGTCACCTTTGAAGTGATGGTAACTACATAAGCCTATTGTGATCATTTAGTACACAATAGCTATAGAAGATGATCATCATCACAGAATCTTCTGTTTTTACCCCCGGTGCTCATATATCTAATAATCTTATTTCTTATGGGAAACTTCTCAAGTGGATGCAATGAATCTTGGATAACTAATAAATTAGTCATTTAAAATCTGGACACCATTTAGTTTAATCATGGTTTTTCTGGTTTTAACTATCACAATTAATATCTCATTTAGAGAAATACCATGTTGGAACATTGTAGAAATGGACAGATCCAGTCCAGCTTAAAACATTTAGCTCTATCCTATATATACTATTTTAGGAGGAAAGTACATTTTCTGTTTAACACTTTGTTAATAAATTGATCAGCATATTTGACTGAAGAAGAAAAGTACATATTGATGGCAACAGAACGACCCTCTGTCCTTTGTCCCTCCTCGTTCATTTCTGAAAAACTGATTTGAGGTCAAGTGTCAACAGCATGCTGATATCTGCAAAGGAGTTTAATTTTTCAAATAAAAGCCCTATTTGGTTTTCATATTACATGTTTCGGTTAAAGGAGGCAGGTCTATTGTGAAATATTCTCCCTGTTGTTTTTTTAGTCTGTCACATTCCCAAGAAGGTTTATGGCTCCTCGGTCGGCTGTTATCTCGCTCCTATCCGAAGCAGAACAAACACATAAACACATAAAAGGCCTCAAAGGAATACTGGAAAATGAATTTAAGTTGATTTTCATGCTGATTCTTATTGATTTTCATTCCAATCTTTGTCCCTTCATTCAGTGATGATTGCTAAACACATGTTGCATGCCAGATGCTGTTGAGTGCACAAGGCAGGGACTTCTGACCCCTGAGACTGAAAATCTACTCTACCTTGAAGAGAAGGGCACAGAGGTACTTGTAAATAAATATATAGGTAATATAAAGTTAAACAGAGCTCCGTTCTGTGAAGATAATAAATCAGGCTAATGCAAGGGAAGAAACTAACACAGGGTCTGCTTTTAGAAGGCTGTACAAAAAAGTCCACCAATGGGTAACAACTGAGGTATCAGGCGAATCACATTAGATGTGTGGAGCAAGAGTACAATGGTCTTTGTTTGTTTTAACAGAAGAATAGAAGTGAAAATCCCTGAAGAAAAGGCAGTGTTGGCCAAGGCTGTTAGCATATAGAGTGAGGAGGAAGAAAACAGGATTGAATTTGGGGTTAGTTACAAGGAAGATTTTAGCATTTGGTGGAGCACTAATCCTTTATAAATTCGTTCTCACTAAAACTATGTGAAATATGTTAAACTGTGAAAATCACCATTTTGACTTGATTTTTTTTGTTTTTTGTTTTAATTTCATTGTATTTTGTTAAACATAAATTTTATTGATTCTTTGGGAATTTCACATCAGGCACCCCAATCACACTCATTTCCCAGTTCCTCTATATCTTCCTTTACTCTTGTAGTTCCTCTGCCAAAGGAAAATTTAAAAGAAAGAATAAAAATAAGAAATAAAAATATAAGTAAGAATATTAACTAAAAAACAATAAGCAAATATAAAAAAGCAAAAAAAAAAAAAAACAAAGAAAAAAGCGCATAGAAAAACACTTCACTGGTCTCCTGCCTCTCCTTTGCCTCTTTGTGTTAGTGGCATTCATTAAGAGATGTTGTGTGTCATGGAGTATATACTTTTTTGTCCAATCAGCTTTATTTGCGAATTTTCGTAGTGTTGTTCTTTGGGTCTAAGGTCTCTGACTTCTGGTACACCGACAATACTGAACCCTCACCGACACACCTCTAAGATATCCTGCTGCTGTTCCAAGTCATGGAAACCCTGTGATTAGGGTTCTGCCTCACCAGTCCCCTTAAATGCTCCAGCAGGTCATGGATAGGGTAGATGGTCAGAAGTTCCAACTCAGAAGTTAGGGGTGGAGTCAGCTTTATTTAAGAATCTTTTCATACAATGTATCTTTCCCCCCTCTAGCACCTTACAGATCCTCCCTAGTTCATATTCACCCAGGGTAATGCTCACTACCTATCTACCTATCTATCTCAAATCTGGATTCAGTTTTTGGGGAGATACCGTAAGGAACTTGGGAATAGATTACATGCTGCAAAAGAGAAAGTGAGGTCACCTGGGGGAAAGGCAGGCGACTGTGGTACTTTCATTGGTAATAGTTACTGTTAGGAATAATAACAGAGGAGACCAGAAGAGAAGATTTAAAATATGTCTTGCATTTTTATATACACACAAGATTTTCTTGCTTTTGAGTAATTAGAGAAAAGGTAAAATGAGGTTAATGGGACCTCTGTACTTGCTCCCGAGAAAGTAGGCTGATTGCATGAACTTCCGTGAACTCAAACATGGTTGTCACAGGCATGGTACCAAATATTCTAACAGAGACATTGACTGCTGATGTCCTCTTGCTGTAGCCAACCAGACATTGTGGCATTAACTGTCCACATACTGGTCAATGCTCCAGCAATCAGTATGTCAGAAACACATGTTCTGTCATAATGAGTTTTCTATTGCTATCACAAAATATTTGAGATAGTTTGGACTAATCATTTAATATCTTGTGCCTTACCTATAAATGGAGAAAGCACTGTTTACAGCATTGAGGTGTAGACTCTATGAGGTAGTACATGTGTAGTATATCATTTACTATATAAGATACAACTGGATATCAAAATGGGAAGGCAGGGGCTTCTCTCTTCTCCATTACTGCTTTGATTTCAACATGACTGTATCATTATTTAGCATTAACTTAGCAACCTTGGCATTAAATTGATGTCTGCTTCCTAGTATCTTCAGCAAAAGTTCTCAATTTGTTTTCCTCAAATGTGTGTATTTCAGAGTCAAGTACTGGAGTTTAAGAAGTGGATTGTGTTACCTGGCCAGAGGTATTGTCACTTGTCAGTTCCTGAGACAAAAGTGTGAATTTGTAATGCATAATTTATGTCTAATGTATGAGTGAATGGGGTGGATCCATCCACAATGAAAAATTAAAATGAGGTTTCCAGTACAGGGAATAAAGAATGCTGATAAAAAAGTAAACTATTGTCTGCCATGTTCAGAGAGTCTGTTTTTATCCTATGCTTTTTCAGACCCAGTCCAGCTGGCCTTGGTGAGCTCCCATTATATCAGCCCCACCGTCTCAGTGGGTGAGTGCACCCCTCGCGGTCCTGACTTACTTGCTCATGTTTTCCCTCCTTCTGCTCCTCATTTGGACCTTGGGAGCTCAGTCCGGTGCTCCAATGTGGGTCTCTGTCTCTATCTCCATCCATCACCAGATGAAGGTTCTATGGTGATATGCAAGATATTCTTTAGTATGGCTATAGGATAGGGCCATTTCAGGTTCCCTATCCCCAGCTGCCCAAGGACCTAGCTGGGGACATCTCTCTGGACCCCTGGGAACCCCTCTAGAGTCAAGACTCTTGCCAACCCTAAAATGGCTCCCTTAATTAAAATATATACTTCCCTGCTCCCATATCCATCCTTCCTTTATCCCCACCATCCCATTCCCCCAAGCTCTCCCCATCCTCCCCTTCTCACTTTTCTCTCCCCATCTCCCCTTTCCCCCATCCCACTCCACCCACTGGGTTTTGATCCTACTGCATGTACTGGCTTTGTGGGAGCCTAGCCTGTTTGGATGCTCACCTTCCTAGACCTGGATGGAGGGGGGAGGACCTTGGACTTCCCACAGGGCAGGGAACCCTGACTGCTCTTTGGACTGGAGAGAAAGGGGGAGGGGAGAGAAAAGAGAGGCAGGGAGGAGGCAAAATTTTTAATAAAAAAAATCAGAAAAAAAGTAAACCATTATCTATTATCAGAGGTTTTATTTAAAAAAAATATTGAGGATCTTTGTCTAAATTATTTTCTAAACACGTCATTCTTGCTGGTCCCATTTCACCTCTGAACTGATAAACATAGCCAATACTGCACAGTAAGGTCAACTTGAGATAAGCAATCAGTAAGCATATTTCTATATTTTTATCTTTACTGTTATCAGTTTTCAAAGAGAGGGCAAAAAAGGGATTAACCTGCTGCACTCTTTGGATGAAAGTACAGAAAAATAATTTCATTTTTTTTACAAGAAATCCACATTTTACGCCTTAGATACAATTACAGATGTAATCTGCTCATGGATGGAAAATAATTTCCCAGCGTTTCTGCACCAAGAAGCTCCCATGTCACTGGATTCTGGCTAATTAGACAAAGGATGTCTATCAGTGAGAAAGAATTTTGTTTCCTAGTGGGAAATAATAGAAAGTAAGGTTTCATGTTCCCACTCAACTACTGTTCCTCCTCTTTGAATGAAATCATGCTGCTACTCAACTCTCTGACACAAAAAAAAAGGTCAATAGGTTTTTGAAAAGAGTTGCATTTAATATGAAGCCTATGAAAAATTTTAATCTTCCATAAACTAACATCTAGAATAAGGGTTAAGTATGAAGAATAAAATAGATGAAATTAGACAACTTAAGATTAAGTATGATTTTTAGTATCTGTTGGTGAATGATAAGACAAGAGGCTGTGTTGTTGTGAGTGACCTTGTATTTATTCTGGAAATGATACGATGGAACCAAGATAAGGAGTGTCTATGGAACAAGTGCCAATGCTTTTATGCCAATAATTCATAGATTATTGAGCTATATGAACCCTGATAAACTGTGTGTATATGCATACATTCTTGGAAATCACGGAATGAATATGAGATAGATATAGATTAATATTTACAAACAGATTGATATTTTGTTCATCTGCCAGCATGTCAGATAGCAACTTCATGAAGTAAGTTCTATCCTCACACTATGTAGCATCTAGGGATCAACTTAATGTTCTCAAGCTTTCAGAAAATGACCCTTCCTCCTGAACTATTTCATGTTCTGGGCAATATTTTTTTAAATGCTTGTATTATTCAACAGACTATGTTACCAGTGTAATTAGTGTATGTGGACAGAGTCCTTGAGGAGAACAGTGTTATTGTGATTGACATTGGTGTACCATTATGGCTTTTTTGATATCCTTGTGTTTTTACTTTCTACCCATTCCTTCACATCGTACAGTAAGAATTTGTTTATATACTAAACAAGTCTATGTTTATCCATGGCTTCACTTTTCATGGTTTCAGTTACCTACAGTCAACCACAGACTAAAACTATTAAGGAGAAAATTCCAGAAAGAAACAGCCCATGCTTTAACTTATATGACTCTATGAGAAGTAAGAAGGAATTTTTGGTTGTTCTGCTCCAATCAGGAAAGGACGTGACATTTCTTCATCTAGGGTACCCATAGTATATGTGCCAAGTCATAGTCACTTAACAGTTATAGTAGTTATTACTACCTGGTACTATAATGTTGTGAGGTAAGTCCACCAGGGACTACCATACAGACATTTTTAAAACCAAAAAGCATGCCTTCACTGATCAAGGCAGCTGCACGGAGAATTTGCCCAAATCATGCAACCCCTGAGCCTTACAGTTCTTTGTCTTTTATGCACACACACACACACACACACACACACACACACACACACAGACCCACATTGTAGCTGGCACACTTCATCTAGCAAGAACTATAGAAGCAAAAAAAGCAGATTTGTAAATTTAGGGACTTTTTCCTGGGATTTTCCTGGAACTTTGGAAGAGTTTTTTCTTTTTTTTTTTTTTATTGCTCTTTTGGCAGGTATTGGAGCCCAATGCTGGGTATTAAAGTTAGAACAGTTCCTCAAACATGGTATCAGTCATGGTAAGGTCGAGGCCTGTTACAGTAATACATCTGTTCCAGTAATTCTTGTTTTACTTAATAGCAACCCTGATATGAAACCATACTTCTGCAGAAAAATAATATAATCCAAAAAAAGACACAAGGTGCTTGGGCTTCCTTTCAGTCAAAAAGTTAATGTTATCAATTAATGAAAGAGAAAAACATCATATGCCAAGGTATTCAATATTTATGGGGCCTCTATCTGATATCTCTTACTTCAACAGAAAAAAAAGGAGATGGAATTATTTAGAAAAATATTAATCTTTATAGTTCTGGAAACTCAAAAGTTCAAGTCAAAGGAATACAACTGCTGAGTTTTCTTGCTAACACACACTGAGACAATGGGGATGTTCTATTGGGAACTCACCAAGGCCAGCTGGCCTGGGTCTGGAAAAGCCTGGGATAAAACCGGACTCTCTGAACATAGCGGACAATGAGGACTACTGAGAACTCAAGAACAATGGCAATGGGTTTCTGATCCTACTGCACGCACTGGCTTTGTGGGAGCCTAGGCAGTTTGGATGCTCAACTTACTAGACCTGGATGGAGGTGGGGGTTCCTTGGACTTCCCACAGGACAGGGAACCCTGATTGCTTTTCTGGCTGGGGGAGACTTAATTGGGGGAGGGGGAGGGAAATGGGAGGCGGTGGCGGGGAAGAGACAGAAATCTTTAATAAATAAATAAATTAATAAAAAAATTAAAAAAAATGGTAACTATTAGTAAATTTTCAATCATGAAAAAAAAAAGAACTCTGTAGAGGCTGAAGTTTGCATGAACTGACATGAAAAGAAAGGAGGTGGCCAAAAAATACATTTTGTAACCAGGTCAATTAAAGACCTATTAATCCATGTACAGATTAATATACCATCAAGGAAGAATCCTCACGAGATAATTGTCTCTCACATCTCAACCCCCAAATACTATTAAGATATAATTTTTCCAGCAAGTGAATTTTAGGAGACATATTCAAATTTGAATCTTATTTCTTTAAAATGGTAAAGTAATACAAAGAACTTTCAACACAGTCTACTCTGTTTCAAAGTACAAAAGTGATACAACACTATTTTGTATAGGAGAAAGTATGCAATAACTGAATTTAATGTGACCTGAGGTTTCAGGCATCCTCTCTTGGTCTTGTACAATCCTCTCTAATCAATCCTATTTAAGAGACAACCATGGTACCACTGAGATGCTTCCACAGGGAGTAGAGGAACAAAGGATCCTGATTATCTCCTAACCTCTGGAGCTCATGACTATTCCTCGTCTTCCTGCTCATACTAGTTCCTAAAGAATAGTGAAAGAATAGTTTTGAGACACAAGACCATAGTTTTCATGCAAGAGCTCTGCCTACTAATATAATAACCCTGGGCCTAAATGTCGTATAGCACGGATAATTAAAACCTCAGAGACAGATATTGGGGTTCAACCTGAAGATCAGAGAAGCAAAGCAGTCAAGCCACTAAAGAGCGCTTACCTTTATGAATTCTTCAGACTGAAAGAGAGCAAGTTCCTGCCTCCTCCCATCTTATATTCCTCTCTAGTTCTGGGATTAAAGCCTTGCACCACCACCAACCAGTCTCTGTGGCTAACTAGTGTGGCTGCTGACATTAAAGGTGTGTCATTACTGCCTCGTCTGTATGACTGACTAGTGTGGCTGTTTTGCTTTCTGGTCTTCAGGCGAGCTTTATTTATTAAAATGCAAATGAAATATCACTACAATGTCATACCTTTCTGTGTTATCTTACAAACGAATAAGAAAGGGACTGTGGCACTGAAATAGTCAGAGCCTTCTACGTGGTACCATAAAGACAAAAGATCGTCACCTTAAGGTGGAATGCTTATTTCACTCTTTTTGTGAAATATTCTGAGGCTATTGACTTGCTGCTTCTGCAGTGAAGCCATACAAATGTACTCCACTGACACCTTCGGGAATCAGGGAAGAGCTGAGCAACTGAATATTTCTGCTTTATACCCAACAGGTATACCCATCTCCATCTTTGTTTCCTAGGTGAGCTACGTTAAATTATATTATTTAAAGGTTTTAACTTTTGTCCTTGCACGTAATTCAATATTAGCTTGAATTATTAGCCGTCTTCCTTATAAACAATATTTAAAACATAGACCAAAAATTATAAACCTCTTACTCTGAAAATAAGAGAAATATTACATGTTTATGTAGAAGTATTTTTAGCTGGATTTTATTAGGCAGTTATATTCTTAGAGGCACTGAATGGCTTTCAGTGATGGGAAGCTAAGTAATGGGTAATTTTATTTATGATAATCATTTGATTAGATATTCTTTGAAGTAAATCTTGTTCTGTTCAATGCTCTTTTAATTAAATACTCACTGTAAGCAAGTCAATGTTGTTAGATGTTGGGTCAATATAGTTATGACTCTGTTTATATTTATAATGACTTTTTTGCTCCTTTGTAGCCAAATTTAATGGCCTATAAATTAAATCACAATTGGGTTGTCTTGTAATATAGTTCTAAGAATTATATTTAGGATACAAGCAATGAAAGCAATGTAGCGCCCAAGAAAACAGACATGGCAGCTTATATCTATAACTCCAGCATTCAGAAGGTAAAACAGGAAGATTACGGTAAATTCAAGTCCAGCCCTGCTACATGGGAATTTCTAGGCCAGCCTCAGTTGTAGTGAGACACTGTTGCCAAATGAACAAGCAAATAGAAAAACAAATCTAGTCATCTTGAATTGGAAACTGGTTTATACATAAACCATGTGTGTGAGTGTCTGTGTATTATGCATATTAAATTTAAAATTTAGTATATAAACATAAATTAAAATACACGTGTGTGTCTTAGATATATTCTTAATAACCACAATAACTTCTGGTACAGCTAAGTCTTTTGCAAAAGACTTATTTAACATCTCTCATGTTTTTTTAACCTAAAGTAAGGAAAAAAATGTCCTTAAATGATGACTAAATTTGGATGACAATGAGTTGGAAAAAGAAGACCTCAACTGTCACCAACATTGAAAAAGAAAAGACTCTCAAAATTGGGCTGTCATTGCATAAGTAGACATCGCCATGACCAGTCTCACAGGAACAAAAGATAATGTCTACAGAAGGCTGTGCAGAGGTCTCCCCCAACTACAAGGTTCTATTAACGCTTACATTGCAGCCATAAACCTAAATTGTGGATGAGGGGCAGAAACAAAGACCTTGTATTCCTTAAGCTGAGAAAAATATGTATTCCTGATGCACAGAGACACTTGAGCCTGTGATCTGGAGTTTCCTCACCACCTTCATTAGTCACTTAGCAATGTGCAATAGCACCCCAAATATATATATATATATATATATATATATATATATATATATATATATATATATATGTATTGTGTCTAAATGTATAAGTGTCTAAATGTTTTTCTTCCTATCTATCATCTATCTACCAACCTATTTTTCTGTCTATGTATCTCTTTCTATTTATGTATTCTCAAGCTATCATCTATCTCTCTATCACATATCAATCTCTACAATATCTATTATTCATTAACCACTAATCTGCCAATCATCTATGCTTACATACAGGTCACACATATATGCATGTAATAATAATTGATAAAAATGAGGCTATACATTTGAATGAAAGCAAGGAGGAGTATATGGTAGAGTTTGGAAGGAGGAAATTTACCAATCTCAAAAAAATGGCTAAAATGATGCAATTAAACTAAGCCAATATATAATATAGATATAGATAAATATAATAAAATTCACATTCATTTTGAAGGAGAGGGAAGTTATTTCAAATGTGTTGAAAGTGAAATATCTTTCATTATTTATCTCACTAGTAATTCTGTGGAAAAGGCCATTCTACTGAAGACACACTAAGTGAGGAAAAATTTTTTGATCCTGTTTCTATCTCTTTGGAACATGCTAGTTTTTAAATTTTTTTGCTTGTTTTTATGTTAATCAAACTTAACAGCATATTGGGTTGAATAGTCAATAAAAATGTCTGACTTTAAAATGAGGGGTAGAAAGTTTCGATTTTTCAAGGTGAGAAAGTATTTTAAAATGTGATAACCAGCAGAAATAATATAATGGAATATTTAATGTCAAAACTAGTGTAAAATTCCAAGGTGAACAAAACATTATTTTGAATAAAGAAAAGATCATGGTAAAATTCTCCTTTCTGCCACAGGCTCCTGGAAATCTCAGCATGGTGCTTCTAGAAATTTCTTTAATGAGAATTTCCCTGGGTTACCCTCTGTCAGTCATAGAGTTTGCAATAAGTCAATTTTAAATAAGCAATATGAACCGGCATTATTGAAACATAATTTGAGTCACTTAAAGTGTTATTTTATCATTAACTATTAAATACGTAATAACCAGATTAAATTGATATCTTTTTCTTCCTCTCTGAACTCACTTATGAAGACACATGCTTTGTTTTAGAGATCAATGGAAACCATAAAAGGCGTGCATCAGTGTTGAGACTAAAGCCTCAAAGCCCAGAAAGCCAATGCAAGGATGAAGAAAGATTACAGAATCCACATGCCTCCAAGCTATATTCTCCTCTCTTAAGGTAAACATTAGTTTCTGTAAATAAAACAAAAGTGATGATGTTAGCTTTCTTCTTTTATCAAGATATCAAACTTGCCATGGACATGATTTCTAGGGGTTGGAATAAAGGATTTGGTAAGTTTTGTCTAAAGTAAGTTCTATGTACCATTATTCTACTGCCCTCTATTGTCTAATAGTCAATAATAATGTCCTTGAGAAGGATACCACATAAGACATCTTTTTAAAAAGTCATGTATATGAGTATTCTATGTATTTATTAAAGTTTCCCCAGGAGACAACACATATGTAACATTGTCTTGGAGGTCAAATTCCATCAGAATGAATTTTTTAAGTTTTTGATATTCATAACACAGTACGCAACAAAAAGGTGAATATTTGTTAAGCTTCAACTTACTTGTTTTTAACAGAAATAATACATTTAAAGATGTTTATTTCAATATATAAACATTTACTATATTACAATTAATAAAACAGTGCATCCTATATCCAGACTTAAATACCGGCTTAGGTTTGTTAGCTTGCTGTACACAGCTTTGCTAAAACAACCACTGAAAAATATTTTCAAGCAAGCTTTCTAACCTCAAAAAGTCAGGATTCTCCTTTCTTTGCTTGCTTGCTTCCTTTTTTCTTTCCCTCCTGCCCCCCAACCAGCTGTCTCTCTCCCTCCTTACCCTTTCCCTCCCTGTCAATGGGATATTGTTAGTACCTCCACTCTTTAAATTTTTACCCACATTTTCAATGAGTACCATTGCTAAGAGTAATAAGAACTAATGAAAAAAATTGCCTAAAAAACTTAAAGACCATGCCACAAGTGCACATGCAAAAACCAATGAAGGAATATAGAAAACGTTATGGTTTTACTATAAGGAAATAAATCTATAGAAGAAAGGTGGAGCGAAAGATTTTGGATCCAGATCAGCTGCTTATAAAGGCTTCTCCATTTCGGAGGTAAAATAGATGAAAGGAAGACAAAGAGCTTGATTACAAATGTAACCTGAAGCCCCAGCAGATTGTCTACCAAGAGAAAAGTAAGATCAGGCAAGTGGGGAAAAAATGATTTGGCTTGCTCTAGACTCTGTGCTTCCACAGGACAATAGCTGTATCATTAAGTCTGTGGGATACTGAGATGAATATGGATCATACAGTTAGCTAAAAACTGCTAAAGAGATTGCGATAAAGGGGGAAAGAATAGGAAGGGAAGAAACAAAGGATGAAGTGAGAAAGTGAGGTGGAAATAGAAAAGAAAGAGGAAGGAGAGACTAGATGGAAGAGAAGGAAAAAAAGATGGGAGGGAAGAGGAAAGAAAAGAAGAAAGAGAGGGAGAAAAGAAGAAAATTAGCAAGGAACACTGCGAAACATTATGTTCATATATTCAAACTCTTACTGGCCACATTGGATAAAGATCAAGGCTAATAAAATATCACCATAACGAAAAGAAGAAGAAACTCTAAATCCATTCTGAAACACACCGGAGTAGGTGCTGAATTTCTAAGCAGGTGAATGATAAGATGAAAATATAATTCAGCCTTCCCTGGCGTGTGCAGCTGCACAATAAACAAATGTTGACATTATCCGATCAGGCAGAATGGTATTTGCAATAACACATTATTGCTAATGATACTCTTCCTGTAATTGCGGTGTACAAGGTAGCATTTCCAGCACTCCCTAGCCTGTTCATCTGCCTGCTACTCATTCATCTATTTATGCAGGAAGCAAATATTCATTGCATAGTTTGGATGTGAGGTGCATTAAGCCAAATCTAGCAAGAAAATGAGGGTGATTTATTTATTTATGTATAGGGGCTGAACCTTATTCCAAAAGAGGATTTAAGGCAAGCAAGAGTGATTAATATACAATTGCTTATCTTAAGCAAATTATAATCCTAGTATGGTAAGATATTCAGGCATAATAAAAGAAAGAAAGTAGAAATATTAATGCTATAAGTGGGAGGCATAAAACCATTCTTTGTAAGCTCGGAAGAAAATGAATTCAAAACTGCAGAACTGCCAATGTCTTCCCAAGAAGCATTAAGAGCAAATACAAAAGCTTGCATAAATTCTAATGTGTAAAGGGAGGAATAAGACAAGTAGCTTCACATCTGATGGGCTGTCATGGGCCAGGAATATCATGATTAGTGAACCAGGAAAACATAGGAAGAAAGCAATAGACTACATTCCTTCCTCCCAGAAAGTGAGAGATGTATTTGCAGAGCTAGATGATGTTACAAGTGGTACGAACTTCCATGTAACTGCAGGCTTAGAAAACCACATAAAGCCGTACATAATAGCTGCACCTTGAATTCCACACTCAGGAGGCAGATGCAAAATGATCTCTGTGAGTTCCTGACCAGCCTGTAATACACAATGAGACCTTGCCTTAAAACACACAAAATCAACCAACAAAAACAAGGCACACTAAATCTGAGTGTTCTTTCCTATAAAAATGAAAGTGTGGATTGAGAGGGTGAATCAAAGGTTTTCTAAGGTAAGGCCAACAAGAGTACAAACCTGAAGAGTATTTAACAGACAGAAGAGAGAAGAACCAGAGAGCAGTCTGTTCCAGTCCTGTGAAGTACATCTGCTGGAGGCTTTTGTTTACAATTTCATGGTGGAAGAACACACAGCAGAATGAATGTGCTATATTCAGTCTCTGGTTTTTAACAGAAGACAGAGTAAAGGGTATAGAAATAAAGCCAGCTTTAGTTGTGCCAGATGTATTAACTAAATTTGGCATTGGTAAAAATCTTTTTTGACTAGGAGTAAGAACAAGAGGGTATGTTATACAGATATTTGTAAAAACAAAATGAAAATATTAAAACTGCAGGTACCAATCTTGAAACTGTCTTCAGCAAGGAAAAGACCTGAGTCTTTTGTCTTCTTTCCTTCTCCTTATATGTTAATTTTGAACACCTTTGCATTTTTATTCTTATACCGTATATTTCATTTTTCCCACAGAGAGATATTTTTTGAGCTAAAAGAAACTGGGACGAATAGCAAACCTAGTATAACCCATGTACTTTAAATGCATAAGAAGCAGAAAAACGTGTATATATAAAACACACAATTTCAATTTATTACTGATAAGTATGTTGTGTTTATTTTAAAGGTATTTTGTTATATTACACATGTGTGGTTTATTATTCTTAACAGGATCTAGGCGTGGCCCTGAATTACTAGCTCAATTTCAGCTTCAAGCAGTGCTACATTCTGTCACCTTATGAAGAAAGATTAAAGAATTAAAGATGTGGCTTTAATTCTTAAAACGTATGAGGTGGTTTTGAATTCTTTTCTCAGTTTGGTCCAGTGAGATGGCTCTGTGGGTAAGGATGCTTACTGCCCAGTCTGATGACCTGAGTTCAAGCCTCAGGACCCACCTGGTGCTAGGAAAGCACTGAAACTAATGTATATGCATGTGCACATACAGATCAATACAATAAATATTAAAATATAATAAAACGAATACAAATTATTTTATTTATTAAACTACTCTGTTAATCTTTTTAGTACTAACACAACCAGATACGTAATGCTGAGTTCTTCATAAAGGAAACCAGTGTGCTTAGCTCTCAGTTTAGGAATATGAAAGTTCAGGTACATTGGTTCCACCTTGGGACTCTGATGAGGACCCACATTGAGGAAGCAAGTAATTGGAAATAGCTGTACAAGGAAGAAAGCAATGCAGGGAGCAGCCTAATTTCATAGGCTCCCACCCTGGAAAGAACTAGTTCACCCTTGAAAAGACCATATCAATTCTTCCGAAGATACTCCCTTGCATAACTAACCTCAGACAAGTCCCCACCCTTTTAATTATCCCGATCTCAATACCACCACAAGATCAAGCTTCCAGTATATACATCTTTCATATAATTATTTAAACTGTATCTTAATCACACAGCAATCATTAAACAAAGAAAATTGACTTTGGGAAGCTGGAGAAATGGCTCAAGAGTTTTAAGGGCATTGGTTGTTTGGCAGAGGATTTGGGTTGAGTGCCCAGAACACACTTGAGGGAGGACTCGCAAACATTTATACCTTCAGTTTCAAGGGCTTTGCCTCCCTCCTCTGGGTTCCTTTGCAGTGTATGTGTGTGGTGCACATATAAACATACCGGCAAGTTCATACACATAAAAATAAATATTAAAACTATTTCACTTTAATGTATATAGTTTATGGATTTTAAATGTAGTCACAAACCACAGTCAAGATCTATAAAACAATTTTAAACATCTCCTTTTATTATAAACCATCCTTTGACACATGCTATAACTACTTTCCATCAATTTTTGTTTTATTGCAAAAATTATATAAAAGTTATATAAAGAAAATTTATTCAGAGAGTCCAGTCTGATAAATAAATTAAAAAAAAATACTCAATAAAATACTGGCAAATCAAAAAAAATCCATGAATATGTCACCTACCATCACATCCTGGCATATATGTGTGGCATTTAAATACTAAGAATAACTTATAATTGTTTTCATTGATTATTATTCATATCTGAGTAATATTCCATTTCATAGATAGACCATAGGGTTTTGTTTTCTGTTATTTACCTGACTGAAAACATTTGGAATTCAGTTCAGTTTGGGATAATTATGGACAGGGCAACCATCAGCAAAGCTTTCTGTATAACTTATTTTTCCATAGAGAAAATACCCAGATGATGAACTATTGGTTTATAAGTGTACTCTTAGCTCAGTAGGAAACTGTGATATTCCTTTGTCGTCTTATAGTCCCACAAGCAATGTACAAGCACATCAATTGCTTCCCTGCCTCTGAAGCAAGGCTTCTTCAGCTTCTTTCTCCCATGATACCTGTTTATTCCACCAAAGTTGATTGGAGCTCAGGATTTGGCATATAAAATAAGAAAGCATTTCCTGATAAATAATCATTTAAGAAATAATTTTGTTATGCATATAATTTTATCATTTCTTATGGATGAAAGCAAATGTGAATGCTGATGAAACAGGGACAATAGGGGATCCCTACTTCTTCTGCTTGATAAAAGAATTTAAAAAGGAAACCAAAGACAATTTTGTTAGCATTTAAACAAAAAAGCCAAGGGGAAGCAACAAGCAACTCTCAGACTTGCCAAGATGAAGAGGACAGAGGAGAAGCCAAGGTACACTATGCATTTGATTTTGAAATAACATTTGGTTGTTGCCCATTCTGAAACCTTTTACTGTTACCAAGTTCTCATGACTCTACATTTAGTTATGTGGCCTTATGGGGTTGTGACCCATAGTTTAGGAACCTGGACTCTACAGGTTCTGTACCTACAGGTATCAGAAAAACAACAATGTGTTCTTACCTTTTATGTCCTTAATGGCTAATGATGTGTGCTTGGCTTATTTTTTATTTATATTCACTATTTGGTGCCATCACATACTTTAGTCAACTACCCTTGATTTTAAGCTGTTTCTATAGCTTTATCTCATTTTTGTTTCTTTCAGTTTTATTATTTCCTTCTTTATTCTACACCCTCTGATAAACTGACATAAATGCTCCTGGAACATGTTTGATGTGTAGAATTGAAGAGGAAGAAAGCATAATTGAAGTACACATAAATATTTTAATTTTAAAGAAACAGGCTCTTTCTTGGGTTTAGAATGAAGAAATTATCAAAGTCTCACATAGGCATGGTTAATTTACCTAACAAAATCGGTAATCACAAAATTATGTGATGAGGGTTGAATAAAAGCTCATTAAGAGTTTCTTAGCCAGGAGGTGGTGGCGCACGCCTTTAATCCCAGCACTCGGGAGGCAGAGGCAGGTGGATCTCTGTGAGTTTGAGGCCAGCCTGGACTACAAGAGCTAGTTCCAGGACAGGAACCAAAAAGCTACAGAGAAACCCTGTCTCGAAAAATCCAAAAATAAATAAATAAATAATTTCTTTTCCCTTACTATTTCCTTATAGATGAAATTATTTTTATGGGAATCAAATGTGCACATAGATCTGGAGCATTATGGGCTGTGAAATATACATTTGCACAAAAGCATAGATACTTCTTATGATTTCAAAGGTGTCTTGGTTTTACTTTCCAGGGCAGGTTTTAAGTACTGAGTACTGAGGAGATCTGAAAACCTTAGGGGCCTTGTATGCAAACACTGTCTTTCCCACATCCTCTGCTGAGTGTTCTGGAACATTACCCAGAGATTAATTAAAACATGGCAACACTGATGGAACTGTCCCTGGCAGTTTTCTCCTGGCAGCTGTGTGAAATTTCCAGAAGATGCCTCGCTGAAAACCAAGGTGGTAGCACTACTCCAATTAGCTGCAGTACATATGAAGCAACCACAGACCTTCTGGCTTCCAGGCCACACCCACTGTCAAAGCACAGGTGGCTTGAAAGCATGTATTACTTCCAAAAAGGTGATAAACGTCAAACGGTCAAAGTAAGTCATTGTTAGGGTTTCTTAAATTGACATTATGTGTATAAAACCTTAACAATTGGCATTCTAAAACTATTAAGGTCTTTTCTATAGAGTTAATGTAATAGTGGCTTAGAAAATTATATATTAATAAAAGGGAGAACTTAAAGGAACAGAAAAAAAATAGAGAACTGAATGGGGTTGTGAAAGAAACATTTTCTATTTAAATAATGCTGATTTTCAACTCTAGTGATAATTGGACCAATGAATTTTCCCATAATTTTTATCTTCATATGGAAGAATACTTTCTCAAAAAGATTACAGTGAAAGTCCAAAATGTTAAAAAGTTTGGATAACAGGTACCAAAATGCAGCTACAAAGACGGAATAGACTTAGGATTTTAGAGCAAGGATATGACATACAGTTCAGAATACTCCATTACATATTTAATGAACATCTAGAAGATGTGAAATCCAAAGGGTCAAAACATAAAGAAATCATAAGGAGGAAACAATGTTAATTTTCCTTTCCTTGATCAGTACACTTCATATCCTGGATTGAATACTGTCTATGTTTATAATCCATAAATGTCAACAAAATGATACAAACAATAATATTAGTCCTTAAAAAGTAAATATAGCTACTTCATATTGTTCTTGCATTCATTCTGAGAAAATATCATATTTTCTTGGATTTATTTAAAGCATTTCAATGTTCTGAGTTATTTCTAACATCCTTAAATTAATTTTTAAACTTAGCATCTCTTAAAATGCCCACACTAAAATTGTTTGTGGATATTACCTTTATTTTTACATTAAATAGTGCCCAGATGCCTTTAATACATACCTTTTTCTTAATCAATATTTAAATGAAAATACAGTTTTATACTAATAACTTGCCTATGGCCAAAATTCCAATTTTCTTTACCCATGTTACCATTTGCTGGAGATAATTAGAGGAAGAATGCGATATCATGGAGTCCTTGTTAAAATTCACAATGCACTTTGCAATAATGACTTCAATGCACTAGAAAGCTTGTGTAACAATTACTCAGTCTCCTTCATTTTTCTCTGGTGCTTCATCATTGAAAATAGGGGAAAAAAAGACACAATTTGAGCAAGAAAGTATGCTCTGGAATGCTAAGAAATTAAAGAGAAGCAGAAAGGAGAGAAAAGTTGTGCTGGGCTCTGAACTATTATGAAAAAAAATCAAAAGGAGTGAATGTTCTCAAGGGTTAGCCTTGATGCTTGCAAAATGTCAGAAAGCAGCGAGAAGCAGCATCACTGGGGACTTACAGAGCATGGCTTGCGTGACTGCAATTTATAAGGAGAACCAGGGCAGCCACAGCATCTTCCTTCCCTCTGTTATCCTCAGGCCAGATATATAGTGCCTGATACCAAGGCAGCAACTGCTAAATAAGTGTACATTGTATATCACTCTCCTTAAGTGAATCCAGAACACTATATTGAAAGAGCCTAATTAGACAACTTTTGTTTTATTTTTCAGAGATATAACTGGTGTTTCCGCAAAGCTCTTTTCAAAGTGAATTTTCTGGATAGCCAGTAGCCAGAACCTGGGTACTTAGAATTGGAAATTCATTAAAGATACCCAGAGATGTTGAATCAGAATCTGTTCATGGAATAGTCCAGCAATGGGCATTTTTTCAAATCTTTCAAATAATTTTGATAAAGGCTAACATTTGAGAACCAATGTCATGGTAAGATTTATGATGCCGAACAATTTAAAAGTACTGCTCGTTCTCTTGTTCAGTTTGTTTACTAAGTAAACAAGGTCCCAATCACTGGCAATGCTGTCAGTAGTGTAGCATGGCTTAATTTGTAATCTAGAGACCATAGACAAGACGTAATCCACTCAATGCAATAATACTGTGCCACAAAGGATACTGAAGAAACACATGGGAAGCTGAGTCAGAGTCAACAGAGAGAACATGTTATCTATGGTTTGTATAAGGAGCCGACTTTTCAAAATCTAGCCTGTGAGTAAGCATTGCTGAGGAGTTTCATTGAAATAGATAACCCCAGCTCCTGGTGGATACTTACTGAGTCAGTATTAATCCTTAACGAGGTTAATCTAGGGATTTGTAAACCCAATAACAAAGAATAATGAGAAATAAAAGGAAAGCCAAGGAAATGGTGTGTTGGCTTGCTTCAGTCAGTTAATCTTTATATGCAAAGACCTGTAACACAAAAGTCTTAATGCAGATTTATGGAATGCAAGCATTTGCTGACATAGAACCAGAGTTAATTTCACAATGCACAGATTAGGCTTTTCCTCTGTCACTTCATACTGTGAAGCACATTTCTATCCCCTGGAATTTCTGTGATATCTGTTCTAAGAACTATCCATAGAGATGCTTATTCAAAGTCTGAGTGCCTAAACTCTGGCTGGATCCATGACTAAGGGTGTGTTTGATAACTACACTCATTTCTCTTGTAGCACAAAAAAATATGATGATTCCATGAAATGGAGCTCATATTTAATTCAAGAACTTCCTGTGACAAGTTTTGCTGCAATAGCAACAGTCTTCTACTATTGGGAGGCAACTCTCATCAGAGTTGAGACTGAAGCTTTCTGACTTCTGAGTTGACTTGATGGACTAGTTCCTGTTTTGCTGTAAAGGAAGCCAAAGGAAAGCAAGAGAGTGAGAACTAATCAAAAGCTAAAAGAGAATTATTTTAATGGTCCCATCTGTTCATGGTTAGGGTAAGATGCCTATTGCTGAACAGAGACCTCTGCACAACATACCGAGGCATGTAACAGAAGTCAAGGATCTTTGAAGAGCTGGCTTGCCATATCCTGTATCTCATTTTTCTGGGTGAGAATACTAAAATTAAGATTTTCTGAGGCTTATGCAGTAGGACACAATGGTAAGCAATGTGTATATGGGACATCGGGCTGATTGGCAGGTTTAAAATCAAAGCTGTGTGGCTGCAAAATATTACTAGAATATTAGTAGGGTGGTTTTGGATAAGCACTACCATATTATTTTCCAATAAGTTTCATTTTATATCGCTCTCATAAATGAAATGTCTTGATTGATAAAATATCTTAACAAGAATTTAAGTAGAACATAAATGCTATTGACCACCATAGTTGGTGAGGAACACTCTAAAAAACAAAACTTACTACCCATGTCTTCCATGAATCCCACTCAAATCCATGAGCGCTTTAAAAATACATAGTGATGTTTAAATGTGTATTGCTTTGGGCTGATGGCCGGGGATTGAATAATCTGTTTCTAGTCTCATCCTTGGAAAACAAGCAATTCTTTCTCAGAAGTCACTGATTGCCTATAGCTCTTCATCTAGGGATGGGGCCTTGTGGCATGGCCACTGCTATTGTCATTATGCAGGTCTTGTTTAGGGAACCATATCTTTAAAACTGCATGGGTGTATTTTTAAGGTGTGTAGAAAAGAAGGGGTAGAAATGTAAATACCACCCTCGCATACGATCTTAAAATAAATTTATATCAAAAACAACATCAACAATAAAATATCTTGCAGGAATGGAGGTTTGAAAATAGATCACTAACCTACATTTTTTTTCCAAAGTGAGAATTACGAAGGGAGTAACCTGCTATTTTTAGTGTCAATCTTTCATTCCTTAAATCACTTATAATAATCACATATGGTTAGACCTTTGTCTATCACTCTAAAGAACTTTTTGAATGATACTTTATATTCAACAGTTAATGGGGAATAAATCGCCCTATTTTACAAAATTCTAAGGTTTTGACTTAGTTCTCAGTTTCAAAGCATTCTTTCAATTATTGGAATTCCAAATATACCCCTTATACATATACAGAGTAACAGAGTAACATCAGGAGGATGTGTACAAATGAATTGATCTTTTAGCTATGGGCTAGATCTCAACATCTCCCACATTGAATTCACGGGCGACGTTAACAAAGAGTGAGCTTAAAAACTAGATGAACTATGGAGTTCCACAGATGCACAGGGTGACCTTAATATTGGCACTAACTTAAGCTGCATAGACTGGTAAGGATAGAAAAAAATAAGGTGTAATATAGTTCCATCTGGATATTTAAATAAAGGTAGCAGGTATGATTTAATAAAGCAGACAGTACACGTCAGTGTCAAAAATGTGGCTGGAGTAGTAATTATTACTATTTATAGACTCGAAGTGTCAACTTTTTGAATGAATGGTGAACTTCGGCGACAAATTAAGTCATAAAGTGACAAGTAAGGACATGCATTTCTTGAGGATTTTCAGTAGGATTTCTATCAGAAAGGTCACTGTATGTAAATGAGTTATTTACATTACTACTGAAAAAATGCAGGGTGCATTTTAAGAGTGAATTTGGAGACTTTGGAGTTACTTAATAATTTCAGCATAAAGTGTTATTTTTATGTTGGTTTCTAGTGTGCATCTTGATGTATGGTCATTGGAATGGCATTTTGGTTAAGGTGATCATTGTGGTGGCTCAGATCAAAATCTGATAGTTGTATATTTAAATCTTTCTTTTAAGCCCTGGAACTGACACAACTAAACAGGAGAAGCTTATTGTTCTTCATAATGATCTCAACAAAGCTCCACAAGGTAAACTCTTTCATGCTTAATAGGATTATAATTAAGAACTGCATCATATACACATACATAGATAATATTTTCCCTACTAACTGTCATTTAATTATGTACCTTCAAGATGGCTCTTTCACTCAACCAACAAATGCTTTCTTATGCAATATTTTGGTCTTTAATCTGAGAGATAAATACTAAGTCAGATAATTCTTAAATATATAGTTTATAGACAAAGTGTTAATATAAATTTACAATATAAATTGCAAGATAAGTAATAACGTGTTACTATACTCAATGATTTAGGATAGTTACAGTGTCATTGATTTCTGTTCTAAAACATGTATTAATTTATTTCATCCTTTTAATAACTTATAGATGGCTAATAAATTGCCTTCATGTTATGAATGATGACACTGAGAAAAGCATGGTCAGGTAAACCCTAACTGTCCTGGAACTCAGTAGACCAGACCAGCCTCATATTCACAGAGATCCATCTGCTTCAGCTTCCCCAGTACTAAGACTAAAAGTGTGCACCACCTCTCCCGACTACATGTAATTTTTATTTATGATTAAATAATAATGCATTGAATATATACATGTGTGTATGTACACACACAAACATATATATGCATATATACCACTTTTCCTTTTCCCATATATCCATTGATAGATACCTCAGTTGATTTCCAAATTAGCTATCATAAGGGGGGTCATGATATACAGAAGTGTGCAGGTAGGTATCTGTGTGTCATGCTGAGTGATATTCCCCCAGATATACCACTATAAATTGTATAGCTGTATCATGTGTTAATTTGGTTCTAGAGTTTGAGGAACATTCACCTTGATTCCCATATTACTTATTCTCATTTACAACCCACCTATAGTGAAGAAGAGTCCCCTGGTTTCTCTTTCTTGTCTGTGTCTCTTCTTTGTGTTCTTAATAGTAGCCATTTTGACTGAGGTACAATAGAATCTCCATAGAGTTTGGATTGGCTTCTCCCTGATAGCTAAAGATGTAGAGTGTGTATGTATATATCTTTGGTCCTAGTTAGCAAAATTCTAGCAGAAATATATTTTACTGATGCTTTCTTTGATGTAGGTGGGTCTTCTTTCTATGTGTTGCTTTCTTTCATTGGTTAATTAATAAAGAAACTGCTTGGACTGATAGGTTAGAACATAGGTGGGTGGAGTAGACAGAACAGAATGTGGGGAAAAAGAAAGCAGAGTCAGTCAGAGACGCCATGATTCCCCTTCCCGAGATGGATGCTGGCTAGACTCATGCCGGTAAGCCACGACCTTGTGGCGATACACAGATTATTAGATACGGGTTAGTTAAGATGTGAAAGTTAGCCAACAAGAGGATAGAACTAATGGGCCAGGTAGTGTTTAAATGAATAGAGCTTCCATGTAATTATTACGGGTAAAGGTAGCCAGCCGGCCAAAAGCCGGGTTGGATGAAAAGCAGCCCACCGCTCCTTCTACAATTCTTCCATAAGCTCTCCTCTGCCACAAGACATCTGTTACCATATTCCACTAAGAAATCACTTCTTTCTATGATGCACATAAGTTCCTGTGAAATAGTCCTGTCTAATATAAAACACTGAATGTGACTGATAAATATAAAGTAACAAAAACAGGAGAAAAATTAAAAATGTGATAGGTAAAAGGGCACTTGTTATTTTGTTTAGTAATGATTTTCTATTGATTGGTACTTTTCATACAGCTTTATTTAAATGTGACAAAAATTATACGGCATAAATGACACCCCTATATTTATTTGGAGTTAAAAGACTGATATTAAGAGTATTTAAGTAGCTGTATTGCAAAATCTATTTTTATAATGTTGGTCCTGAGGTACAAGTCCAGTTTTCTGATGTAAGAGTAAATTATTTTGACTCTATGTACAGTAAATACCATCTGATATCTGTAAAAATAACATCTCACACTTTCTAGACAGAAATTTGGATTGCTTATTGAAAATTATATCATATAACAATTAATAAATTAGAGTTAAAATACTGTAAGTGCTTATATTCTATATCACCACAATTAATAGAAAATCATACACAGGATCAGAAATGTGAATTAAGTCTTGGAGGGTGATATGAGTTGGCATGCGAATAAGCCACACTTTGTAAAGCACCTGTTGAAAAGTTTGGCAGCATGATAGGGCATCTGTTGAGTATATTCCCAAGAGTGGTGTTGCTGGGTCCAGGGGTAGGTTGATCCCGAATTTTCTGAGAAACCGCCACACTGCTTTCCAAAGTGGTTGAACAAGTTTGCATCCCCACCAGCAATGGATGAGTGTACCCCTTCCTCCACAACCTCTCCAGCAAAGGCTATCATTGGTGTTTTTGATTTTAGCTATTCTGACAGGTGTAAGATGGTATCTTAAAGTTGCCCTGATCGCTAAGGAAGTTGAGAAATGCCCTATCATACAACAAAAGTATATGCTCAACTATGTTCATAGCAGCATTGTTTGTAATAGCCAGAACCTGGAAACAACCTAGATGTTCTTCAATGGAAGAATGGATGAAGAAAGTATGGAATATATACATATTAGAGTACTACTCAGCAGTAAAAAACAAGGACTTCTTGAATTATGCATGCAAATGGATGGAAATAGAAAACACTATCCTGAGTGAGGTAAGCCAGACCCCAAAAGAGGAACATGGGATGTACTCCCTCATATTTGGTTTCTAGCCATAAATAAAGGATATTGAGCCTATAATTCGTGATCCTAGAAAAGCTAAATAAAACGGAGAACCCAAAGAAAAACATATAGGCATCCTCCTGAATATTAACCTTCATCAGGCAATGAAAGAAGACAGAGACAGAGACCCACATTGGAGCACCGGACAGAAATCTCAAGGTCCAAATCAGGGGCAGAAGGAGAGAGAGCACGAACAAGGATCTCAGGACCGTGAGGGGTACACCCACACACTGAGACAATGGGGATGTTCTATCGGGAACTCACCAAGGCCAGCTGGCCTGGGTCTGAAAAAGCATGGGATAAAACCGGACTCGCTGAAGATAGCAGACAATGAGGACTACTGAGAACTCAAGAACGATGGCAATGGGTTTTTGATTTTACTGCATGTACTGGCTTTGTGGTAGCCTAGCAGTTTGGATGCTCACCTTACTAGACCTGGATGGAGGTGGGTGGTCCTTGTACTTCCCACAGGGCAGGCAACCCTGATTGCTCTTTGGGCTGATGAGGGAGGGGGACTTGATTGAGGGAGGGGGAAGGAAATGGGAGGCGGTGGCGGGGAGGAGGCAGAAATCTTTAATAAATAAATAAATAAAAAGAAAAAAAAGAAAAGCTTAGCAGCAGCAAAATCCAGATACTCATCATTCATTAGAGACGATCTTAACACTTGTTTGGATTAAAAATAAACCATGAACAAGAGATGAAGTCGGTGTGATGAGAGAAGCTATTTCTTGCCACTAGAGTGAGAAGATGAATTTATTTAAGGAGCTTGCTGATCTAGTAGGTAAAGTTCATCATATTTTTTCTCACATTCTGGATAATGGTGGTTAATTAACTTGAACTTGGAAATATTTTATCCAAGATTAACTAAACTGTTAATATATATTAGTTCATCCATAGTTAAGTACCTTACTAGAGAAAAATATTAAGTTGTAAACAAAAAGTTACACCTTTGCATTTTTACATATATTCAAGTCTATGTGGGCATGCACACACATCTCACAGATGTGTGTGTGTGTGTGTGAGCGCACACGCGCACTAATTTACATGCATATCAGAACACACTTTAAAAGAATATTAACAAAGAGCTCTTCAAAAAGAGTTTTTTCCACTTTAAAAGTATCTCTTGAATTTTTAAGACATCCATATACTAATATTGCCCACATTCTTATCTGCTGTTTTCTTAGCCACAAACTGTTTAGATAATATAATGTCAATTCTTTCTTTAGCTTTAAAATACTTTGATTTCAGAATTCAGCCAGTACTTTTTCTTTACTTCCCTCTAACAATAAGCTGGGTTGAATGGCTGAGAGTAATTCTTCAAAATAACTTCTCATTCTTTATGGATTTTGTGATTCAGATATTTGAATTATCTGTTTATTGGATTGTCTGTGCTGTGGCAGACTTAAAAGATGATATTTCAATTTACTCATGCCTTAGCTCTACAATGTGCAAATGGTTGCTTTATTAGAGATGGAGAAACTGAGAATAAGATAGCTCACCCAAGGCCATATTCTAAGTGAGAGAAAAACAATATATAAAATAATACTCTTCAAGTCTGGTATTTACTTGAAATTCAAATTTTACAGTCTTCCACTGTTATTTCTTAAACTTAAAAGCCTAACCTAGCTCCTTTATATTCCTAAGTGTCTCGATATCTTGAACAGTCTTTCTGTTTTCATGTTCATTTCTATTTTCATATGAAAATTATATAGTGAATCCATCAAAGTAGCATTTCCCAAAAAGAGTTAACATTTTCCCCTAGGGAAAACACATACTATTCATCAAAGTTCTTATTCTGACATTGCTAGCCTTTGGTTTGATGCTCTCCACTTTCTCAATAAACTTAAGTCATTGAACCTGTAACACAGTAATCTAGAACTATTAACTAACACTGTTTTTGTTAGTGATTGATAGTCATTGGTGTTGCCAAAGCATCTCATTGCCATAGCATCAAGATTGAGGGTGTTTTTGTATTCTCAGATATATCATGTTTCCCCATTTAAAAAGCTATAATACTTTAGTGTATATGGTTTTATGCTGAGGTCTTTAATTCACTTGAACTTGGATATGCGCAGGGTAATAGATAAGGATCTATTTGCCTTATTCTACATGTTGATAACCAGTTAGCCCATCATCATTTGTTGAGGACTACTGAGAACTCAAGAACAATGGCAATGGGTTTTTGATCCTACAGCACGTACTGGCTTTGGGGGAGCCTAGGCAGTTTGGGTGTTCACCTTACTAGACCTGGATGGAGGTAGGTGGTCCTTGGACTTCCCATACCTCAGGGAACCCTGATTGCTCTTTGAGCTGATGAGGAATGGGGACTTGATCAGGGGGAGGGGGAGGGAAATGGGAGGCAGTGGCGAGGAGGAGGCAGAAATCTTTAATAAATAAATAAATTAATTTTAAAAAAGAAAGAAAAAACTTTCTTTTTTATTGTATAGGTGTTTGAATTTACTTCTGTGTCTTAGAATATATTTCATTGAGTATCCTGTCTATTTTTATGTCAATACCATGCTGTATTACTGTTACTATTGCTCTATAGTATAGCTTGAAATTAGGGAAGGTGATAAATCTGGAAGTTCTTTTACTGTACAGGATTATTTTATCCATTCTGGGTTTTTCTTTTTCCATGTGAAGATGGATACTGTTATTCACGTCTGTCAAAAACTGTGATAGAATTTGGATGGGGACCGTGTTGAATTTGTAGATTGTTTTTGGAAGATGGACGTTTTTACTACTTTAATCTTACCAATCCATGAGCATGTGAGGTCTTTTCATCTTCTGATATCCAGAAAGACAAACATGATTTATACTTACTTAAAAGTGGATATTAGCTGTAAAGCAAAGGATGACAATGCTTCAATCTAAAAACCCAGAGAAACTAAGTAACAAGGAGGACTCAAGGGGCTCATGAATTTTATTATGAAGGGGAATTAGGAAAGACGTTGTCAACAGATAGGGAGAGGTGTCTGATGGGAACAGGAGTGATCAGGTCGGTGGAGAGACAACTGGAATCACAGGCATCTCTGGAAAACTAGAAACCTAGCACAAGAGAAACGTTTGGGACTCTAGGAGGATGACCTTAGCTAACACTCGTGGAAATGAGAAATATGGAGATTGAACAGGGCATCTCCTGTAACCAAGCAAGATTTCCTGTGTTGGGACTGTGACACAAACGTAGCCACAAAACCTTGGACTTACAATTTGTCTTGCCTACAAGATGTGCTGGATCAATGGTGGCAATGAATTGTGGGTGTGGCGCACCAAAGAATCCCCCAGCTTGCAACTCATACTTTAGGATGGAGCTCACCCCTGAGGGCAGGGACCCAGAGTCAGGGTACCCCAGAGACCTAGGATAGAACCAAACTAGACTGGAGAAAAAACAAACACATCAGTGAAATGATACCTAATGACATTATGCTATACCCATAATTGGTGCCTAGTCCAGTGGTCATCAGAGAGGTTTCACCAAGTAACTGATGGAAATAGATGTAGAGACCCACAACCAAACATTAGGCTGAGCTAGGAGAATATTGCTTAAGAAAGGGAGGAAGGATTGTAGTAGTCAGAGTGCTCAAAGACATCACAAGAAAACCCAAAGAATCAGCAAACCTAGGTTCCTGGGGATTCACAGAGAATGAATCTATAACAAGGGAACCTGAAAGGGTCTAATCTAGACTCTCTACGTATATGTTACAGTTGTGTAGCTTGGTCTTCTTATGGGACTGCCAACAATGGGAGCAAGGAATGTGTCTGATTCTGTTGCCTGTTTCGGGGCCTTTTCCTCCTACCAGGTTGCTTCACCCAGCTTTAATAGGAAAGGAGGTGCCTAGTCTCACTGAAACTTGATACACAGTGGCTGACTGATATACATGAGAGGCCTGCCCTTTTCTGAAGAGAAATGGAGGAGGAATGGATGGGTGTGGAGGTAGAAGAGGGGAGGTGGAAGGGAGGGACTGAGAGGAAAGGAACTAGGGGAAACAGCAGTCACGATGTAAGAACAAAATTTTTTAAATTTATATTAAAAAATAAAACCTATCTGATTGAAATTCTGCCATGTTTTCTAAGAAAACCATTCATAAAACAAGAAAGATGATTATTGCAGAAAATAAAGTGGTCATATCTGAGAGTACCAGTGAGTTTGACATGAATTGTACTGTCCTTTTTTTTTTCCTGAGACAGGGTTTCTCTGTGTAACAGCCCCAGCAATCCTGGGAATAGCTCTGCAATGCAGGCTGACCTCAGAGTCATAGAAATCCAATTGCCTCTGCTTCCCAAGTGCCGGGACTAAAGATGTGAGCCACCAATGTCGTACTATCAATTAACGTTTGGGGATCATCATACATTAGAGATATTTAAATGCACTGAACTTATTAAAAAACATTCCTTTGAGAGTCCTTTGGTACCAGCACCAGTATTTTTAATTAATTGACTTCTATTTTAGCTAAGGATTTTTTTCTTTTTTAAATTTATTTATTAAAAATTTCTACCTCCTTCTCTCCTCCCATTTCCCTCCCACTTCCCCCACTCCCAGTCCTAAGAGAAGGCAGGGTATCCTGCCCTGTGGGAAGTCCAAGGGCCTCCCCTCTCCATCCAGGTCTAGGAAGGTGTGCATCCAAACAGATTAGGATTCCCAAAAGCCAGTACATGCAGTAGAGACAAATCCCAGTGCCATTATTCGAAATATTTTCATATTTTGCAGTAAATAATTTGAAAAGTAATTTGGTTGTAGTTTGGGCAAAGCTGATTAACTTACTAGATTTGTCAAAAACAATTTATGCCTATAAATTTAGCCTAAGTTGCTTAAATATCTTACTATTTGGTCCCATTTAGGTCAGATTAATTAGATTCCCTGACAGCTTTCCCACTGAACTCCTTAGGATTAATGGCTTCATAATCTTACACCTTTCTTCAAGAAATCTAACTCCTACAGGAAGCTCCTATGCCACTGTATCAGATTTATCTTCACAAACTCTTCCAAATAAAAGCCTAGCCTAGATTGCAGTCATCTTTAGTGGCTGCTTTACTCCCTGTTTCTAGTTTCTCTTGGGGCTTTGGCTTTACTGTATCTTGGGATGACAAACATTCAGAAAGCTTCAGGCTACCAGGACAGACCATTAATATCACATTACAACTAGATTTCTAAGCTGTGCTCTCGTTCCCAAGCTCTGGTTCATTAGTCATAAGATACAATTATTAAAAACAGACAAGCCATAATCACAGCGATGCTATGAAAGTGCTTATACTCTGTGGGGAGGCGAGAGTAGTTTTTGTGCAGAAGGGAACAAACAAAAGACGTGAACCCAGGGGTCACTCAGCTACTCTCCTTTCTGATGCTCTCAGTGGAGTAAGAATGGGCACTTCGAGTCACTTCGAGTCACAGCCTAGTCTCATAATAAGAATTGCTTGTGTTTAAGATCAGAAGTGCCAAGAGAAATCTCTTGAAAGGTAGCCTAGGACAGAAGAGCAGCTCATCACACTCATATCCAATTTGCCTGAGTCAGGAATATCAACACAATTAGGACCATTCAGAAAGTCATTGGTCATTGGCTCCATAGTCTGAAGAGCCAGACTGATAATAGATAGCAACCTCTTACTTTCATTTGATGCCTACTTTTTTGGGCTTGTTACAATCTCATGCTGATATTTTTATCCTAACATGGTATCTTTGAACAAGAGAACATTGAAAACTAGACATCATATGAATCTTGAGACCTTCAAACTTTGTCAAAGGACTCCTATATCTGAAATATATCCTATATCTGAAATTGTGTCTCCTAAAACTTTCAAGTCATTTTTCAGCTACTTAGCTACTTAACTGAAACTGCTGCCATGTATCTTGAATTCTTGCTCATATTTATTTATTGGACAAGATCTTATTTATAAAATAATGTTGTAGATATAATAGGATATCCTAATACTTTACACATACCATAGTTAATATTTTACCTTCTTTACCATACTGATGGATTTATGGCCACTATTGCAGGGACTCAGGAATTTAGTTATCTGTCACTACGGGGTGAAAACTATACTGTTTGCTAATACTGTGTCAATGAATCCAAACTACCTGTCTACTAAGAAAAATCTTCCCCTTACTTCTCTAACTTATGACAATGGGATAATAATCTTCCTTTGATGGATTCTTCATATCCTTTTCTATTTTTCTATTATATGTTACTACAGACCAGCATGAAACAGAAGGAGTTATCAGGACAATATGTCTTTATCTCTAAGATAGCTATAAATCATAGTATTCAGATTTTTTGCCTCATCTTTTGAAAAATATTATATATTATATATCTCTATATAATCTTACCTGAAACCCTTAATCAAGAATAATGATCAATGGTTGTTTCAGAAATTTCAGAAATTCAAACCTGTCTTCAAATAAATAATTTTACAGAATTTAAGTGTGTGAAATGAGAGAGGACCAACCACTCTGTATGAAGTGATTCCTCATGTTCTCTATTTTTTCTCCCTCTCCCACTTTTCTCATGACCACTCTGCAAAATGAATCCTCCCTTCTCTCCACTCTTTTCTCATGCCTCTACTTTTCTCACTTGTTTTTTTTTTAAAAAAAAAAAACTTTAGCAAATTCATAGAGTTCAACAATCTAGCAAAGCAGTTATTCGGTCTCTGCCTAGAACATAACTATCACATACTTGAATGCCTAAGGCCAGAATGTAGAAGTTCATATATGTATATGTTTGTTTGTTTATCAAAAGGGCTGATATGTTTATGTATCTTGGTTTGTGAAGTTGGTAGACTACTTCATCCTGCTACTTCCTTTCCCTTCTTATTGCATCCACCTTGCCTCTCAATATTCCTCCTTGTCTTGTTTGCAAATAGATATTTTCTGCCTCTTCGCTTCTGCCATAGTTCTTTGTTTCCCCTGGAATTCAAGTACCACAATCTTTTTCCACTTTTCTTCTTACTGAATCATTGAAATAGACAAGCCTCAGTATTAAAAGAAAACACCTAGCCTCTTTCTATCTGTCAATGTACCATCACACAAATGAAATGAGACAGATTGTTTCAAATCAGGTAGAAACTTTTCAAGAGTTAGGTATAAATATCATACAAATGCTGGCTATCTCTTTCTTGCCCATGGAATTACCAAGCTGTCATTACATTAAACAAACCTCAGAACAGTGTTTTCATAGTTTTCTAATGCATACTGCTTCTGGAAAATTTTCAGAAAACCCATTAGGGCATAAAAGCAATCAACATATATCCCATGTGTAGTCATTCTTGAACTTTTTTTTATTTTATTCTTACCATGTGAAACACATTTTGATCTTGTGGTCATTACTGAGCTTATATTGACTTCTCTTTCTATGGACTGTTCCCCACTTCATATTCCATCTTTGCATCTATGTTCTTTGCTAAAACTCTGATGTGTCCTGTATCTAAAAGAAGCTTCCAGTTATATTATTTCTTTCTCTTTCTTCATTCAGATATAAATAAAAAATGTATTCATTTTGATAGCAGGATAATTCAACATGTAATGAAGACACCTGCATGTAAAAAAGAGAAGTTATTAAATTTTAATCAAAGGCCTATCATGAAAGACTAAAATCTAATTTACAGCACAATCACAGAAAAAAAATCAGGATTTTATCAACTTTCAAGATCTACGTAAAAGTGCTTTCAAATCCAGTGTTATTTATTTTCATTGTTTGCTTGGTTAATGTAGTTCAGAAACATGTCCAAACAAATAAGCAATAAGCCTCATAATATATGTATAGCATTAACAGACAAGAGTGAATTGTGGAAGAAAAGATAATAAAAATATTCATTTGCTTTTGCACCTTAAAAAATAAGTAAAACTTCTGTTTCATGTTATCTAGAGTGGTCTGACATATTTCTGCCAAGTTATAGCTTGATTCATTATTCTTCTCAAAGTCAAGGCATTAAAAGAGAAATGACATTAAAGTAGAAAAATAAATGCAACATGTATCTTTCTGGCTTGGAGACAGTAGATAATATGGTGTATCCAGTTTCTTTGTTATTAACCACATTATAGTGATTTAAGCATGGCTCTGCTTTAAAGAAGAATGGAAAACTCTCAGGAATGCACAGGAGAGAGGAACAGGGAATTTGGAAATGTGAAGATATGTACGTACTAACAAGATCTTGAGTCACATCAAAACAGGAAGGAGAGTTGTTCGTGGCCATCAACCGAGGTACATTTTTGAAGTCTTTTTTTTTTCCATTTGAGACAAGGTTTCTATGTAGCTTTGGTGCCTGTCCTGGAACTAGCTCGTGTAGACCAGGCTGGCCTCGAACTCCCAGAGATCTGCCTGCCTCTGCCTCCCATGTGCTGGGATTAAAGTTATGTGCCACCACCACCTGGCCATTTTTAAAATAAAAGAATAATGACCCAGAGTGATTCTGGTTGTGAGGTTTTCAGGTAAGGCTGACCTGCATATAAAATTCAACAGTGTTATTGAAAAGTGCCGTTCACTGTCCCCTCCTGACCATTGGCCAAAAGGAATCTACTCACACCTCGTTTGGAAGAGTTGAGGACCTAGAAATATGTGATTCCTGCTCTTTGGATATATATTGTACAAACAGGATACTAAGGACCAAATTGCTGGTTGGAACCATATGATCATTATTTCTCATGGTTTCGTCTCCTTTACTCATTATCATCTCAGAGATGCACAAGAAACCATGAGAACAGTTGGATCATACAAAAGCCAAGCATTCCCTGTAAATAATCATAACAAATCTTTTAAGAGATGTTAGATGTAAGTTTTCTTATGTGTTTTGATAAGAAAACTGTGCCACATAAGTGCGGATCCCTGCTTTAGATCCTAAACTAGCACAGCTGTCTCAGCTGTCTTGTTCTTATCTTTGTTGTTTTAATTAATCACATATAGAAACTGTATACGATTTTTAACTCTTCGGAAATGTGTAATTAATTCCTTTTATACTCACAGTGATTCCTAATGCTATGAACCTCTACTACAGTTCCTCATATTGTGGTTGAAGGGACTCTGGCTAGCTTGAGTTTTGGGAGCATGTCCCTGGCAGTTCTTGCCTTTCTCTCCCATACTCTCTGCCTTGCTAAAAATCATTATCATTAATTTCTCTCCCTGATTAAGTTTGCTGCTGAACTATTCTGGTTTGTTTTTTGGTCAAGTAACTTTAGCATTTAGTATTTTAATTTGTTTGGTTCTATTTAACTATTTGTCTTTGCAATATTTTTTAGATTTTATTTTTTATTGATTTTATTGAGCTATACATTTTTCTCTGCTCCCCTCTATTTCTCTCCCCTCTCCTTCAACCCTCTCCCATGGTCCCCATACTCCTAATTTACTCAGGAGATCTTGTCTTTTTCTACTACCCATGTAGATTAGATCTATGTATGCCTGTCTTAGGGTCCTCATTGTTGTCTAGGTTCTCTGGGATTGTAATTTGTAGGGTTTTTTTTTTTTTGCTTTATGTTTGAAAACCACTTGTGAGTGAGTACATATAATAATTGTCTTATAGGGGTTTAGTCACATTAATACAATATTTTTATTATTTTTATTTTTATGTGTATGAATATTTTGTCTGCATGCATGTCCATGTACCACTTTGTGTGTCTGGTGCTCAGGGTGGGCCAGCAGAGGGCATCAGACTTCCTGGGACCAAAGTTATAGATAGATGGCTATAAGCTCTATTTGGATGTTGAGAATTGAAAGCAGGTTCTCTGGAAGAGCATATGGTGCTCTTAACTGCTGATCTATCTATCTAGCTCCCAATGAAATAATTAAAAACTAGAAATAAAGAAAAGACATTAAATTACATTACTAAAGCTAACCACCAAGGTCCATTCTGTTATTAGGCTACTTCCTCCTCCTGAGGTCAACTACCATGGTCCAGATATGAAATTATTAAAGTCTAGCTATAAAAGCATCCTTTGGCTCACCTAGTTAAAATGTTCAATTAAAGCTAAATACCTCATCCTAACATGGGGTTTCTCCTTTTACTTTTATAAAACATCATTTTCTTATGTACCACATCTGCCTCCTCTCTATCCAAAGCAGTTCTTTGTCCCTCTACAACAAATACCATTCTCCTTCTCCCTTGTCCCATTCATCTTGTCCTCTATCTCGTATCTTTGTCTCTTATTCCTTGCTCTCTGTCCCTGGGGCAAATAAATCTCCTCTGTGCTGAGAACTTGGTCTTAGGGGTCCTGAGGCATACTTTTCTTTCAGTGGTGACCCCCAACCATAAAATATGTTTGTTGCTACTTTATAACTGTTATTTGAATACTGTTATGAATCATAATGTAGATATCTGACATGCAGAATATCTGATATGCAATCCCCAAAGGAATAGCAACCTACAGGTTAAGAACTGCTGCTCTAGAGATCTTTAATAACACCCCAGACAACTTTGCTTTGTTTTGTTAACCGATATGATTAACTGCACACACGCTGAACCTAATATACCTAAGATTTGATCAACTTGTCACACTGAAATATTTCTACACTATTGATAGACATGCTTTGAAAATAAATCATCTAGTGTATTGATATCCTCATTTAAAATGGAGATTACAAGAAAACATGTTTTCATGTGGCCGTCTTCTGTTTAAAATGTGTTTCATTTCTCTGATAACTTATTTCTGTTTGAAAATGCATTATTTTTTACAAATTAGAGAGAAAAATAGCTGAATACCATAATAGAAAACTTCCAACAAAAATGATAGTTAAGAAATGAAATAAACTGATAAGAACAGAAACAACTAACCTGGGCTCATCAGAGCTCACAGAGTCTGGACAGCCAGCTAGGGAATCTGCACAGGACCTACCTTAGCTCTCTGAATGTGTGTGACTGTTGTGTAGCTTGCTCTGCCTGTGGAGCTCCAACAGTGAGAGCAAGGCCTATCACTAATGCGTCAGCTGGCTTTAGGAACCTAATCCTCACACTGGGTTGCCTTGACCAGATTTAATAAAGGGGAAGGGTCTTAGTCCTACCTCAACTTTGTTGACACCCATGGGGGGGCCTGCCCCTTTCTGAACAGAAACAGAGGGAGAGTAGACTGGGGGCAAGGAAACAAGGAGATGGGAGGGGAAATGGGAGGAAAGGAGGGAGAAGAAACAACAGTTGGAATGTAAAATAAATGAGTAAATTTAATTAATAAAAAATGTATTAAAAATAAATGAAATAGAATATGAGGAATGGTATAAAATAAATGTCACTAAACAGAAACAGGCACACACTTTTTTTTACTAGATCTGCAGCATAATAATTATTCATTATGCATCACGGTCTGAAATGTTTAGTATTGGGTAAATGTATTATCACTTAGGAAAATGTGGCAGCAATATTGCCATAGTAACTAGGAAGAGGAAAATAATTTAAATGCTACGTTACTTCTGCAATCATTGCTTGTCATTTTGGTACAGAGCTCCAAATATTTGTGCTGTTTTTATGAAACATTGAGAAAAGAGTCAATATATGCATTTAACTGTGTTTACTATGAGGCATAGTATCATAAAAACTATAGAAAATAACCTTTAAGATAGAATACTGTGCGTGCGTGTGTGTGTGTGTGTGTGAGAGAGAGAGAGAGAGAGAGAGAGACAGAAAGAGAGACAGAGAGAGAGACAGAGAGAGAGAGAGAGAGAGAGAGAGAGAGAGAGAGAGAGAGAGAGATGGTCAGAGGACAACATGGAGGACTAGATTTTCTCTTTCCAGCCTTTAGCTTACTGGGGCATTACTCATTCCTTCAGCCTTGGTCACGAGCACTTTTCTTTCAAGCATGACACTTAAATATTATGTTTCCCAAGAAGGACTGAAAAAGGAGCAAAATTTAAATTCCCTTTCAGGTTCATAACTTCCGATGGAAACTGTCAAAGCATCTTATAAAAATTAATTATTTAAGCTTCACTGAAATTCAGTAAGGTAGAGATTATTTTATGTTTAAATAGCTGCAGCTTGTCACTTTATAAACATAGATGGAGAGTGCTCAATAATGAGCAATGCAAAGAATTTCTTTCATTTAACAAAATAGTTATGTGTAAATTAAAAATCTATTTATATACCACATCAAAAAACTATCCACAATGGAAAGTGTGCTGAGAAAGGCATGTAAAATACAAAAGGATTTTTTAAAAGTGTCCTTTAATTAGACTCTTTTAAGAAATTTTGGATGCTAGATGTTATGAGGATTTGGGGGAATAATCAGATGTTATCTAAAATAGTAATTATCTCATTAAAAGCTAAGCTAAAATTAACATTCTGGAAAAAGATGCCTCCCGGTTTTTAAAATTATACTAATAATACTTCATAAACCCAATTCAGAGAAAGCTGACATTCAGGGGACGATAGTGGTACAGCAAAAATCTCCAGCAACAATACCTCTGTCACACAGTAGGGCATTTACCAATAAAGTCAGATAGAGGATCCGAGCACATGGTTTTAGTATAATAACAATAAAGGCCATATTAGACAACTCTGGAAAGAGGTTTTTATGTTTTGCTTTACCCCAATCCAAGCCATGCACAATAAGACTGATATATCCTGCTTAGTGGATATAGAGAGAAAATTAGCCTTAGACCATAAGATTTTTGAGGAAAGAACCAAGCATGAAATTTTATAGCATGGTACCAGAAAGAGACCCAAGGACCTCTACATGTGCCCAGTACCCATGGACCAGGCATTTGAAAGCTTTTCCTTGACAACAAAGAACTGCCTTCCATACTCCAACTCTGGCCCCTTTTATAAGTACAAGAAATGAATTCTCTATACTTAGGGGAGGGATAAGGATTTGTGTGCAGAATCTTTCTAAAAAATATTGCTCTTGCTTGATGTAACTCAACACCAAAAAATATACAACCTCCTCTTTCCCAAACCATTGTCTGTGGAAGAATGTCTTAACACACTGTTGCCAGCGGGCCAAGACAAAAGAAATAAGAAACAGAGGATTACCTGAGAGTCAACTTCTTGGTATAAATCTCAAGGCCAGAAAAAAATAACCAGAGAATTTTCCCAGCACGGAAGGCAAAACAATAACATACTCATAACACTATATACACAAAAGAGAGGTCATTTAGAAATGAAGAAGGGATAAACACATCTCCAAACAAAAGCTGAGATATTTCACTAATTAAAGGACAAAGTAAATAAATGAGTGGATTTAAAAATAGTTTGTCTGCCCCACATTTGTTTCTTACAACGGGCTTGCTTCACCTTTATGGATGAAGAGCAATTGAAGAGATGGAAAAAAGTTACCTCCTACAAATGCAGTTAAGAAGTGGGACAGTCACGATGTATTAGACTCAATAATCTTGAAAACAAAAGAGTCAAGCAAGATGTGCTATTAGACTACTTTAATCCCAGCGCAGAAGAGGCAGAATCAGGCAGATCTCTGTGAGTTCCAATCCAACCTGTTCTACACAGCCATCCATAGGCCAGTCATAATTATAGTGTCAAAATTTTATATAATACATATGAATGCTGTTATAAATTATAATGGAATAAATTTGACAATTAACTGCTAATTAATTACTAACAATTAAATAACATGAAACTAATTATAAGAAAATATTTGTAGAGCCCAGATATTTAAGTATTAATAAATTAAAAGGGAATCATATGTTATAATGCAGTGAGAAAATTGATAGTCCAACTTTTCCAGTGAGCAAATCATTTGGACAGAAATGCAGTTGCCCATGTTTTGTGACATACCTTTCCTGGAGATTCAACATACAAAGATGTGTACTCACCCCAGATAGGTAGTCCACAAGCAACCAAAGCATGGATACTATCAAAGTTCAACTTGGTGAACCAATAAACTTTATTTAATTAGTTACAGAACTGTGGATGACAGATTATAAAAAGAGCAGAAATGACTCAAGGACAACTCCATCACCAAAGACCATACTAGTGAGGAAGATAGCTCACAACACTGCACAGCCTACACACAGCACAACAGTTTGGAGAATGTTACTTTCCAGACAGGCATCTGGTCCCCAAGGTGGTTGATCTGAGCCTCCACTGGGTGTTTTGGCTGCTTTTGCATGTTCTAGGCAGCTCTGCTAGTCTGTCTCTTCTTCTTCCAGGTGACTAGGCTTGTATGAGAATCTTCTTTGCCAACTTGGCCTGTCTGAGGTTGACTCTCAAGCAGTCTTTCTTGTTTACATACTCTTGGGGAGGGAAGGGTTAGCGAACCTGATCAGTGTTTTCCCATCTCTAAAATATACTGTTGGTTCACCTCATTGTAGATCTCCAGCCCTAAAACGTCCCTTTGTGTCATTTTCCCTTTATAATCTATGTCTTCAGAAATTTCCCTTCAAGGTGGAAGACTTTGACTTTAGAGAACACAAGAACGTAAGAATTTACAGAGATTAATACTGCATGGCTAGACTTGTATAAGTTCTAGCCACATGAAATAGAGGGGGACATTGGGCCAGAAAATCATACTACTATATGAGTAGATATAGGCATTTTATAGCAACTATAAGAAGGATAGTTAATTTTCTTTGATAATGGACTCCTGGTAGACTAACCACATGCCAAAGCACATACTTCAGGTTTTCTACAAGAGCTTATATGCTCTTAACCACTGAGCAGCTTCTTCAGTACCTATAGGTTGTATTTTCTAAGATGGATGCGTTTCAAATGCATTTTAAACTGTCCATACAAGTTATCATATTCAAAACTGTGTTTTTGTCTCTTTGGGATAAATAGAGCTAATTATTTTTTTGAAAGCTATCTAATTCCCGTTCATTTATAGCCTTTGAGCCATTTCACATTTCACAAATTGAAAAGCAGTCATCCAACAATTTCCTGCAAAGATTATAACGTTTCAAAGATATTGTACTAGTTTGAATGGTATGGTCCTAATGAAGACATGTGTTTGAATGCTTGGCCTACAGGGAGTGGCAATATTAGGAGGGATGTCCTTGGTGGAGTAGGTGTGGCCCTGTTGGAGGAAGTGTGTCACTGTGGGAGTTCTCAGAATGCTCAAGCTATGCACAGTGAATCAAGATGTAGAACTCTCAGCTCCTTCTCTAGCAACATGTCTGTCTGCATGCTGTCATGTTTCTCGCCATAATGATAATGGACTAAACCTCTGAAACTATAAATCAGTCTTAATTAAATGTTTTCCTTTATAAAAATTGCCATGGTCACAGTGTCTCTTCACAGCAATAAAACTTCAACTAAGACAGATATCAACATTGTTATCAGGATGTACTAAGACATTTATTGAACAAATATGGATTAGAGGTTAGAGAAGAAATCCCACTTGCTCAGTACTTTTCAAACTAAGGAGGAGGGTTTGCTCTCAAAAGGATGTATCCAGTTTTCAGCGTTACTGGTGGGTACAGATTGCTATTGACATCTGGTATGTTCAATGAAGAAATTTCATTTAAAATCCTGAAATGCATAGGATAAGTCCTCAAGCAGACATTTATGCAACAGAAAGCTTGGTAGTCTAACATCAGTTCAGACCAAGATTGAGAATTCCTGCACAATTACTGATATGGAAGCAAAATCATATACTAAATCTTAAATTCTAACTCTCAAATTTCTGCTATAATTTTTAAAATAGGACTTGTATTATCGACTCTTATTTAACAATTGTCTCTCAGTTTTGTAGTTTAGTATTTTTAAATACCTTGGATACAGAATCTGTAATTTTTTCCAAAAGAAAGAAATTATCCCATTAACAATCTCATTACTATTTAACAACTTAAATAAGATTTTTAGATCACACACAAAATTTGAGGGTATCATAATTTTTATGATAACTAAGAAAATTGCCTCTGTTAAATTGTTTTATTAAAATATTTCATCACTGAAAATTTTAATAACTTTATGGGTTTTGTTATAATTATTTGCATATGCACATGTATTAGTCTTCATACTAGAAATAATCAAAGATCACCTGCTTTGTCCATGCTAACTTCTAGAACAACATTTATTGTTTAGGTAGAATCAGTAGAGGTTTCTTTCTTACAGTTCTAAGAGATGAGAAACACAAAAACATGGTGCTGACAAGCAAAAATTCGCTTGGGGACCCAATAATCAGTCTGTAAGGGCCCCTCACAGCATTACTCTGTGGCAGGGGAATCAGGACAGAACTATGGTTTCTATAATAAAACCATGATACATGTTTTATGGCTCTAACCTTGAGATATTCAACTTCAAATAATCCCAACCCCTAGTACCATCTTTGGGGTTTATATTTGTAACATATAATTATGAAGGCGGTATAGACATTTATAACACGGCTCTGACCATATTGAAGTATAGTCTCTTCATAGCAGCAACAGCAAGGAAACTAGTGACTATTCCTCTAATCAGCAGACTCAAAGGCAGTGTGAGAAGAAAGTGACCTTCGCTGTAAAAACAGGATTGCTTCAGATTGTTTATGCCTGGAAGTTGTTGTCATCGTGGAACTGATAGAGAGTCAACTAGTCAGCATATTAGGAAGAGTGTTTGACTTTCTCTGGTTGACCCTATATCTGAAGCTAAGGGAAATAGAGATGCTATTAGTGGAATCCTAATCATTAATTTTTGCTCCCAGAACAGCTATTGTAGAATGTGGGTCAGTACTGTCATCAGCTATGGTCATTGCTCATTTGTACATTCAACAGTGTATCTATGTGACATTATAGTAATACAGATCTCATGTGATCATATGAATCCACTATCGGTAACAGATAAAATATTTCTCAGGCACTAAGAGAACCTAATTATATCTATGTTGATGTGTGACATATATGATACGATTTTAAAAGGTAAAGAGATTCCTAGATAATTATTCTTATTCTATCACAATATAGTCATTGCTTTAAATCCATAGCACCAATATGAGTCAAAGTAACTAGTTCTCTAAACCAGTACCCACTGACCTTTCACAGGCTAGACTGTTAAATCTTTAAAAACCTAAAATATTATGCTGTCAATTTGTTCCAGATACACCCATTGAACTTTGTGTCTCCTCTGTTTTGTTTTTTTCTTCTTTTTTTTTTTTTTTTGTTTTTCGAGACAGGGTTTCTCTGTGGTTTTGGAGCCTGTCCTGGAACTAGCTCTTGTAGACCAGGCTGGTCTCGAACTCACAGAGATCCTCCTGCCTCTGCCTCCCGAGTGCTGGGATTAAAGGCGTGCGCCACCACCGCCCGGCTTGTTTTGTTTTTTTCAAAAAACCTATAGTGTACAATTTCTGCTGCCCTTATACTTGTGAGTATATGGCCTTCCACTAGAGCTTGGTCAGCCTAGAAACAGCTCTGTGGTGTCTGGAAACCAATTCCTTGGCAGTCACTCCCCCTTAGCTTCTGAAAATCTTTCAACCTCTCTTCTGCAATGATCTTTGAGCCCTGGGATCAAGAGGGTATGATATAGATGTCCCTTTTGGGCCTGAGCCTTCTGCAATCTCTGTTACCTGCATCTTGACTAGTTGTGTGTCTATGTATTAATTTTATCTACAGCAAGAAACAAGATTCTCTAATGAGGGTTGTGAGAATGACAAATTTATGACTGTAGCAGTAAGCCATCAGAAGTTGGTTTAATACTACATACTTTTAGCAGTGCTCCTAGGGGCTATGATATGTCTAGCCACATGTTGTTGGCACTGATAATGGTACTGGGCATGAGATTCAATTTAGAAAGTATGCCTTAAGTCCCATCATAAAATGGCTGTTTACTTCTATGGCATTTCTGCCACTAATGTAATAGCAAGCATGTATTTTTCAGGCCAGTAGTTACTGTTGCTCTCAGGATTCACAGCTGGCTAAGAGTCATGGTACCTTTGTCTCTCCAGGAGTGTATATAGAATGTTCTAGCACTGTGAAAGCTAACCAGAAGGAATAAAGCTTCTAGGTGACTAAAACCGTGTTTTCTCCATGTTTTATGACTTGAAAATGTGGTATCTTCAGTGATATGGTCTTACCTCCAATTTATGAAGAATAACAAAGATCATTTGTAGTAGCTTGTAATATAATGTAATGTATGTAGGACCTCAGTTGTAAACAACTCTAAAAAGTGGTAAACTGTGCCTGGCATTTTACTTTACTTTTTTTTTACTTTTTATTTTTTTATTTTATTTTTTTTATTTATTAAGGATTTCTGCCTCCTCCCCGCAACCGCCTCCCATTTCCCTCCCCCTCCCCCAATCAAGTCACCCTCCCTCATCTGCTCGAAGAGCAATCAGGGTTCCCTGACCTGTGGGAAGCCCAAGGACCGCCCACCTCTATCCAGGTCTCCTAAAGTGAGCATCCAAACTGCCTAGGCTCCCCCAAAGCCAGTACGTGCAGTAGGATCAAAAACCCACTGCGATTGTTCCTGAGTTCTCAGTATTACTCATTGTCCTCTATGTTCAGCTAGTCCGGATTTACTTTAATTTATTGGTAGCTTGAAGCATATAAGTGATGCATTGTTTCTCTTTTAGTGGTTAATTCCATTTAAATCTTTTTTATGCATGTCCATATATATATCCTACAGGAATGGGTAAGTTTCTTCCAAAAGCATGCTACCTCATTATTCAGAGACTTTCAACTGTTTAACCTTCATCCTTCCATTCTCATTCTGTTCTTTAATGAGTTTAGATCTCAAGTCTATGTTCTGTTTTTATCATTTTTTTAAATTTTTCCTAATAGACACTTCATTCACTCTCCTTTCTTCAAGGTTTTGGGTCTTTTCTTTTTATGTGTATAATCACCTTCTGACATAAAACAATTTCTGTCCCCAGAAATGCTGGCACAAGCCTTTAATCCCAGCACTCAGGAGGAAGAGGCAGAAGGATCTCTGTGAGTTCAAGACCACTCTGTGGTTTACAGAGTGAGTTCCAGGATAGGCTCCATGCTACACAGAGAAGCCCTGTCTTGAAAAACCAAAAGAAAATAATTCCTGCAGCTGTCTTCTACTCATTCAGCATAACTATATTCTTCTAAATAATTTATATCATCAAACATCTTATATAATTCTATATTTATTAACAATCCTTATGCCTCAACCCTATTCAGTTATCACCCATTTATTGATTCCACCACAAAAATTTGCAAGGCTGTCTTTTATATAATCCTTTCAATCTGTTTTAATGCATTTGATCACTAAATCCATTCTTCTCAAGGTTAATACTGATCTCTCCAAGAAGAAATCAATGCGACCAATAGCTAGTCATATATCATGCTACTGATTAATCAGCATTTAATGTTGCTGATAGCTTTCTTCCTCTAGAAATACTTTGATTTGATTTATGAAATATCACAATTTTGTTCATGCCTATCATATTCTGACCTCCTCCTACACTCTCTTCTTGACTAACACTTACTTTTTTCCTAAACTCCAAATGAGGCATCGAGCAAGAGTTTATCCTTGGCCTTATATTTTAATCTCCATTCTCCACCCTTAGCTGACCCTGCACTGCCTTATTTGATTATATTACCTTGATATTGATAACTCACAGCTTCCCTCCTCGACCTTGTGCCTCCCTTGAACTCAGGAGTTTTATATATATATATATATATATATATATATATATATATATATATATATATATATATATATATATATATCGGCCTTCCTCATTTATTCTCCAAAAAGCATCACTGAAACCTCCAAGTGAACTCATTCAAAACCAGCCTATTTCTTTTCTTCCTGCTTTCTTCTTACTAGTCCCTACCTTAATACCTACTTTTTTTCCTAATTCTTAGCATAAACCCTTATGTTCATGTCTAAAAGTTCATGTAAAGTTTCCTACTGTTATAATTTTAAAAATACTTAGTTACATTTGATGTATAAAACAACTGCATAATTTTCTTGTATAATATGATGAGCTTAGACATATGCATATACTCAGGAAACCATAACTACAATGAGCATGGAAAATAATGTGTTAGACAGATTTCTGTTGCTGCAACGAAGTATCTATAAAAATCAGCTTAAAGAGAATTTATTTTCCATTGTAGCAATAATGTTATATAGTAGATCCTCAAAACATATAATTTCCCAATATAAACGAATCCTTAGACCCATAAACAACAATTCCATCACCCACACTCTAGCTCTCTTTTAAGGCTACATTTCTTCCAATTTTAAAATTATATTCACAGGGGTGAACATAAATATCCATGAACAGGTAAATGGATAATGTGGTTAATACATACAATGGAATATAATTCATCTTTACTTTCCTTTTTGATTCATTTCTGTCTCTTGTGCTCCAGTCCACAAGGAAACTTGCTGTTCCCAGTACATACTGGACCACATGTTACCTATTCCACTCTGCTATCCCATAGCACCCACATCTCTCATCTGGAGTAGTTACTGGATGGTAACGTGAAAGACTCTTATACTGTAGTATTGTGGAACTGTCAACACAATGGCTAGAAAGATCAATCTACAACATAAGTTTAAAAAAACGTTCTCAAGTACTGATATCTAATGTTGCTACCTTTAGAAATCATAAGTGTGTTCTGATACCTGTATAAACAACATGATGTGAGTTATAATGAACAGACAAGATAACAAGACAGATAGAATGTTAGAGGAAGCCACTAGTTAGTTCCCAGCTTCTCAGCCCCAAAATAATCACACAGAACTCATATTAGAATTAGCCCATTAGCTCTAGCTTCTTATTGGCTAATTCTTACAGATTTAATTTAACCCATTTCCATTAATGTAAGTTCTGCTCTGCTATAGGTCCAAATAGTTTCTTTATACATTAATGGCAATCATAGTACACAGAGGGGACTCCTACATCAATCAAAGAGTTCTAACTACCATTCTGCCAGAAGCTTAGGAAGCAGCCTTCCATGAGCTGCTTCTGGGTTCTGCACCTCTTTTTGAACTGCATAATCATGAGGTTTTACAGTATTGTTGGTTGTCAAATTGTGCATGGTGGTTCCAGCACAGAAGCTTCTTCCAGAATTGAGCTATGGCATTGAACTCTGCTGTGGCTGGAGAAACAATAAGTTTACTACCTGTTTTAGGAGATGGTGCAGATCTATTTAAAAATGGGATTCTCTGGATATTAGTTCATAGGTGATAAAATGACGTATGGCTAAAAAAGCCCAGTGGTCCCCATCACAAAGAATTGCAAATTGTCTTTCAGTTTGAAAGCTTCAAAGCAGAATGCTTTTTAAATAGTTCCACTAAAAAATAAATAAAGTCATGGGATCATGTGGGCTTCTTAATAAAAGTTTTGAACTATCTCTCATATTCTTTCATTTGACACAGTTCCTAATCTAGCCTTTGAACTTAAGAGACAGCTTTTAGTGTGTCTAAGTTTATAATATAGTAAAATAGTGATTCAAGCTTTCAGTCTTAGAGAGTATCTTTGTACTGTCTTTTGCTGTGAGGATGCTTAGAATCCACTTCAGGAAGGAAAGGTTTATTGTGGTGTAGCTTGAAGAAATATGGTGGTTTTCAAATCATGTGAACAATTAGGAAGCAGAGGGAGATAAATGGGTCTGCACATTACCCTACACTTTGCATTTGGTAGAGGATGCCAGCCTATGTAATGGTGCCGTTCATACGCCCTTCTCAAATAACCTAATCCGGAAAACACTTCCCAGACATGTTTGTTGAAAGACTTCCTTCCATGGTTGTAAATCCCACCAAGATGTCAATCAGGATTAATCATCACATGTAGCTTTCCAAATTACCAGGAATGGAACAAATTCAATCAAGGCTCGTGTGTGTGTGTGTGTGTGTGTGTGTGTGTGTGTGTGTGTGTGGTCTTTAAAAATTAAAATGATTTGGTTGGTGTCCAAGTCCTACAGCTTCGAGTCTTACCTAGTTATAGAAGGTAGCCAGTTCAGACATAATCCCCAATACTAGGGGACTTCACTGGAGTCAGTCTCATAGAAACCAGGGATTTACCCAAATCACTAGGGGGCAAGACAGCCCAGAGATAGAAGCAAACACAACTGACAAAAAAAAATGAAATTAAATGATTCCTAATGATATGATCTTCTATTAGATTCATAGATCAGTGACAAGCCATCTTCTCATCAGAGGGGTGTCATCCAGCAACCAATGGGAACAGATACAGAGAACCATAGCCAAACATTAGTTAGAGTCAGTGAAAGGCCTCAGAAGAGGAGAGGAAGGATTGAAGTAGCCAGAGGGGAAAAGGACACCAAAGAACATGGCCCACAATGTCAGCTAAGCAGGGCACATAGGCCTCACAAAGACTCACAAACACAGACCCTATATGGTTGTATGTCCTCTGTGTAAACTCTATGGTTGTGTAGCTTGATGTTCTTAGGGGACCCCCAACAATGGAAATGGGGATGTCTCTGATTCTTTTGCCTGGGCTTAGGCCTCTTTCTTCAACGTTCTTGCCATATCCAGCTGTGATATGAGGGTTTTTGCTCAGTTTTATTGTATCTTGTTAGGCCATGTTAGTGATTATCCCTGGGAAGCCTGCTTTATTCAAAAGGGAAACATAGAAGGAGTTGATAAGGGGTACAGTAAGATGGGGAAGTGATGTGGTATTTTCATCTGTCTGCTGTAATATCTTTGATTAATAAAGAACAAATACTTTGAGCCTATGGCAGGACAAAACAAAACTAGGTTGGAAAAGTTATTTAAAAATAAATAAATAAAACAGTCTTTAAAGAGATAGAGTATAGTCCTAGATTAAAAGGAGTAAAGAAAAATAAGCCACATAGAGTTTGGATTAGGTATCTTATTGTGTTTTCTTTGAACTTTTTGACTTCACAGAGATATTTGATTCTGGAACCTACTAAGATAAACAAACATAAAGGTATCTTGACTTCAAAATTTGGGTCTAAAGATTTGTTGCTTTGGAAAAGAGGTTCTACTTTTGTTTTCACAGAGGATAAAATCCTCTAGATTGCTTCCAGACAAGTGCAGTTTGATGGAAAAAGACCCCCCAAAAGGTCACTGTAAACACCCCCAAAATAGCTTTGCCCAACAAACAGCAGAAAGAAGATTAATGAAACCTATGTTTAAATTCCGTATATATGTTTCTGCTCTTGATTAAGGTATTGCTCTTGATTAAGGTCAGACTCGACAGCTCTCCTCTTCGGAGCAGACTCCTCAGAGAGACGCCATGCCCAGCGCCCAGGCAGACGCACACTATGAAGCTCCGACCCAGGATGGACTTAGACTAGAATCTTCCCGGTAAGACCGGTGCTCACAGATTGTTAGAGATGGGTTGATTGGGATATCAGAATTAGCCAGTAAGGGCTAGAGCTAGAGGGCCAAGCAGTGATTAAAAGAATACAGTGTCCATGTAATTATTTGGGGCATAAGTATTACTACAGAAAAGAGGTTCTACTTTTGTTTTCACAGAGGATAAAATCCTCTAGATTGCTTCCAGACAAGTGCAGTTTGATGGAAAAAGACCCCCCAAAAGGTCACTGTAAACACCCCCAAAATAGCTTTGCCCAACAAACAGCAGAAAGAAGATTAATGAAACCTATGTCTAAATTCCATATATTTGTTTCTGCTCTTGATTAAGGTATTGTGTTTGTGCAGCTCATTTGAAAATGTAAGAAATAATTTAAAAGTATAGATTAATAGATACTCATCTATAATAATCAAGCTTGTAGTCAAGTTAATTAAGTTTTCCAGATATACAGAGATATATTTCAGTTAGATAGGTCTCCTTCAAATCTTTCATAGACCTTCAAAATATGGCATTTAAATGTTTTGAAATTTTAGGATTTTTTATAACAATGTGACACATCTGCTCCTGGCAGTACCAATCTTCTTCAAGAGAATGATAGGCATTGAAGAGGCTCCTTATGGAGTTGGTTAGCCATTTGGGCAAGAAACTGCTCTTGCCTGGATTGCTTGATGCTATGCTGCATGAACTACACATGCAGGACTCACAGAAAAATGACTGCTAAACTTGCCTAAAGGTGAGACAATCCTTCAGTGCTCCTGCTTCATAAAAGAGTCTGCAAGACTTTCTGCAGGACACAGAAAAAAGTAACTGACAATATAGCTGTAAAAGGTCTTCAAATTTCCTGCTTCATGGAAAAGTCTGCTGGATGATTTGGGCCTGTAGGCTGAAGATAAATTCTCCAAAGATAAAGAAGAACTTTGGGTGACTGTCCAGGCACTGAGATGTCTCTGCTAATTCTAGAGTTTTGGAAGTTGCTTACAATGCACTTCCTCTTTGTTTAGGTAATATTATATCCTACTGGAGTCTTTAATGCAGTTGAAAAATAAATAGTTATAGTTTTCCTTTATGATAAAAAATAAAGTCGATATAAATATTGTCACTCAATTTGGTTTCTAGCCATATTAATGCAGTTGAAAAATAAATAGTTATAGTTTTCCTTTATGATAAAAAATAAAGTAGATATAAATATTGTCACTCAATTTGGTTTCTAGCCATAAATAAGGACATTGAGCATATAATTCGTGATCTTAGAGAAGCTAAATAAGGAGAACCCAAAGAAAAACATATAGGCATCCTCTTGAATATTAACCTTCATCAGGAATGAAAGGAGACAGAGACCCACATTGAAGCACCGGACTGAAATCTCAAGGTCCAAATTAGGGGCAGAAGGAGAGAGAGCACGAGCAAGGAACTCAGGACTGCGAGGGGTGCACCCACACACTGAGACAATGGGGTTGTTCTATCGGGAACTCACCAAGGCCAGCTGGACTGGGTCTGGAAAAGCATGGGATAAAACCGGACTCGCTGAACATAGTGGACAATGTGGACTGCTGAGAAGTCAAGAACAATGGCAATGGGTTTTTGATCCTACTGCACATACTGGCTTTGTGGGAGCCTAGGCAGTTTGGATGCTCACCTTACTAGACCTGGAAGGAGGTGGGTGGTCCTTGGACTTCCCAAAGGGCAGGGAACCCTGATTGCCCTTTGGGCTGATGAGGAAAGGGGACTTGATTGGGGGAGGGGGAGGGAAATGGGAGGCGGTGGCGGGGGAGAGACAGAAATTTTAAATAAATAAATAAATAAAAAATAAATATTGTCACTCTAATACTTGCTTAATATCTGGTTTTACTATGTTAAAGTTAAAACTTTTCTTTTTATTTAGACAGAAAAAAAGGAGGTGATCTGAGATTCCCATTTATATGCTGTAAATACCATTGATTAATGAAGAACTACTCTGAGCCTATGTAAGGGCAAAACAAAACAGTGTTGCATTCTGTTTGATTTCAAAACATATGTCTTTTAAACTGGTGACAGAATTCATTTTGCCAAGTTCCAGTTCTACTTAAAAACCCTGCTGTCCTTGTGTTCACTTCGAACTGAGATGTGGGTATTGTCTCCTTTTGAGGATGCTTTAGAGAAGCAATTTGCCAAAATAACGATCCAAATTAAACAAGTAAAAAATGAAAACCCAATTTTCTGGTACACATAATAGAAACAAACAAGCCACAACAAGATGCAGAAAATATTTTCATGCTTGACTCATACATTGTAACCCTTAGGTACTGCAGCTGATACTCTGTCCCTTCCTAAGAGTGGCAGCGTGAGCAGCAGCTTTCATCTGAAATCTGCTGACACATTAGCAGGTCAAGTATTTCTTTGTATCGTCTGCCCAGTAAACAGAAAGAGAACTTTTCTCGTGATCAAATGGATTTTCCCCCATATTTCAATGAGCTTTAAATTATCTAGGTTCATTTTACATTTTAGTTAACAGTCCCATGCATACTCTGGCTGATGAAATTCTAATTCATTCGTGCTATGAACAATAAGTGTATTTCCACATCTGTCCAATAATTAGATGGTAATCCTGCAACACAGTGAAGAATAGACCTTTGAAAAGCCCCCTGAGAAAGACTGTTTCTGAATCACAGTGGTGTAGATGTGTTCCAATGGAGAGATGATTGAGTAAGCCACTAAGTGTTCCTGTTGTAAAAGGCAGCACAATTAATGTTTCAGTTGTTTTAGGTCACACAGACAGCAATATTTTGGGATCTACAATATGTTCTTCATTTCAAACAGGGAACTCTCAGGGAAGGAAATGGAGCAAAGTAATAGAACTGGGAAGTAATAAAGTTGTCTCAGCCGAGGTCTGTCAGATTCTCTGGCCTTGTCACTGCAGATGAGAGGCTCCATTCAATCACTGAACTCACGGAGGCCCAGCACCCTGACGGGATCAGAGGAAAGTAATTTTCACCAAGAGTTCTTATGTTTGTATAACAGTTCAAGCTTGTGAATATAGATGATCAAAGTGCCAGCTTATGGAGATGCATCCTTGATGAGGTCACTTCTCAGCATGGCAAAAGTGAAAATTAAAACTGTTTTAAAGAGTCTAGTAAAAGTTTTGGAACCTTTCAGGACAAGGGCTTTGGGAAAAAGTGAATATATGTTGATAGAATTAACTATGCAAACATAATAAGCAGCAAAAATAAAAGGTAGTAAATTAAATTTTTCCTTAAATAAAGAATGAGAATATGATACCAGTTATCTATCTTCTATCTATTGTCTGTCTATAATCTATAATGCTATATGTGCCTGAATATATGTATCATATTTACAAATTTCAATAAATACCTGTAATATGTAGCACTCTAATTAAATCTGATACTTAACAAACATTGTACCCAGAATCAAGTGTTTAAAAGTAATTTTATTGTAGTGTGACAAATGTACATCAAACTATGGGAGTAATGCAAACACACATCTTCAGGAAGTAGGCATTGTTATTTATAACTTTTTTCTTTTCCATCTAAGTACAACACATCATTTTACTTCAAATTGATGTGATGTCATAATCATTTGCATTACCTATTGACTCTTTTCCAATCAACTAAATGATGCTTTGTTTGATATCATTGTATATTATGTAGACATAATTTGATTAAAGGATCTGAGGCCAGAGATTAAAGGCTCAGCATGTGCTATCATAGATTATCTATGGCCAAATGACACAATAAACTTATATATGGCAAGTTCAGTGTTAAAATGTTTACAGCTTTTGTTGTACAATTAGAAGGTTCCCTTAGCAATCTATGTGTTTATCACTTCTATTCAATATAGTACCGGGAGGCCTAGTTATAGCAATTAGACAAGAAAAGGAAATTCATACACCAAGGAAAACAAATTATATTGTTATGTTACTCTATACAGAAAAAGCAACTCAAAATAAATGAAACAAACAAGCAAACAAACAGACCAATCTTTTTATATCTCTGAAATCCTAACAATTCTTATAGAAGATTACAGAAGAACAGTCACTAATATTGAAGTGGTCAGATTCCTTTATATATGAATCCAAAAGTATGGACAACAAAACCAAAAATGGACAAATAAAACTCTTCAAATTAAAATGTCTCTACATAAGAAAGCAATTCATCAGGACAATAGAATTCAACTTACAGTTTGAAACACGCAAAATATGGAGGACCACATGTACCTGCACAGCATAACCAATTATCCCTGAGACACAGGTGAGCAGGTAGCCTGACGGGAGAGCACTTGCATAGAGTGTGATAGATCCTAGATCCATTCTCAGCATTGACAAATCTCTGTGGCCAAAAAAATGCCAAAAGGCCTGAAAAACAATGTGTGGCATGTGTGTGTGTGTATTTATATATGTACATGTGTGTATGTATGTGTTCAAATACATTCTATGCGTGTATGTATTACACACACACAGACATACACACATGAGAGAAAGAAGTCTCAGGGATTTTAAAACGTTGAAACTGAAATCACAATGTGACATCACCTTATTACTGTGTTTGGAAGACTGATAAAAAGACAAAGAATAGCAAGTATCTTCAAAAAAAAAGGATCAAATTAGTGGGGGAACTCTAAACAGGTACAGCACTGAAGTTCCTTGAGAAATTAAAAATGGGGCTGTGATTGTAGTTTAATATTACAGTACTTGCCTGGCACTCACATATCTCTGGCATCAACTTACAACAAAAATGTAAATGCATATATGGTATATATGTGAAAATGTATGTTTGGTATAATATATGGTATTATATAATAAAATATTATTATAAATTACTCAAAGTTTAAATGTATATATGGCATATATGAGTGTGAAAGCATAGATGGTATAATCAAATATCATATATATATATAGATGTATAGAAGTATCTAAATTTGTATCTGCTTTTATATATTCAATACAACATTGATTCCCATCAGTCAAGATATAAAAAAATCTAATTGTCTACCAAGACCAATGAATAAAGAAATTATATAAATACACTTAAACAATATCTATCAACATTTAGCTGCTGCTACTTTGATTACATGCTGCACATATTTTCATATACATTACATATATGATATAAACTATATGTTGCTGTATATGTATTGTGATGGCTATTCTGGATTGTCAATTTGGCTAGCTCTGGAATTAACTAAAACCATAAATAGCTGGGCACACCTGTGAGGGATTTTTGCTCAGTTACATCACTTGAAGTGAGACAATCCCTTTCTGATCCAGATGTTTGAGGTTAGAAGATACTCCTCTAATCTGGGCCACACATTCTGCTGGCAATCTATATAAATGACATGGAAGAAGGAAGTTTGCTCTGTCTTTTACTGAATGTTCTTAATGTCACTAGAAGTCCCTTCCTTTACTGTCAAGATTCTTGCATATATAAATAGCATCTGAGACATTCAGCTTCTTGGACTAAACAGTTAATGATTCTTGAACCTTCCCTTGGTAGATACCCATCGCTGGACTAGCTGGACCACAGCGTGCAAGCTATTCTAATAAACCCCTTTATAAACGTGTGTGTGTGTGTGTGTGTGTGTGTGTGTGTTCTATAGTCTGTTCTTTCAATAAAACCTGACAAATACCTGTATGTAACATCATACATACCCGAGATGAACCTGCAGGAAATTCTACTGTGTGAAAGAAACAGGCACATAAAAATAAACACTACATAATCTCACAGATGAGTGAATCTACAAAAGCTGACCTCTTACATGGAGCAAGTAGAAAGACAATTATTGCCACTGGGAGGGTGAAGGAAGTGCGGAGAGGTTCATGAAAGGCCACAAACTTTCAGTTATTAGTTAGTTCTGGAGGTCTAATACACAGCAGGGTGACTTCAGGTAACAATAATGCATGCCATTAAATTTAACCATCCTTATTCTGAAATGCCTTGGCGGGACCAATAATGCTTTGGATTTTGGAGTTTCAATTTTTAAAAAAATATTTTCTTACACAAAATGAGATATCTAGGGTAGGAATCCAAATTTAAATATCAATTTTGTTCATTTCATATTTACCTCATAAGCATACTCACCAGGTAATTTTACGTTTTCATTGTATCTGCATTTTGACTGAAACCGATTATATTAGGTCAGAAAAGAATCTTCCATTTTAGCTTATATTGGCTGTCAGAACATTTACTTATGAAAGTTTTTCATACTATGGTGAATAATGCTAAATTTCTTCTTGACAGTGTCTAAGACTTTAGATATTAAACATCCCCATATACTCCCCAAATGAATGAAACTACATGAGTCAAAATATATGTCAGCTTAATTGCAGCCATTTTTATTACATATGTGTGTATGCACATGTGTGTATGTATGTGTGTAATATATATTCCCAAAATATAATGCTGTACATGATAATATATAGAATTTAATTTTCCAATGTGAGCAATACTCAGAAACACAATTTGAAAGTGGGCTGCCAAGAGGAGAGTACAAGCCTGTATCTGTTGAAAACCTACCTTAGAGAAGAGCTCGTCAGAGACAAATGAGCCTAAAGATTATCATATTCAAAAAATTGATAACCAGTTCTGAACATACTATTTGAATATCTATATTCATTTGTTCTGGAAGCTTTTTTCTTTATAGTTAGATTTTGTTTTCCCAACTTCCAAATTCCCTATCTTATGAAACTTATGTAATTTAAGTTTTGAAAAAGACAAAAAAGTTTCTATTAATACATTTTATACCAAAGAAGTACTATTCACCAAGAAGTGTCACATATCATCAACTGAGACAATTTCTATTGTCTTATATCAAATACAAAATAAATTCTTCTTTGTGTGTTAGGAGGCAGTTGGAAGAAAAAAATGACACAATTAGTCCTTGAAATGATTGCTAGCTTTAGACCCATAAACCTCTGCACAATCCATCTATCTATCTATCTATCTATCTATCTATCTATCTATCTATCTATCTATCCATTTACTGTGTAGTTAGCTCCTAAAATCACATAGATTCTTTTATTGATGAATTGCAGCATTATTAGACTGAGGAAAGGAGGCAACTGTCAAACAAGAGAAAAGGTATGCAGTGTACTTAGGAGTCTATAGAAATCATAAATACTGTGAATTCTTTTCTCCAGCTATCCATATTCTCCTCTAGAGAATGGGGATAACAAAATGTTTCTGTATACCATTCAGAGGAATTGGTCACCCTGAAAATGTTTATGCCTGACCAGTTGCTACAGATAATCTGCAGTTTCATTGTCTAAATTAGTTTAATTACTGAATGGATTTCACATAGGAATGACTCATAATAACTCATAAATGGAAATAATTTTTAATTTACCAAATGTACATTTTATCTAATCAAAAATTACTATTGTCAGCTTCCCTAAATTGTACATCTCAAGTTTAGCATCTTCTTTAGGGATTAAAAACATTGGCCTTCTGTGCTTTGGGACTCTCACTACCTCCGAGGCTCTAGAGACATGGCTCAGAGCACAGCCATAGTTATTAATGTTTTTCCATCAGAAAGGGTTTTAGAATAATCCCTCCATAGTTACATAGTGTATTAAGGTTGTACTCTGTAAACAATGATAAATCACATACAAGATGCACTCTTTTGTTTCCATATGATGCTGTCACTATTCCATGTGTGGCTTTAGCAGCACTTTTCTTGAGAGTGCCCTTGATACTAAGAAATCTTTTAATCTTGGCCCACAGCTTAAGAGTCAAGGACCAAATGTGACCCCCACACAACTTCCAAAGCAATCTGTTGGATGTTTTCAGAACATGCCATGAGAATTATTCTTTAATTTACTCATAGGCACAATCCTCTGTCCTCATGCCTGTTGCTACCTGACTGTGTTCACATAGTGTCTCATTTATGTGTAGTAATAGGGGCGGCTGCAGGGCTGTGTCCCCAAAACCCCAGCCGCCTGGCTCTGCCCGGCTAGCTTATGCCCCGAAATAATTACACGGACACTGTATTCTTTTAAACACTGCTCTGGCCCATTTCTAATCATCTGTGTAGCGCCCCTAGGTGCGCTTACCGGGAAGATTCTAGCCTAAGTCCATCCTGGGTTGGAGCTTCATAGCGTGCGTCTTCCCTGGAGCAGGTAGCATGGCGTCTCTCTGAAGGCGTCTGCTCCGGAGCGGAGAGCTGTGGAGTCTGACCTCACTTCCTCTTCCTCCTGGCATTCTGTTCTGTCTACTCCTCCCACCTATCTTCTAACCAATGAAATGGGCCGAGGCAGTTCCTTTATTGCTTAGCCAATGAAATCAACAGATTGATATATGACACTCCCACATCACTTCCCCTTTTTCTGTTTAAACAAAAAAAGGAAGGCTTTAACCTTAACATAGCAAAATTACATATAACAAAACAGTTATCAAGTAAAAGTTACATCAGAAACATTTATACATATAACAAAATTGACCTTAAATCTCTATAAATAAAGCAAAATCTATACTAATGCAAATTATTCATACCTATATCATATCCCCCTTTAAATGTAAAAGAACGTTTATAAACCATATTTGGGAACATGGGCGCAGTTTTTTCTCTCCAAACTGCTTCCTGCTGAATGGGGGCGTCGTTAATCAGATTATTTAGGGTGTAACCTGTGTGCCAGGTTTATCTCAGTTGGCAGTTGAGCAAAGCAATTTTCTGAAGATGTTCACAGCAACCCTTCAGGAGGACGTGGTCCATCATACCAAATCGGAATAGAAGAAATCCATAGAGTCTCATCCTCTGTGAAAACAAAAGAAGAAACTCCTTTCCAAAGCATCATGTCCTTAGATCCAAATTTCAAAGTCATACCCTCATGATATCCGTTCTGTTTCCATTTGGCAGCCCATATAATGAAATTTCTCTCTGTACTTAGCTCCTTTACAGTCAAAAATTTTAAAGAAAACACAATGTACATAATCCAGACTCTTTGTGAATTTTTCATTTTTACGCGGCTTTGTTTTACTCTATCACTTTACTTTATTCTGTCTCTTTAAAGACTTTACTTCTTTTTTTTTTTTTAAACCATTAACTTTATTCTCTATATTCTTTTTCTTCTCTGTCCCAAGCCTACGTACATTCATCCAACAGTGTGACTCATTCAGTGGTCTGAATCTGTCCTATTGTGAATCTGCAATTTTTTACTATCCAGGAGCACTTTTGATTTGCGCCTTTAAATCATTAGGCGCTTAAGAATCTAAGCTGAGACATTCCTAAGTTAACTTTTTGCTTTTTGAGCGTATATCTGTGGACCAGGCTGTCTTTGAACTCTCAGAGTTCCGCCTGTCTCTGCCTCCCAGGCATTGGGATTAAAGGTGTTTGCTACTACACCTTGAACTCACAGAGATCTGTTCATCTCTGCCTTCTAGGCACTGGGATTAAAGGCGTGTGCTACCACACCTTGAAGTCACAGAGGTCTATCTCCCTCTGCCTCCCAAGTGTTGGGATTAAAGGTGTGTACTAAGACACACAACAACTCTCTTCCTTTTTTTGTTTTTTGCTTTAAGAACTTTAACTTTCAGCTTGCATATATTTTTAACACACTTTAAACCATTCAGAAATTTTCTCTGTCTTTGAATCTCTCTTTACTATATATCTCTCTTTTTCTGACCACATGAGTCTTTAATTTACCAAGCAATATCAGTAGGACTAAAGGCGTGGCTTTGCCAGCTAGATCCAGTCCATTCCTTAGCTTTCCAGCCTCATGGCGGATATACAGGATGCAGCCATGTTTATAGCATTTCAAGGTCCCTGCCAGCCAGCGAGCTACAACAGACAACACTCAAATCCTCTCTCGGTAGCCGGCCCTCCTGCCTCAAACAGTCAGAGTTTGCCCTGGCAGGATAGCCCAGAAAGCCGGCATTTTTAAACGGCACAGCTTTTTTCCTGCTACGGCTGAAAACCGAAAAGCATGTGTTTAGCTTTTCATCAACACTGTTTAAGTGTTTTGTGGCAGGACCTCTTAATGAGACGCAGGGTTTTGCAGCTAAAGCTGAGTCAGGAAGCCTCTTGAGGCTACCAGGTAGGAGCGGCACTCAGCACTTTAATTCTGAGACTGAGCGTGCAGCAAAGAAATTCTTTTCATCCAAGTTACATCCAAACCTGACACGCAGAGCACTGCGCAGTCTGAAAACACGTCTCTGTATGGCGGCAGGAATCCGCTATGCTCTTCCGCCTGCCTAAGCCTGATTCTGCCTTCTGCCCAGGAGCAGGCAGGGAGCTCTGAGTCATCGTCAAGGTCTCAGAGCACTCTCCTTCCTATCCCAAGCGGGAACACAAACATAAAGCCAGAGTTTGCACTGGCGGCAAAGCCCCAGGAAGCCACGCTTTGAAATGACACAGCGTTTTTTCTGCTGCTGTTGCCGAATCAGGAAATCTCTCTACAGCACGCCACCAACAAACAGCAAAAATCTGTGTTAAACTCTCTCTCCATTATTTTTAAGCCTTCTCAGGTTTTTTTAAGTGGGTTTAGGCCATCAAGTGGGGCGCCATTTGTAGTAATAGGGGCGGCTGCAGGGCTGTGTCCCCAAAACCCCAGCCGCCTGGCTCTGCCCGGCTAGCTTATGCCCCGAAATAATTACACGGACACTGTATTCTTTTAAACACTGCTCTGGCCCATTTCTAATCATCTGTGTAGCGCCCCTAGGTGCGCTTACCGGGAAGATTCTAGCCTAAGTCCATCCTGGGTTGGAGCTTCATAGCGTGCGTCTTCCCTGGAGCAGGTAGCATGGCGTCTCTCTGAAGGCGTCTGCTCCGGAGCAGAGAGCTGTGGAGTCTGACCTCACTTCCTCTTCCTCCTGGCATTCTGTTCTGTCTACTCCTCCAACCTATCTTCTAACCAATGAAATGGGCCGAGGCAGTTCCTTTATTGCTTAGCCAATGAAATCAACAGATTGATATATGACACTCCCACATCATTTATGAATTGATATCAACTAGTATATAGGTTTCTTCATTTTTTATGGTTAAATTTTACAGTGTTTCTGCTCTTGATATGTAATCTCACATGATGGGTAAAATATAGTAAGAGCAAAGCTTCATCGCACCTACTCCTACCTCCAGCTATATGAATATTAGAGTATAAAGTTCATAAACCATGATTCTCTCTCATTTCCTACTTCTTAAGTTTCACAATGGAGATATTCTACTATGACTTCCCTCAGCATTTCAAATGTCTCAATTTGGTCCTGATAAAATACCTCAATCAGTATCACAAGTTTCCAGCTTCTTAAAACAGGGGACTAAAACAAATGTCTATTTGCCAATAATTCAAATCATCTGTTACCAGTTGGCTGTAATTATTGAATTGTTCCTTCAAACATTTGTAATTATATAAAGAAAAATACAAAATTACTGAAATTGTTTAAAATAATTTCTTAGTTTGGGCAATGGGAGCTCTCACTAAACAAACACTGAATGCACATTGTTTGCTTCTTTTTGTAGTTATGTCTGCATTTTTATTGACAAGCTAGACCTGAAAAAAAAGTTCTAGCTATATTTGGCGAAGAATCTATAGATTTGCGAAGAAAAACTTGCTCACTTCACTAATCATCAGTTCTCTTACAAATACAGAAGCAGAATATTTTTTATATTTATGAATAGTGATAATATGATTCTACATGGAAAAGTCTCTTTGGAATTAACATCTCCAGGAGGAATAACAGAAAGCCAAATCTAGCTCTTATATGTTCAGTGCCCACTCAATCACTTTCCAATTCATGTCCTCTTTTAAAGAAATATCATCCATATCTCAACATCTCTTCAGTATTCTTGCTGTTGGTATTCTGTTTTACAGGGCTCCTTTTTCTAAACAGTAGCAATAACTATGAACACCATCTTTACCTCTATACTTCAGGTATAAAGGTCATGTTTGAGCTCCTCATATTAGTTGTCTACTGCTTTCAAAACAAGTCATCAAATACTTAAGACTTAAAACAACACAAATTTATTATGTAAAATTTCTTTAAATCAGAGCTTTAAGATGCCTTGGATTAGTTTGTTTTTTCCTTAAGATTTCAGTAGGCGAAACCTACTATAATATTTTTTATACCACTGGCGATGAACCAGTCTCTAAGATTACCCTTGCTGTTGACCAAATTTGGTCCCTTGCAGTTAGTTGTATTCTAATGTTCTCTTTTTCTTGTGAGCTTTTTTTCAACTCTCGGCAGCTCAAATAAACATGTTTCATGTCCTTCTTCCTTCATCTTCAAAGGTGTTATGTTCCAAATTTTTCCAGTCTCCCTATAACATTATTTATCTGTGTTTTACATCATCTCTCTGACTCAATTCTGCCTTGCTTCTAGCCTTTAAGGACCTACATGAATAACCTTTGATTGGCATCAAATGACTTGCAATCAACATTCTTACCAACTGTTTCAGTAAAATAGCTAGATTTTGACTTGACTGAAAATTCTGAAAGTGCAGAAATACGTGGTCTCTTTAGACATTTTCCTACTGCTTTCTATCCCAATTTAAACTGTGTGTCCCATTCTTGCCAATCCAGAAATGGATTTAGAAGTTCAACAATATCCTTTTTTCAAATAACTATGATGTATATACGTGTATATGTATGTATAGGTAAGAATGAGATGTATATGTATGGTATATATGCATGTAGATGTATTTGATACAGGCTTTGGTGAATGTGTCAAATATGCATTTAATACATGAGTTAAGGAATTTAAGTAATGAAAATACTAAAGAAAGAACAATTTAATCTGGCTCTTTAGAAATATCTTTTAAATTATTTATCTCTATGACTACAGGATCTTTGTGTCTTCTAGTTTCTCCTCTACAAATGACAGTTTCTGTACTTCAGTTTTAGCACACAAAGTATACTAATATTCCCCTATGTTCTAAATGGTTTACTTTCTCCCTAAGATCTACACAACACTAGATACCCTAAGCTTCAGTGGTGGTGACGTGGACATACTACCTAATCAGTCTATTGTCTGCATCAAATTAGTTATTATAGTCGTGAGGGTGGAGAAAATGAGCTCATTCTCCCTAAAGTAACAGAAGCAGTGTGTGGACACCAATATGATTAATTTTATTAATGAGCAATTCTCTAATTCAATTTGGACATAGCTTCTAGCTGTATAAGCTTGTGTTACATTAATTAGCCACAATATGCTTTGATTTTCTTCACTCAAAAACACTGAGTCACAGTAACAGTATCCAACATTGATAATGGAAATGCCCAAGGAGCCAATGGCAATGCATAAGGGACCCTGTATTATTCTAACAATGAGTAAGAATTTGAGAGTGAGAAATTGCCCAACCCAGAACGATTTATGCCTCTCATCTAAAAGTTTCAACTGAAGGACTTCAGCTATACTTTTGGAAATTACCAGTTGTGTTCTACTTTGTTTTTGCTGTGGTATCAACTCACTTTTCTGGACGCATGACTAAATGGTCAATGAGCTATAAGTGAAATCAAAATTGTAAATTTTGAGACATTTGCATAGAAATTAGTCTAATGACTTTAATTTACATTCTAGCAAAATTCATTCATAGACATAGTAATTCATGTAGAAAACCATGCATATTTTTCATTTAATGAAATATGGAGCCTCTTATTTAGAAGACTAATCTGTGTGTGCTTTGATGCCAAACTTGAAAGTAATTTCATGTAAGAGTAAGAGCAACAAAGGAAAGACAAAGCATAAATAGCAGGCCTGGCTTCTTCATTTAACATATATAGCCTACTTTATTTTTTACTTTCACACTTTGTTTTCTCTTAACTTATATGAAACTAAGAGACTACGTCAGCCTGACCTAACACCCTTATGTGATAGATAAAATGAGCAGTATATATGTTTCTTTTCCTTGGTGGTTTGGATATAGGAAAGTCAAAGATCAACACCAGTAGGTTTGTTGTCTACTAGAGACCATGTCTCTGTTTCCAAGGTTATATCCCCGAACTCTGTGTCCTAACTGAGCAGAAAAGCAATGAAAAGATCCAAGTCCAATGCTAAAGTCCCTTTGTGAGTCACTGATGCTGTCCTGAAAGAGATGCCATCAGGTCTACATACCCATTCCTTTAATACCACAATCAGTATGGAATTCCAACATAAATTTGGAGAAGATACAATGTAACCACAGAGAACAGTAAGTGATGGAATGACTTAGAATACCATTTTGAATAATATAATATAACTTGAAAAAAGTCATGACTTACATCTGAATGATGACAGATCTACCTGAGAAGATCCTTGATTTATAGCTGGGTCTTTATTAGATTCATTTTCAAGGCCATACAAGTAACGACATATTTTAAACATGACACCTTTATAAAATATTCCTTTCAAAAGAAAATTTGCAGGATACGCTTTATTTTCTGTCAGTTTTAAAGTCACAGAATATATAGATTCAAGGGGTTGCAGTGTAGTGTGATCCTCGTTTGCAAGTCCTTATTGTCAAGTTGTCATCTATGACTGTCTTTCAACATAACCTATCTTTGGACTCTCTTTCCAGTTATAAAGTTTCAAAAGATATTTTAGGAGTATAAAATGTTATATACAACTATTAGAATATTTATAGATCTGTGTAGCATTTAGTGCCCCTCCTTATTAGGGGTATCTCCCATGCAAAGCTGCATTAACACAACATTGCACATAAAGACATTGTATGCACGGCTTTGCATGAACAGCTAGTCTGGGGAAAGGACACCATCATAATTGTTCACACTTGGTTGATGACCATATATAAGTCCTCAGGTCACCAATGGTTCCAAGTTTACTCTTATTGATTTGTTCATGAGATAACCCAGAAAAAGCTGCCTTTTAAAACCTTGGCTTTGAGTGAGTACCTGAATGTGTTCACTACATTTAAGAAATCTCTCTCTCTCTCTCTCTCTCTCTCTCTCTCTCTCTCTCTCTCTCTCTCTCTCTCTCTCTCCCTCTCTAAGAAATTTAGGAATTGTTTTATTTTATTTTATTATTATTATTATTACAAATTTTGACCTCCTCCCCTCCTCCCATTTCCCTCCCCCTTCCCCCATTCCACTTCTCCCTCCCTCTCCAGTCCAAAGAGCAGTCAGGGTTCCCTGCCCTGTGGGAAGTCCAAGGTCCTCCCCCATCCATCCAGATCTAGGAAGGTGAGGATCCAAACAGACTAGGTTCCCACAAAGCTAGTACACGGAGCAGAATCAAAACTCAGTGCCATTGTCCTTGACTTCTCAGTTAGCCCTCCATGTCAGCCACATTCAGAGAGTCTGGTTCGATCACATTCTCCATCAGTCCCAGTCCAGCTGGCCTTGGTGAGTTCCAATTAGATCGGCCCCACTGTCACAGTGGGTAGGTGCACCCCTTGCAACCCTGACTTCCTTGCTCATGTTCTCTCTCCTTCTGCTCCTCATTTGGACCTTGGGAGCTCAGTCCAGTGCTCCAATGTGAGTCTCTGTCTCTATCTCCATCCATTGCCAAATGAAGGTTCTATGGTGATATGCAAGATATTCATCAGAGTGGCTATAGTATAAGGACGGAGAGATGGGGAGAGAGAAGTGAGAAGAGGAGGATGGGAGAGATTGGGGGAATGGGACGGTTCTGATGGAGGAGGAGTGGATATGGGAGCAGGGAAGTATATATCTTAAGTAAGGGAGCCATTTGAGGGTTGGAAAGAGACTGGACTCTAGAGGGGTTCCCAGGTGTCCAAGGAGATGTCCCCAGCTTGTTCCTTGAACAGATGAGGAGAGGGTGCCTGAACTGGCCTTATACTGTAGGAATTGTTTTAGATGTTTGCCATGACTAACTTAAAAGTTCCACAAGCCCTGACTTGTGTACTACCTGGTCCCAAAGAGATATGAAAACTCTCAGACACTTGTATAAAGTTTTTGTTTAATTTAAAGACTTGAAAAAGTACTATGTGATTATCTGCAAGCACCCTATTTTTCTCTTTCCTTTTAGAATAACAGGAAATGGAATCCAAAACACATACCTTTGTCTAGGCAAGAACATTCAGGGGTTTTAAAGATAAAAACATCAGGTTTAAACTGTGACAACATCAGATATATATCCCTTTACAAAGAGAAAATTAAGAACTAAACAGAAACATTTATAAATTCAACCCAGACTGGCACAAAGATTATACACAAAATTTTAGAAAACTGATTATGTTTGCATTCTCCAACCTTCTGCACTTGTGTTTATTACTTCCACTGTTTAAATTTTATTTGACATAAGTGGGAACTTAACTAAGTCAAAGCAGTTTTTAAAAGATCTGTACCCAGCATTATTGTATTAGAGTTGCAGACAACCGGTTCAGACTCCCGAGCTTGCCTTCAGATTTAATTCTAGATGTCCTTTCTCTCTCGCACATGTGAATAAATAGCAAAATGATTTCCTTTAGCCAGATCTCTGCTTTAAGCAGAAATGCAATCATCATGGTTCCTAAGTGTTGTGTGTACACTCTCTAACTCAATTTTCTCAGCATTATTTAGACACGCTCACTGCTTAAACCTGATAGGAAGCCTTCCTGCCCATACCAATTAACCTGACCCTGCAATTTAGTTTTACCCAGTTGTCCTTGGATCCTTGCTTGTTCTTCTCTGTGCTCCCTGTTTGAATTCGTTTGAATTCTTTCCCAGAAAATGTTTATAATCTGAAAATCGTCTTAATCTATTTGGTCCAATCTTTTGCTCTTTAATTTTCCAATAGTATAAAGTAGATCTCAAAATTTTCCACATGATAATAGAATATTCTTTAATATAAAATTTCTTTTTAAAATTTTTGTTCACAGGATTTGGCACTCCAAACCATCAATTATTGACCCAAGACAATAAGGATACTCTCTTCCTTTTATTGCACTGTAGTATCTGGATGTTTCTTACAGTTCGAGCTATGAGGAAAGAGTGAACAAAAATTTTTCCTGTCTTCCAAGTTAAGGTCACTCTTCATAGGTTAAGCTTAGGGAAATTTAAGTCAAGAGTATGTTATCTACCCTCCACTTCGAATGAAAAAAGCTGTGAATATGGGATTTGGATTCTCTGAATAAACGCATACTAAATAAATGCATAAGATGACTATAATTTACGATTAATCATATACCCGAGCCTTACCAGGAACTATAAGGGCATAATGGAGAAAACTCTGTTCTTTCAAAATGTTTTATTAAAATTTGGTCCTGTTGTGATTAAACTTGAAATTATGATATGGACTTAATATAATTTTCTTCCTTTGATATATAAGCCCATGTTACTTGCAAAATATTTGCAAAAGTCTCATGACCAGTAATTATACAATAGTCCACTAATTATATGGGATACTAAAGACACGAGGAAAAATAATACAAACAAAAATGTAAGCACTGAGGCCACTCAACCTAGGGAAGTAAACAGGCTAACTACAGGTCTTCACTTCTCCTTTCCTGCCTCCAAATCTGTCCCCCCATTCTTATTCACAGCTTGGTAGCAAACACCTCCTGCAGCCTCCACTCATCTCTGCCTCCATCTCCAATGGATCACTTAGATCTTCTCCTTTAAACATCCTTCTCATCTTGAATCCCTTAATCGCAAGACCAAATTCCAGCCGACATACCCTGGGAAGCATCACAGCAGCTAGGTAAGCAGGTGGGCAAACTGCAGATCCTCACCTCGCCAGTCCTGTCTCAGATCAATAGCAGAACACCTACTGTAGCCTCCCATTCCTCTCTGCCCCCACCTCTACTGGATCGAACCATGCAGACTTCTCTTTTAAACTTCTTCTCTTTATCCATCACTTTATACCAGTCTCCAAATCCAGCAGGCACTCTGAGAAGCTACGAACCACACCAGCCAGGGAACCAACAAGATTAACTGAAAGTCATCACTTCTCCTTCCACTCCTCCAAATCAAATCCCACAGTTTTATTCCCAGCTTTCTAGAAGATCTCATGTTGTGGATCCCACACCATCCCACTACCCACAATCCAACAGATCATACACTCTTCCCCTTCAACCTTCTTTGATTGAGATAACATATTTTAAAAGAAGATGTATATGGACAATAGCTAACAGCAAAGTTTCAACCTATGAGCAGCTAAGGACATTTAAAACAGTATCACAATGAATCACTGTCCAAATGCAAGGATAGCTGTAATCAGTACAAACAAACAAATGAAGAGTAAAATAGCTTCTGAGGATATAAAGTGGTTGGAATTGTAATACAACTTTAGAAAATTCACAGTTCATTTGAAAAGTTATCTGGAGTTGCAAAAATATTATTAAATGTAGTGTTATATCATCTATCAAATCCCTTCACATTTATATTAAAGGATATGTCCACCACAAAAAATCTCATATATGAGTAGTCACAGCCAAAAGTGTTACAAAATATTCATCAATTGATGAGGAAACAAATAAAATATTTTATCCAGATAATTCAATACTATTTGGTAAATAATATGATGTACTGATACACGACACAAAATTAATGAATATTGACAATATTGTGCTAATTACAATAATTCACTTAAAAGGGCTATTATGTGAAATGTCTAAAATAAGCAGATTTACTGAGATAGAAAGTACAGCAGATGATGACATATGGGATGATGGCCAGCTGAGAACTGGAAGATGTTGGAAGGTGATGGTTAAGGAGAATGAGGTGTCTTTTGAGGGCACTGAAAATGTTCTAAAGTTAATTGTAATCCTAAATACTCAGTTCTGAAGATAAAACAAAAGAATTTTATGTAAACTATATTTCCACCAAAATGCCTTTAAAGGTCATGTAAAGTATTCATTGAACATACAGAGCACTGTTCTTGCCTCTATTTTGGCCTTCAGAGTATCAGAATAATAGCAATATCTTCAGAATTTTTTCTGATATCCCCTTTCCAGGGACTGGATTGAATATTTATCTAAACACATCCAACATAACTCTGCCTCCTGTTTAGAGAATGAACTCACATCTTACTGTGAGATGGTGTTTCATGTTCCATTCTCTTTGTCAGATCATAAATAAGCCTTGGTAACCATGAATGTCTTCTGTCTATGCTATCACCATAATTTACCACCACTTTTCATAAGGCAGGACCCTTAATACATTTTGTTAAAATAGTAAATGAAAGGCCCATGGTTTGGGGAGACAATACAAATCTTTGTTTAAAATCCCATTTTTTCTCCAGTAGCATGAGGTAAAGAGAAAGGCAAAAGCTCTACTATTCTGAGTAGTTGTCATGATGTAAACAGTCCACTGCAGTGGTCTAAGAAGGAACATCAATTACAATGAGAAGATAGAGATAGTTAACAATATGCTTAAGTGATTGGCCAAGCAGTGATTTAAATAATATGGTTCTGAGTGATTATTTTGTGGTCTGGGCAGCCAAAAACAAACAATCAGCCTCCTACTACAGAAAAGTGGCCTCCTACAACATCCTGTCTCCACAAATCCTCAGACTAAATCCTCAGACTGAATGCTGTTAACTCCTGTCCCTTCCCATGTTATATTCCTAATCTTTTCCCAGCCATACTCCTTCCTGTCTTCTCATCCCTAGTGCTGGGATTAAAGGTGTGTGACTCCCAAGCACTGGAATTAAAGGTGTGAGTTACCACCACCTGGTTCTGTTTCTCTTTTAGACTGAATCAATCTGGTGTAGCCTTAAACTCACAGAGATCCAACTGCCTCTGCCTTCCAAATGCTGGCATTAAAGGTGTATGACACCACTGCCTGACCTCTATGAATGACTAGTGGCAAGCTCCACACTCGGGTCTTCAGGCAAGCTTTATTTTTTAGATCACAAACAAAATATCATGCCAGAAAGGTGAAGTCACCAGCCAGACACCCTGACATAGCGGGAAGCAGGAACACAAGACATGTAATATAAAAAGAAATATAAGCTACATGACAAAATATAGATTAAAACTATGGCTTAATTAGGTTATAAGAACTAGTTGTAAAAAAAAAACCCAAGCTATGGGCTTTCAAAATTAATAAGTCTCTGTGTTGTTATTTGCTTGCAGGTGGTTCTAAAGAAAAAGCTTACTATAGCATTGTTCAACCCTAGCATATGCCGACTATAAAGCCAGGTAGGCTGCCCACAGACCTGTTCTAATTTTACTGTTCCCCTAGACCCAATCACTCAGTTGTGTCCCTAGCACTGCAACAGATCACCAGTTGCAGCCTCCCCTCTGTTCAATTCTCCTGTGGATCCCATAGACCTTAACCTTCTAACCACCTTCCACTAATTCTGACCTGCATCACAGCTTCCAACACCAGTAGGTATTCCCTGTGAACACATCAGCTTAGGCCAATGCTGTGGGATAATGCTCTTCTTGTAAACTGTAAAGATGTGTCACTCATATGAGTTTAATAAATGCTGATTGCCCAGTATGCAGACAGCAGAGCGACAAGCCAAAGAAAATCATGGGAAGAGGAAATACAAAGAGTCAGTCAAAGAGTCAGTCATCAACCAGACACAGAGGAAGCAAGATGAGAATACTGTACTGAGAAAAGGTACCAAACCATGTGGCTAAACATAGACAAGAATTATATGTGAATTTAAGCTGTAACACCTAGTTAATAAAAAGCCTGAGCTAATAGGGCAAACAGTATGTAATTACTATGAGCCTCTGTCTATTATTTGGAACTGAAAGCTGTGGAACTAGGCAGGATAGAAACTTTTGTCAACAAACCAGTAAAATGGGCAACCCACAGCCATCACTCTCTGAAAATCCAGAGAGGAAACAGAAATCAAGGAACAAAACACCACCCCCCCCAAAAAAAAATGGAAATCAGATGCCTAGATACCACCACTGGGAAATAGTCATTGATACCCATATCTCCAATAGAGCCCAGCTGTTCTAATACAGCAAGTTTTGAACTTTATAATATAGCTGAACCATAAGAAGACCTTAAAACAAAGTATATAATAATGATAAAGGTCCTTAAATAAAAAAATTAATAAATCCCTTAGAGAAATCCAAAAAATGACAATCAATAATTGGAGTATATGAATAAATCCCTTAAAGAAAATCAAGAAAATACAAACAGTTGATGAAAACAAAACATATCAAGACCAGAAATGGAAATAGAAGCAGAAAAAAAAACTGAAGGAATTCTGGAAATGAAGAATTTGGGACTTCAAACAGGAACTATAGAGGCAGCCTTCTCCAACAAAATACAAGATGTGGAAGAGAAAATCTCAGGTTGAAGATATAATAGAAGAGATGAAAACATTTGTTAAAAAATGTTAAATATAAAAAAATTACTGACACAAAACATTCAGGAAATCTAGAACATTATCAAAAGACCAAACATAAAAATAATAGGAATAGGCAAAGGAGAAGAATTGCAGCTCAAAGACCCAGAAAATATTTTTAACAAAATAATAGAAGAAAATTTTCCTAATCTTAAGGGGGAGTGGATATTTTAAAAAATCAAATGGAAAAAAAGCCCATAGAAGACAGGAGTAGGAGTCAGCGGGGCTAGAAAACACCAGGAGAACTTGACCCACCCAGTCAACTAAGAAGGGCTCACATGGGCTCACAGAGAATGAAGAGCAAGCACATTGCCTGCATGGGTCTACACAAAGACCTCTCTGTAAATGTTATGGCTGTTAGCTTGACATGTTTGTGGAACTCCTGTGGAAGCAGGTGTGTCTCTGACTCTTTTGTTGGCCCTTGAAATGACTTTCTTCCTGTTGGGATGTTTTGTCAAGCTTCTATGTACGGCCTTTTGCCTTGTCGTGTTGTATCTTCTTTTGTCCTGTTTGGTTGTAGTCTCTTGGAGGCCTGTTTTTTTCCTGAAGTGAATCAGAGGGAGAGAGGATCCCTGGGGGAGGGGCTGGAAGGAGCAGAGAGAACAGAAACTGGAATTGGGATGTGTTGCTTGAGAGAAGAACATATTTTCAGCAAATAAATAATAACATAAATGTGGGGAGAGAAGCCAGATGAAACAACCTAGGTGCTAACACTAAAAGTGTAAAATTGCATAAGTATTTTTTTTATTTTGATGTGGAATATCAGTAAGAAACTAAAACCATCAAAATTAAGAAAAGATGTGTTTAAAACAGAACCCGAGGGTCTCAATTATCCCCACAGTAATCATTTCCTTCATTTTCCTGCCTTACACATTCCAGTTTCATTTAACCAGCCATGGTCCAAGCCCTTAGGAATAAATCATAAAAATTATACCTGAAATTGGTTTTAGAATAAACAGGTAATTCAATTTTAGGCAGCAAAACAGAAGGCAATTCTATAGCATGTAGCAGAAAAAGGCTTCCCTCCTTGAAAAGCGTGCAAAGATCACGCTTTAATCTGAGGCAGAGTGCTGCTACCTTCATCTTCCAGCCATGAAAGAAGAAAACAAGAGAATCAAAAGCGCTGAAGCATCAACTTCTGTTAAGATGACTTCAAGGTCACATACCAACAAACCTGTCAGCACACATACTACCTTTCCTATTTCAGCCACGGCTGGTGGTGGTTTGTGCTGGCAGTGTTTGTGAACATTCAAACTCATCCTCAGTTCTTCAGGAACCTGCCAGAGTACAGTGATAGGACAAAGGCTAGGAAGCTGTCACATTCCCTCTTCCCCCATGGAAAGTAGTAGCAGTTCATTGTTCCAATGTGATATATCACTTTATAGCAAGAACAACAGGCAATTAATTTTTTTAAAATTGGAAAGCTTGTTCTTGAAGTTAGGCAGATTATTTGAAATGATAAAAGGTATTTCTAATGTTCGTGTCTAAGTACTTGTCACACTCGTTATGATCAAAGAAAGGAGGACAAAGCATAGGAGAAAAGAGAGCAAATTCTACAACCTGAATGAATGATTTGTTGATCTCTGATGTAGAATCCTATGGGCTCATGACACTTTTCCACCAAGGTACAATATATAGTTGAAGACTAATTAAGCATTGTTTCTCGGTGGCTTTTTATTGCCTTGATACCCCAGGCAACCCTTGACAGAGCAAGCATGTTAATGAAGTCTGAGACTCCTGATCACATGAACAGAACAAACATGACAGTTTATGATGATTTAGATGAGGACAAATTTTCTCTACCCAATTGAGCTGTGTATGGAGTAATTTAGCATACATTATTATATCCATGATATAAGGTACTGAACATGAATCTAATTAATATAACAGCATCCACGACACTCTTTGTAACGAAGAAGTGCAGATACCTCTTTTAATGAATTTATTCTACCTCTCTTCATAGATAAACTTAAGGCCATCTTGGCATTGGTGAGCATGGATTTCGGTAGATTTGAAACATGATGAAAGGGTAAACCCTTTTCTTTATTCATAATTTTCTTCCAAGTTCTGTGAAAAATACTGAGTAAATAGGGCTTCAGCGGGGCTTGGGAAACTATGCTTAACCTAGAAATACTTTTTTTTTCCTGATATACTCAACCAAAGTAGTTAGAAAGGCCAATAGAAGGTATTGGTCTCAGCATCCATCCTTGACCCAATAATGGACATTTTATTTTTGATTACTAAAGAAAGCACTCTTACATAGATTTCCCTTTTGTTTACTTTTTATATCATCAATCTTGAAATTTCATTTAAAAAAAAACCAACATTGCTGAAAAGGATAGCATGAGACAGAATTAAAGAGCTAAGATTTCTGATTTAACAAAGAATAAAAATGTCTCCATCATTGAAAGGTAGAAACTAGAGTTGAAGAAGCACTGGAGAAGGGAAGGAGAAACACATCCCCTGAGGACAAGCCACTATACCACCCATCCTTCTCACTTGCAAGTCACTGAACCAAGACTAGCCAAGGATATGAATTATTTTAAGTTCTTCCCCTTTACTATGAATTAAATCACTAATCCATTTGATTAAGGATTTCATTAAAGCCATTTTTGAGTCTGCCTGTCTCATGAGCTTACCTCAAAGAAGCACAGACTAATATTCAATTCATCCTAAGAGTTATGAGCTGGAGGGTTCAATAATTACCTACTAGTTAGATAAAAGAATTTTCAAATTACTTTTATCTTTTCACTGCCCTAAAACACGAAATACAAGTTAAGAAAGTTTTTCAGGTTTGTCTATTGCAGAGTTTGTGACTTTGTTAATCATGGAGGAATTGATTGTTTTTGCCACCTAATTAGTGAAACAAGCCTCCACTTAGCACCCGGTGCTGAAATCATGTCAGCACTTCATTACACAGATATTGGAAACTGTGATCTGGTTGCTATGGTGACAACGGCTTTCACAGGGAGTTTGTGTTTAGTTGACACATCTAGATCAGACAGAATATGATTAAAAGTGAATACCTAACTTAAACCATTTTGGTGTTCAAAACACTGCAGAGTTACATATTTCAAATGTCCATTTTTAAAGGAAATTATTGCATAAATCTTACGGAAATAAACTTTTTATGCATCTCATTATCTTCTAACTCATTTTTTTAAGTTTGAAAATAAGAATCATCATTGTGGGACATTAAGAACATAACCCTTGTTTCAAGATCTTATTGATTACATAAATGCATAAACCACGACAGAAGTCAGTGTGTAGCCAAAACACAAAATGTAAAAGATGCAGGGTTATAAAACAACAAATAAATCAAAGCCAGAGACTTCTCTAGGCTGAGATGATTCTGAGACTAATTGACAGGAAACCATCCTTAAAACAAAGTTCACTGAACTTAATGATTTATTTGGACATATTCCATAATTACCCTTGGCAACCACCTACTTTGCTCCCCTTATTTATTTCCAACCTGTGGTTTGTATAATTTAACCTGAAGATAGCTGAGCTTTCAAAACAGTACTCAAATATTTTAGTCAGTAAACCACTACTGAACCTGCCCTGAAAACCTTAACAATGGGTCACTCCATGGTGTACTGTAGGTTAATCACACTTTACATTCTTTGGTTGACCTTAAAATATACACTGCATTATCTGCATGAGACTGTCTAATATCAAAACAAGAGATAACTACCCACAGGCTGTAGGAAAGAAAACAAGGAACTTTTGATGAAACTAAGCTCTCATAGGCTATGGAACTGCAGGAGTCAAGACTGGAAGAAGCATGGGGAAAGATGAGATGTGACTGACAGGAAGAGCTAAGAGCAAATTGGTACAGAGAAATCATGTGCCAGCTGATGGATACCAAATCCTCAGCTCTTGACAACACAGAGGTTCTCAATCTTGGAGCATCAAAGAACACAGCACTGGATGAATTAGGATATTGAACTGGAAAGGAACATGTCACCAAACATGTGATCTAGTTGGAAAGGTGAAGAAATTAACTGGTACTGACCTGGAAGCTTCCTCCCTGAAGGCTAGCTCTCAAAGAGTTGGAAGGTGTGAGGCAAGCTCTCATGGGAAAAAGTCAACAACAGTCTAACCAGGCTGTAAAGCCAGCCAACCTCAATAATGACCAGCTCAGTAAGGTATCTCAAAATGCTGAGAGGAGTACTCGTATCTTTGGGGTAAACAATACCTGTATGATTGGAATCCTGTCCACTTATTAGGAGTAAACTTATTCCTGAAACTAAACTTACTGAAGAACATATGCCTGGGGAATTCATAGACCTAAGAGGAGAAGAGATTACTATTATTTTTGCTAAATTAACATAGTTTCCAGTTGATTTATAAATACTTATCCACATATCTAAGATAAGTACAACTCTCACTCACTCCTTCATCAAAGGAGCTTTCTTTTGCAACATATGAATGCCATTACAGAAAATCATATTTGACCCTTAGCAGTTTGTCTACCTTCACAAGATGGGTATAAGACTGTATCAGTTGACATGCCATGCCAAAATAGGTGGAGGAAAAGTTTCTGAAACCCAGCTTCTAGGTGAAGAGTTACAGGAGCTTAATGGCTTTTGAAGGAAGGAGAATTGTTCTACAGAGACAAACCTGATATGTAGTCCAAGCCCAGATGGCTACCTCTAAACTCATTTACATAAGACAACATTATTTAGGCTCAGTAGGTTGTATATACATATATACGTGTGTGTGTGTGTGTGTGTGTGTGTGTGTGTGTGTGTGTGTGTGTGTTTGGGTGAATAAAATTTAAAAAAGAATTCATAAACTTCAGTATGGTATTAGGCTATACTAAGGTGTTTCAGAGAGGAAGGGAAGGGGTAGGATAATATAAATACAATGTACTCATGCATGAATGCATGTATTTCTCAAAAACATTTTTTAAAAACTATTGTTTCTGTTAATAAAGGATAATTAGAGCCAGTTAGCCATTACTGAGTATCCTTCCAATGTGTCCTAGTATTTATAGTCCTATATAATGCCACAATAAACACCATTACCCCAAAACCTATGGATGGAAATCAAAGCAGGAACACAGGCAGGATCCTAGAAGCAGTAACTAAAGCAGAAATCACGGAGAAACACCACTTGCTGGCTTGCTCCCTTCCTTCAGATTAATCAACTTGCTTTCCTTTACATACCAGGATTGTCCATGGATGGCATCACCCACAGTGAGTTGATTAATCAAGAAAATGTTCCACGGTTGTGCCCACAAGGCATTCTGATAGAATAAATTACTCAGTTGTGGTTCTGTCTTCCCAGGTGATTCTATTGTGTATCAAGTTGGTAATAATTAACCAACATACCCAAGTAGCATATATATAAAGCCAATGCACTATAAAGGTACACAAAATTTTCACCACCACATATAATTTTTGCATGTGTTCATTTTCCATGTATTATTATTATTATTATTTTGTTATTGAAGTGTAGTTTTATTTTCTGCTGTAAACTCCTGAGATATTTTTATAGTTCCTACATTAGAATCTTTTGTCAGCTGTATGAAATGCAAATATTTTTCTCCCTATAGTTGTAGTATGAGCTTAGGTTTTATCATATTATAGTAATTTTTCATAAAACCCTTTATGTTAATCATCTAAATTATTGACTTTTATATATTTTCCTGGTATAGAAGCTTTTCTCTATAGGTACTAAAAGAAAAGAACTCAAGGTGGAAATTCAATGTGTTTACATATGTTGCCTTGAGAACAGAGATAGATTGAATGGAAGATTAAGGGTTAAAAAGGCAGCATCAGAAGCAACAAGGAAGGTGAGTAAGAGGGCTTGCTGTTGTGTTCAAAACAATCAATGAAGCAGGTGAGAAGAGGGACAGGTATCTGGGCTAGGGATTGCAGTATGCCTACCCTCCCCAACCCTGATGCTCTTGAAGGATGTATAAGACACCATGGTCCTTCTTACACTCTTGTTTTTATGCAGTTAATAGTGACAGACTGAAGAGTAATTAAAAATATGAAGCTTCTGTCTAGGAGGCAACCTCAGACAACCTCACAGTCAAGAAACTAAATGTGAGCTAAGCAAGAAAGACTGTAGCTACATCTTTGGGGTTATCATAGGATTACCAACTGGTCATGTGGCTATGAGAAAAAAGAGAGCATATGATTCACAGCAGTGGAGACAATTGCAAGGTCAACAGCTAACAAGGACAAGTTAAAAATGGACAGAGGGGATTTCAACCACTCCTAGTTAGGTGGGCAGCGCTTAAACAGCACATTCTCATCTTTGTGGCAGGGACAGGAAGATATACATAAAGAATTCATCACCTCCATTATATCACAGAGATCTAACCAATCTCCTATCAATTACTTCAACCTTTGTCTGGTCTCTGTCATAGTCATAAAAATTCCTAGGTGAGGACATTCAGTGACTTTTCCTTTGCTTGGTAACCACTTTCGTGAATGACACACACATTTGCCTACTTAATCACATTCCCTCAATTTATAGCTTTTCTGTATTAATGCTAATAAATCCTGATTTCACTTTTTAAAAAAAGGCTTTTGTGAGAGTCCATGCTGTAGGAAGTTTTACAGCTAGTGGTTTTCTGCCCACTGAGGCGTGGCCTCTTGTGCTATATATGTTGATGTAGAGCTTGTGTCTGGCATCTTTTTCGGTCTCTCTATTATGGTTGCGGATTTCTTTTTCTGATCTCCGTTCCAGCAGAGAATTCTGATTTGTGAATTTACCCCTAAATAAATAACCATCTATTTTCTCAATTCTGACTATGGGATTTCTTTTAAGCGTCTTTCCTCAAGTCCATATTAGATACAGCCCCACACATTGTGGATGACATCATATCACAATGTTAATAAGGTTGGGCATTCTACTAGTTGTCCAAAGAGTTATTTGAGAGACTGAAGCAAAAGAGAAAACAGCTCCTTGAGGTCACATAGAAAAACAGCTTATCTATGTGACATGGCAACCACTGTGTTGTCACTGATTTAAGCCCTGAGTTATTATATAGCTCAATACATTTTATGGCTGAAAACTGATTTTTAAAAAATGTTTCCTGTAACAGATCACCAAATCTGGAGAAATAAGTTCAGTTTTTAAAATGAATAAATAGGACAACAGCCAGTTCTGAGTGTAAAGCATGAAAACATTGACCAAGAGCAGGGCACAAGCCACAGCCTTGTCTTGATTCCAGACATTCCTGAATCTGAAAGTCACATTTTTCTAGGGATTTCCTTGAATGGGTCACTTTTAAAGGATCTCTATGCACTTTGAGTTTTGTGAGAGGCAGAGGCAGGTAGATCTCTGTGAGTTCGAGGCCAGCCTGGTCTACAAGAGCTAGTTCCAGGACAGGCTTCTAAGCTACAGAGAAACCCTGTCTCAAAAATCAAAAAATAAAAATAAATTCTTACTTTAGTGGTACAGTAAATACGTGGTTAAAAATCTTTTTTTAATCCTATTCTTTTTGGATGTATACCTTGCTCAGCCTAGATGTACTAGGGAGGGCCCTAGAATTTCCATAAAGCAAAGTGTTTACCCTCTCTTAGGATTAGAGGGGGTGGAGTGGGAGGATGTGTGGGGGGAATGGGAAGAGGGGAGAGAGTGGGAATTTGGTATTTTTTTTTAAAAATTAATAAAAAAGAAAAAACTCTATTATATCCTTAAAGTACTGATTTTTACTTCACATAGATATTATCTTGGGTTTTAAGACGTGAGTTAGAGTTAGCTATATTCAATATGTGATAGATTTGTCATATAATTAATGAAAAAGAGGACTTTACTGAGATTCATGAAACATGTTAACACTCATTTTTTCAACTTTTGTCCTGCCATTTTAGATATGATTTATGAAATGGAAAGAAATAGACTTTGTCCCAGTCAGACTCATTGTCAGAGATACATACACTCCATATAACGTATTCTTCCATCAATCATTGCCAGCTTAGTAAAGCTTGTGGTATAAGTACCATGAAATCATCACAACACTATTGGATGAAATTTCACTACTCTCTTTACCCAGGAACAAAAATTACTCCAATTTTATACAAAGTGCAGGGGGACCTGAAAGCCTGTGTTTTTTTCCATTATTTTTTTTACAATCAGTTGCAACTAAATCTATACAAAGATCTCTGCAAATACATTGTGAAACAAACAGTGGGCAGCAAGAAGTATAGAGAACAGATTAAATAAGCACCAAGTATTTGGTCTTTAGAAAGAGGATATTAAATCCTAAAAGCAGAACAGAAAAGAACCAACTTAAAGAAAGACTTACATTGGACTAGCTTTAATTTATTCAAATTTGGAGTGATTCTTGTAAAGTCACTAGCTGAGTCCCCTAGCCAGTATATCCTGAACTTGTAAAAAGACTCAATCCAAGGAGCAATAGAAAGTCTTTCCTGGTCCTCATTATGAAGAATTAGAAAAGCTTTATGCAAACGCATTATTTTTAAGCCTGTGGAAGTTACATTTATGCTTCTCATTCTTAGTCACTAAGTACAGTCAAGAAAATATGATAACAAAAAATTCTTAAATGATTAGGGCTTTAAATTATAATTTACTTTTTAATGATACACAACTGCCATTTAAAACTACCTTTAGAAATTAAATAATCAGATTGTTTCCCTAAGTGCCTAACTCTAACCCTTTCCATGACCTCATTCCTTTAAAGAAACATTTCTTTTCTGAGTTTGTAGGTTTGTATCTTGCCTACTTCTAGAAAGGGCTTGAGTTATTCTGTCCAAAAGAAAATAATACAGTGCTAACTTTATAATAAGAGATGCCAGTGAGAAAGGAGAATTTAAAGGGTGTGGAAAAGAAAGGAAACACACAAAACCCTCAGTTTATACAGTTTCTTTGCATACTTCATTTTAAGTTACATTAGCTTAAACTTTTAGCTTTAGTAATATCATTTAAGTATTTTTGCATCAAGGAAAAAAATAAAAACAAATTCCTAAAGGAAAAACAAAAAAAACTTTTATCACATGGTGAGAGTATGATACATAATCAAATGGTGCTATGATATATATTATCAAATATATGTCATATAACCCCACTAATTAAGATATAATTACTACCTTAATATTTTCTGGTTTGTGAATGGGTTCCTATGAATAATGCATAGTGTCAATAATTCTACCACAGAGCAGTACCTAAAATATAAATATTATCATTGTCTTTGCTATATCTGGAGGTTATGTTTTTGTTTCCCAGCTTCTCAGTCCTGAATAATCACGCAGAAACTTAAATTAATTGTGGACTGTTTCTATCTCCATCCATCGCCAGATGAAGGTTCTATGGTGATATGTAAGATATTCATCAGTATGGCTATAGGATAAGGTCATTTCAGGTTCCCTATCCTCAGCTGCCCAAGGAACTAACTGGGGACATCGCCCTGGGCACCTGGGAAACACTCTAGGTTCAAGTCTCTTGCCAACCCTAAGGTGGTTCCCTTAACTAAGATATGTGCTTCCCTGCTCCCCTATCCAACCTTCCTTTATTCCCAATCATCCCGTTTCCCCAAGTTCCCCCCATCCTCCACTTCTCACTTTTCTCTCCCCATCTCCCCTTACCCCCATCCCACCCTACCCCCAAGATCCCAATTTTTTGCCTGGCAATCTTGTCTACTTCCCATAGCCAGGAGGTTAACTATATGTTTTTATTTGGGTTCACCTTCTTATTTAGCTTCTTTAGGATCACAAATTATAGACTCAGTGACCTTTATATATGGCTAGAAACCAATTATGAGTGAGTACATCCCATGTTCATCTTTTTGGGTCTGGGTTACCTCACTCAGGATAGTGTTTTCTATTTCCATCCATTTGCATGCAAAATTCGATAAGTCATTGTTTTTTACCGAAAAGTAGTACTCTAATGTGTATATATTCCACACTTTCTTCATCCATTCTTCCATTGAAGGACATCTAGGTTGTTTCCAGGTTCTGGCTATTACAAATAATGCTGCTATGAACATAGTTAAACAAGCTTTTGTCATGCACTGGACTGAGTTCTCAAGGTCCCAATGAGGAGCAGAAGGAGGGAGAACATGAGCAAGGAAGTCAAGACCACAAGGGGTGCACTCACCCACTGAGACAGTGGGGCTGATCTATTGAGAGCTCACCAAGGCCAGCTGGACTGTGACTGAAAAAGCATGGGATAAAACCGGACTCTCTGAACATGGCGGACAGTGAGGGCTGATGAGAAGTCAAGGACAATAGCATGGGGTTTTGATCCTACTTCATGTTCTGGCTTTGTGGGAGCCTAGCCAGTTTGGAGGTTCACCTTCCTAGACCTGGATGGAGGGGGGGGGGACCTTGGACTTTCCACAGGGCAGGGAACACTGACTGCTCTTTGGACTAGAGAGGGAAGGGGAGAGGAGTAGGGTGGGGAGAGGGGCGGGAGGAGGGGGAGGGAAATGGGAGGCTGAGAGGAGGCAGAATTTTTTTTCAATAAAAAATAAAAAAATGTGGACTGCCTTTTCTCTCCCCATCTCCCCTTACCCCCTTGCCACCCCACCCCCAAGATCCCACTTTTCTCCCCGGCAATTTTGTCTACTTCCCTTATCCAAGAGGATAACGATATGTTTTTCCTTGTGTTCACCTTCTTATTTAGCTTCTTTAGGTTCGCCAATTGTACACTCCGTGACCCCTATTTATGGCTAGAAACCAATTATGAGTGAGTACATCTCATGTTCATCTTTTTGGGTCTGGGATACCTCACTCAGGATAGTGTTTTCTATTTCCATCCATTTGCATGCAAAATTCGAGAAGTCATTGTTTTTTACCGCAGCGTAGTACTCTAATGTGTATATATTCCATACTTTCTTCATCCATTCTTCCATTGAAGGGCATCTAGGTTGTTTCCAGGTTCTGGCTATTACAAATAATACTGCTATGAACATAGTTGAACAAATGCTTTTGACATATGATAGAGCATCTCTTGGGTAAATTCCCAAGAGTGGTATTGCTGGGTCGAGTGGTAGGTTGATCCCGAATTTCCTGAGAAACCGAAACACTGACTTCCACAGTGGTTGCACAAGATTGCATTCCCACCAGCAATGGATGAGTGTACCCCTTCCTCCACAGCCTCTCCAGCAAAGGCTATCCTTGGTGTTTTTGACTTTAGCCATTCTGACAGGTGTAAGATGATATCTCAAAGTTGTTTTGATTTGCATTTCCCTGATTGCTAAGGAGAGGAGGGGGGACTTGGGGAAACAGGAGGATCGGGATAAAGGAAGGTTGGATAGGGGAGCACGGAACCACAATTCTTAGTTAAGGGACCCACTTTAGGGTGGGCAGGAGAATTGACCCTAGAGGGGCTCCCAGGTGCCCAAGCTGAGGTCCCCAGTTAGTTCCTTGGGCAGCTGAGGATAGGGAACCTGAAATGACCCCATCCTAGCGCAATACTGACGAATATCTTGCATATCATCCTAGAACTTTCATCTGGTGATGGATGGAGATAGAGACAGAGACCCACACTGGAGCAATGGACTGAGCTCCCAAGGTCCCAATGAGGAGCAGAAGGAGGGAGAACATGAGCAAAGAAGTCGGGACCACGAGGGGTGCACCCACCCACTGAGACAGTGGAGCTGATCTACTGGGAGCTCACCAAGGCCAGCTGGACTATTACCAAAAAAAGCATGGGATAAAATTGAACTCTCTGATCATGACGAACAATGCGGGCTGATAAGACGCCAAGGACAATGGCACGCAGTTTTGATCCTACGCAATCTGCTGGCTTGGTGGGAGCCTAGCCAGTTTGGATGTTCACCTTCCTAGATATGGACGGAGGGGGGAGGACCTAGGACTTACCACAGGGCAGGGAACCCTGACTGCTCTTTGGACTGGAGAGGGAGGGGGAGAGGAGTGGGGGAAGGGGAAAGGGGTGGGAGGAGGAGGAGAAGAGTGGGAGGAGGGGGAGAAGAGTGGGAGGAGGGGGAGGGAAAGGGGAGGCTGGGAGGAGGTGGAAATTTGTTTTTTTTTCTTTATTCTTCTTTTATCAATAAAAAAAATTAAAAAAAAATGTGGACTGTTTGACTGATGACTCATATATATTCCTAACTAGCTCTTAAGTTAACCCATTTTTATTTTTCTATATTTTGGCATGAGGCTTGAGGTTTGTTAACTCACATCTTGCTTGCCTAGCTACTGTTCACATCTCTTTCGACTCACCTTGCTTTCTTTCTCTATCTCTGCTTGGATTTCCTACCTAGTTATATCCTATCCTGTGATAGGCCAAAAAGCTTCTTTATTAATAAATGGTAATAAAACATATTCACAACATACAGAAAGGCATCCTACATTGCTTTACTCCATGATTCAACATACATATAGATGTATACGGAATATGGCTATAAACAGTCTGCAGAACATCAAAGAGCTCCTGTTTAAATACAAAACTTGGGAAAGAGATGATACAGCTCTTCAATATGCATGCAATCACTTTTCATGGCTCCTAAAGGACAGCTAAATAAAACATAGAATATTATAAGACTATTTCTATTCCTTTAGGAAGATATTTCTGACCTTATGATTACTATTAAATAATATCCTCAGTTCAACCACTAGTCACAGTACTTATTCTATAAGTCAATATGTCTGTGCCACGGTGGTTCATGGGTCATAGCTAAGGGATAGGTGACAGGGTAGACAGGATAGTCAGTTGAATTCTTCCCTAATACTGTTCAAAATCATTAATTTGATTTACAAAATATCTGTGTGTTGGCTCTTACATTAAGTAGGCATTTCTGTGTAAAGAATTGTCCCTAAATATTTCATTAAAAATAATGATTTATGTTGTTGAAGTTACTTGAGAAACAGTAATCTGGAGGAGGATTAGCTATGTGGTAACATCCAGGGTCATTCACAATATTGCTGTCAAAGGGTTGACTGATACTCCAGTTGTCTGCTTCCATGACCCCACTACAAGGCTGTTAGGTAGAGACTTCAGTTCCTCACATGGGAACTTCTCAGGCTCCCTAACAGTATTTCCTATGTAGCAGCGAGTGGGTGCTCCAAGAGTGTTATCAAAGAGAATGCCTAGTTGTCTTTTCAGCCCTTGCACCCCTTACATTCAAATGCTAAACTTTAAACTCAACAATGTCATCTTTCACACTGACCTACCAGATACCGAGATTAAAATCTGATCTACATTTAAAAGAAAACAACAACAACCCCTCCTCTTACCTCTCAGCTTAAGTGGTATCTCAGGGGTGCTAAACAATGGAATGAAGAACAGATTTTGTTTTCATTAAATGAATTAGGTTCTTGTAGGTGGATATCTCAACCAGTCCTCTTAGACAAGACCTAACAGTAACAGTCCGCTCCAAACCTTCTAATCTTCTTTCCTCCAGGGTGGCCATACCAAACATATTGGTTAGCTCAAACAATGGAATTTTAATGTTTCATAGTCCTGGAGACCATAAATCTGAGCTTCAGAGCAGGCAGGATTCTTTCTGTTTGGCCTGAAGTTAGCTATATTTTCCCTTTGTCTTCTCATGAGCTTTTCTCTATGTGTGGTTCTTAACCAATTGTTCTTTAAGGTCATAAACCACAATGGATTTATTTTTCTGATATTTATAGTATTTGAGTATTTTTTGTCAATAAAACCTATATTTGATTAGGTTACCAGTGATTAAGAGGTGTTGTTACTTTAATAATTATGAAGAAAACATAGCTCTTGGATATAGGAAACATTTTATATTTGGCCAAAGGAAAGGAAAATAGACAGTGCTTTTGACAAGAGGTGTCTTAGTTCATCATCCATTAAATTTTAGTACCTATTATTTTAAATACAGAATGGCAAAAACAGGCAATCGTCTTCTTAGAGCTTACAAGGAATTGGTCTGGCTGTCCTCTTTAGATGGCATGTGTCATATCACATGACAGAATTAAAAGATGGAGTGAAAATCTAATATTTGCCATTTTAAGAGTATGAGAGCCTCAAGTTTCTGTAAAAATATTGTTGTTTGAGAACCACTTAAAAGTTGATAGTTGAAAAGTTATTTCTAGAAAGAAGAAATATAGCTATTCAATCACTATATCATTAACCATGAGGAAAATACAAAGCAAACAGCATTGATATAGCAGATATTCACAAATGTTGCTAAAACTAAAAAGACAAACAATAGCTGGTCTTGGAGATATGAAGAAAGTAGAACTATCTATAGCTACTGTTTTATTGCTGTGAAGAACCTTAATGCCCAAGGCAACATAAAAACAAAAAGAAAGCATTTAACTGAAAGCTTGCATATTGCTTTAAAGGGTTACTTCATGACCATCATAGTGGGAACACAGAAACTCAGCACTGAGCAGCAGCTGAGAGCTTACTTACATCTAGATCCAGAAACAGCAGGTTGAGAGAACAAGAATGGGCCTGGCATTGACTATTGAAACCTCGAAAATTACTTTTAGTGACACACTCCTCCACCAAGGCCAAGCCTCTTAATTCTTCCCAAAACACTTCCACTAGCTAGGAACAAACATTCCAATATATGAGCCTAAAGACAATGTTCTCATTCAAACCACCACAGAAACCATCATTCATTTCTGGTAGAGTGGAACACACAAAGGCCTTTTACAAGACAACCTGGTTGTGTTATAAAATATTAAACAGACTTGTAGTTTGATGATTTAACTCTTAGTTATGAAGCTAAAAGAAAAAATTTAAATATGCTTAGAAAGCACTTATTCACACACACACACACATGTTCATAACACTATAATATCCAAAGATGAGAAAATACAGATATATAAATTTGATAAATAAATGTGGTATATCTACATAATAAAATAGTATACAATGAAAATGACTGTCACACCGATATATGAATGTATCCTGAAAGTATTATGCTAGAGAAAAGACTCTGGTTATAAAACCGATGCATGTTTCTTATATAAAATATTTAGATAGAACAAATGCAAAGACAAAGAGCAGACACATAGTTTCTCAGGCCTGTATGTGGTCACTGAAAGAAATAAAGAGCAACTGTTAAGAAGAAAAAGATTTCTTTTTAGAGTGGTATAGCTCTTCAAAATCATTCTTATGCTCACACAGTTTCATGCCGGGATGACTCAGCAGTGAAGAAAATGTACTTTGCAATCATGATGACTAGAGTTTAGTTGTAACATGCTGGGTCTTCTGTGCAGGCCTGTAACCCAAGCTTAAAGAGGAACAGAGACAACAGAAGTATTTGAGTTTGCTGTCTTCCAGCCCAGCTATGAACATGTGAGCCTGAGGTTCAAGGAAAGAACTTACTTCAAAAGAAGAGATGGAGTATGATAGAAGATAACATTTGATACACTGTTCTGGCCTCAGCATAAATGTAAAATTGCTTGGATCCATATATACGTGTGTGTGTGTGTGTGTGTGTGTGTGTGTGTGTGTATTCTATTATCATAAGAAAATTCAACATTAACATACATACATACACACAGAGAGAGATAAATCTTTAAAAGCGCCAATCACTAACATTTTAGGTATTCACATTTGATCATAAAACGCAAAAAAGTCATTAAAACCAAATGAACATCATCAATATAAAGCAGTCAACAAGATATACTTTTATTCTTCAAATAATTCATCAGAATCATGGTTCAATACTAGCAAACCCAAGAAAGAAATTTAATTCTTCTAGCTGCCAGAATTATGTTCTTCATCTCCAAGACAATGTTTTCTGATTTTCTGTTTAACTTTAAGAGACACCATTGCAAATTAGTCATAAAGGTGGCACCAAATAGAACTGTGTAGGAAATCACATGAGCAGTGGGACATGATGAGCCTGATTTGACTACCACCCCAAAAGTAAAAGTGCCATGCATTAGCTATCTGAGCTTCCAGAGGTTATCCGAATCACATTTTGCTTGATAGGACTCACTGTGCACTTCCTACTTTATCATCTTGTTCCAGCACCATGAAATCAGCATTAAGAAAAGCAAACCACATACTGACTCTGAAAGTTACTTCTCTGGAACGTTTTGGACTGCTTCATACATAGAAACACTCATCTCAGTGAATTTTCTACAGTGTAGCAACCCCAAATAACCTTCAGAACAAAACCTAAATCATTTAAGCTTTAGAGGAATGTTAAAAATGAACATATGATAGAATTTGGTAATCTAATTCCTTGTCCTAATTTAATTTTTACATGCCGGAAGCATAGACTAGAGAGCGTTAAAATGCAGGAAATAACCTTACAAAATTAACCTTGCGCCCTATGAGAGGTTATGAAGATGTCACATTGGTAAGAATGTCCCTGAAACATACATTTTAATTCATGGCTGATTAGAGCATTTGAAAGTGCATGGATAGTCCATTTCCTTGAGATTTCACTGTTTACATGGTTTATAAAAGATGATCTTTTCTGCTTCCCTAAAAATTCATGTTTTTTGTTAAGGATTCAATAAATTTCATGTGTGAGAAGTCTAGTTTATGGAAATGGTGATCAAATACCTTTTTCTGTGAACACTGATTTTTCTTTTAAAGGTCAAATGAAATAATAAAAAATATATTTCAATGGGAGAATGAAAGCATTTAAGAAATAATTTGAAAAATAATATAATGAAATGTTCTCCTAATAATTATTATAAAACAATGTTAATTTTATGACTCATAAGAAAAGTAATGCCTACTTCTTAGAGTCTGTGTTGAATATTCATAATGTCTGTATACTTCAAGAGCCATTATCATAAGAAAATTCAACATTTACATCTTCCTACAGTCTCTGTCATATTCATTTGTCATATGCAGGAATGTTGGTAGAACTAGAGATCATTACTAAGCCATATAAGCCAAAATCAGAAAGACAAAATATTACCAGGTGTTTTTCTTCTTATCTATCTGTCTACCTGCCCATCTGTCTGCCCATCTATCTATCCATGGCATTAAGTAGAAAGACAGTTGGAGGAAAGAATGGAATTGAATTAAAAAGAAAGTGAACAACATTACTGAAGGAGGAAAAATGAATCATGTTTTCTCTCTTGTGTAGAATCTAGATTTGAATATATACATATGCAAAATAGAATTATCCGAATATATGAAAATGTGAAACATGTTATTTTGTGTGCTAATGAAGAAACTTAAAAAGTTCATGAAATCTGAAGACAAAAATGCCTATGTTAAGATTTTATCCTTGGCCTTTACTTTCAAATTAAAAAAAATTATCGATCCTTTGAGAATTTCATTCATTTTCTTTTTTTTTGTGACCTTGATGGAAAAAATACTTTAAATGTTCCATATATGAGATTTTCATGTGTAGTAGATATTTGAAAAAGAGGAGGGAATAATAATTCTAATGACAATTGATTAAACAGATTTCATTATGACCCATTGATGTCCTAGGAAAACAACAATCAAATCAAACAAGTAATTAACAGTCAATTGACAGTCAAGTTCAAGAAATGCAGATTTGTGCATGTAGTTTATAACACAAAGGGACTATCAGTTGATCCCCTTATGCCTATTTGGGTATCAACTCCCCTAACCCCACAGACAACTTGTTTTTGTGGAGAACTCCCCATTTTCACGTGATGATTAAATACTGGGTCTGATTCTTAACTTTCCTGACTTAACTGCTGAGGCAATTGAACGTACATTCCTAAATTATCAGTTTTGTTAATTAATTTATTAATTCAATGTTCCTCTTCAAAAAACCAAGCTGATTGTAAGGACTCATAAAGATACACAGGTTACAAAGACTAATGTAAATTGTGTGTCATGTGACCAGGGGTCCAGTTGTAAGTCATCAAGGAAAATAATTTTTCATTGAAAACTACATAGGTCCCTCAACCATGTTGCTTTATGTGCTATATAGAAATTGATTTCTACACAGTGCTTTTAGTAATCAAAGTAGTCTTTACTAAATCAGTTCCATGAAAATCTGCTGGGTATTTGCTATTGTGTCCATTAGGGACAACCTCAGGGGACTCCAAACAAGGTTCACTCAACTTAGGGCTCAAGATAGACATTTAGAATAAATTTAGACAGAGGAAGGTGTCCTAGAATCCGTGCTCTTCATACTGCAAACCAGGAAGGAATATTTAAAGGTCACTTCATATTATCGCCCTGTCCTTCTGGGAGATAAACTTTCCCCAAGCCTAGGCTTATCAGGACTTTAAAGCTTGAGATAAGGAAGTATTTCTCATTTATATTTCCATGCCTATTCTTCTATCAGCATTCACTGTGCATTATTGAACAATTTTCTCTCATTTTTATATGCCACTTATCACCAAAAACTGTGGTTCTATTTTAAAAGTAATTCTCCCACGGAAGCAATCACTAGTGTTCAACATATGTCCTCCTGTTCTCCACAATCCCAAATCTCTATCCAAGGAGGACAGAGCTATAGAACTTCAACCAAGAAAGCTTCAATGGTAATGGGTACATCTCACCCATTTCACAGCACACCAGAACAGCATTGCCTCCTTTATCTTAGCCTCCATAGCAATACTGACCTTCATGACCACAAATTCCATATGGCCTGACTAGAAAATTAAATGAGCTTGGAACCTTGAGACATCGTTTGGAGGAGAGATTTTTTTTTTGGAGAGTTGCCCAAACTACATTAGAACATGACACAAAAATTGTGCTTTTATTGAATCAAGGCCCTGAGATTGTAGTAGTTAAGTCTAAGAGCAGTTAGCATTAATTAACCTTAAACAAAAACATCAACAACAATTTGATGCCAAAGTTGGTAAATGTAAATAAACTAATATAAAAATATGCTTACCTTGTCAAAGATCAAGTTTCAGGGCAGCCAGGAGACTTTGGAAGAAGAAAATATAAACATCTTTCATAAGCAAAAATATGTGATTGTCATATACAACAATGGATGGTCATTCAACAAAGAACTCAATAGGGAAAATTAAAAAACAGAAGATTAGTATGTTAGCTGCCAATATAAGTTAGAAAACAACTGCACCTTTTCTCAAGGTCCTTTCTTCCCTCCACTCACCACAAAATAATTCTACTCATATTTCATTGTTATAAGATAATATTGTTTACTTGTTGCGCATGAAGCTCACTAGAATAACATCTCCATAAACCTGGTACTTAAGCCTCATGTTTACTACCTTTCCATCAGAAGTTTTTAAGTAGTTAGCACAGTGGGAAGAACATATATTGAATAATAAAGGAAAGAATTTATGGAGATGTTCTCTTGCTTGAGATGAAATCACCTAATCAGTACACAGTGGTTTTTCTATCCTTTCTATCTCATTTTCATTTACTCTCTTGTTTTTCCAATAGTCTCTTATTTCCCTTTCTTTGTGTATCTTCTTTCTTCTTCTTCTTTCTTAGCACTAATCTCTGCTACTAAGTTCATGTATTAGGTTCATGGTTTCCAACTTATTTTAAAAGAAAAAATTTCAATTTATCTACTTTAGGTCAAGATGAATTGCCTATGATAATTTCATGATGGGTACAGTAAGACATCTGCCTTTGTCTTTGGTCTTCAGCAAAAATCTAAAATGGTAACTACTACAAATATTTTTTTTTTACTAAAAACAATGATGTCTTGAAATTTGCATGCAAATGGTGGAACTAGAAAAAAAAATCCTGAGTGAGGTATCCCAGACCAAGAAAGACAAACAGGGTATGTACTCACTCATAAGTGGGTAGTAGATATAAGGCAAAGGATTATCAGCCTATATTCCATGACCACAGAGAAGCTCAGAAACAAAAAGAACCCTAAGAAAGACATATATGAATACCCAAGGAAGGGGAAATAAACAATTTCTTTTGGCACCAAGGAAATTCGCAAGAATCCACAGGATGATCCCAGTCAAGACCGTAAGCAATAGTGAAGAAGGGACCTGAACTGGCCGTCTCCCGTAATCAAATTAATATCTATTTTAATTGTCACCATAGAACCTTCATCCAGCAGCTGATGGAAGCAGATGCAGAGATCCACAGCTAAGTAATGGGCCAACCTTCTGGAGATCACTCCAAAAGAGGGAGGAGCAATAATATGAGCAAAGGGATCAAGTCCATGATGGGGATACCCACAGAAACAGCTGACCTTAGCTAGTGGGAGCTCACACTGACTCTGGACTGACGGTGGGGGAACCTGCATGGGACCAAACTAGGCCCTCTGAATGTGGGAGAGAGGTGTATGGTTGGGGCAGTCTTTGTGGTAACTGGCAGTGAGACCAGGATTTATCCCTACTTCCTGAAGTGCATTTGTGGAGTCCATCCTTTTGAAGGAATACCTTGCTCTGTTTAGGCTAAATAGAGAGGGGAGAGCTCTGTTCATGCCTCTAAGTGATGTATCAGACTTTGTTGACTCCCCATAAGGAAGCCTTACCCACTCTGAGAAGTAGATTGGGGGTGGGCTGGGGGGAAGGTGGGAGAAAGGGAAGGAGGGGAGGGAGTGGAAGTGGGATAGGTATGTAAAATGAGAAAAGATTGTTTTAAAATCTTTTTATAATCATTTTAAAAAGCAAAAAAATGCTTTACTAAAAAAGTGAAATATAATTAATAAATTAAAACAACACACAAATGATTAACATAAACCATTTCTCAAGTAGAATCTCAGGATAACAGCCATAGAAATTTGATTTAAAAAGTAAAACTAACATAAAATTAATTTTAAAAGTAAAACCCCAAAGCCCCATTGTAAAAAGGAAACACATTGCTAATAGGTTCTATTAAATTATGGGGACAATCTCAACATTATTTCTATAAAACTGAATATAAAGTGATTATAAAATATTTGGAATTACTTATTCAAAGTAACAGGCTTAAAAACACAAGCATAAGCATGTTTTTTTGACCTTTAAGGTACAACACTAATAAAAAGAAAGCAGTTATCTTCTTATTAATAGATATATTTATCTGAGATTATATAATGCTTGTATGGTGGCCAATCTCAAATATCAGTTTATGAAATACTTGGGGTGGAGAGATATATTAGTTATTAAAAAATAGGCTCATAACCAAAGCATTAAAAATACCATGATTAGTAAAACCTCTCAGTGTGTGCATGGAGACATCCCCAGAGATGCTTACATCATAGAGGCTCTTGTCGAATGGATGAATTAATCCTTCTATGACTTAATAATGATTATTAAGACATAATGAAGGGTAAGAGTTGATGCCTAATTGGAGGAAGTAGGTCAATGGAGATGTGTGAGGAGTGAGTACATTTTGCCCTGGCCTCTGCTTCTGCCCTTTCCTCTGTGTCCTGTACTCCGTTAGGAAGTCCCTCAGTCATGTGCTCCTACAGCAACGTTGACCTCACAGGGTTAAGGGACTATGAGAGAAATTCTCTGAAATGTTTATCTGAACAAATCTTTCTTCCCTTAATTGATTAATGTCACATTGACAAAAGAGTAATCATCATGGAAAAACCAGTACAACTGCCATTAGATTAAAATTAAAAATAAAAATAAGTCCTATCTTTTCCTAACTACCAGGTTTTATGTTAGCTATGCCTTGAAGTGGCTCTGCATCTTTGAAGTTGGCCTCACTTTAGTTCTGGTTTTTCTTTCTCTGCTTTGTGACTAAGAAATTGTCAATCTTTAAGAATAACTGTGTGACTGAGAGTTTTGTCACTGTACCTTGCAGAATTAGGTCCCTGCAGAGTTGGATATTACCTGCTGTCTTCCATGCCACAACGCTGTGACATCCTTCCCTTAACCTTACCAGTTTCAGTGAAGAAGTATCAGTATTTAGAAAAACAAGTTCAGGGTTCTACACCATTACAATACCAAATAATCACTGCTTTTCCTACAAAGCCACCACAGTTAATATATAAATGTGTATAAAAAAAGAGCTCTGGATTTTGTTTCAGCCTCTGTATCGTTCTGGGAAATCTATTTCTTATAAGTATGCTATGAAAAGAATGAATCATAATGACTCATTAGGATCCATGTCCAATAAGATCGCAAACTATGCTTTTTGACTTTCCAGAGTCTAACACTAACATGATTTATGAGAACAGACTTACTTTGATGTCTTCTAAGAAATCCAAGTTGACTTAGTAGCTCTATGGCTATCTGACGAGTCCTTTCATGTAGCAGGAACATTTGATCCTGCCATTTAATTTTGGTCTTAGGGTGTTTGTGCTTCTATCAGATACTAAGTAATTTATAACAAGTAAAAAATTATTTTGCATATTTTTGTAAAGTCCATGGCACAGATGCCAGCATCTAGAGAAGACTGTCTTCCTGCCTCCATTAGCTGAAGGAGGCAGGTCAAGGGTGGATGACTTCCCTTCACTGAAACTGTTATCAAAAAGTGCCCTCCTTATATTTGCCAGTGATAAAGGTCCCAATCTGGATACTTTTGTAACAACACATGAATTACAGCGTAAAACACATCAAAACTACAACAGAACCCAACAAATATATGTTATAAGAAATTACTGACCAAGAAAAATAAACTGGAAAACTTAAAAATATTAAGATCAAACAAAACCTTTCATTTTTGCTACTGTAGATGACTTCATAAAATACCATTGGACAAATCAAGAATTTCAGATGGTTGACAATATTTCATAGAGCTCTTTAAAATGCTCTGAGGTATTTCAGTGGGAGATCACTCCCTGGGGTGGAAAAAGTATGGACCCTAATCCTGAACACTGGAAAATAAGATAAGGGACTAGAAAAAGGCATGTGCTTCACCTTACAAAGACATTTAAGCATTTACTATATGACGATCCACATTGTTCTGCATTAGAAAAAAGGTCAACCAGAGCACTTTTGACACAAGCCTTTATTATAAAATCCCTATCAGGTGCCCTAGAGAGATTACTCAGCAATTAATGGCACCTGCTACTGTTGCAAAGGACTCAGGTTCATTTCCCACAATTCTCATGGTGGTTCACAACCATCCATAACTCCAGTTCCAGGGAGCCTGAAGCTCCCTTTTGAAGACAAACAAAAAAACAGGAGGTAGGCCCCCATGCAACAGGAAATAGGAGAAAACAACCAGAAGAAGCAAGGATATGTGTGATTGCACAGTAGTGAGGGAGTGTGATGGTTAATCTTAGTTGTCAATTTGACTGACTCTGAAAGTAACTAAAATGCAAACCACTAGGCATTCTTGTGTGAGACATTTTTATGTAAGATTTCTTGAAAATGGAAGACCTATCTGAATGCAGGTAGCATCTTCTGATGACAGCCCAGACATAAAGCCATGCATGGAAGAGAAAAACTTTGTTTTTTGCCTGTTTACCGTCACTCTTACTGGCAAGTTCATCTATTCTGTGGTTGTTTCATTCCTTCACAGATATTAGATCCAGCTTCTTCAGGATTCCAATATAAATTGAAGATCAACAGTTATCCAGGCATTTTCCAGGCCTTTAGTGTGAAAGTGGGACTGTTGAGACATCCAGCATCAAGGACCAAGAAGCTAGTAGATTCTCAGTCCCCAAAAGGAGGCAGCCATTGTATACACACAATACTCCATTAGCCTTTCTAATAAATCTCCCCTTTTAAAACTATTTCTTTTATTTTTGGAAACTAGAATATATTGTATTATTTTCTCCCTTTTATTTCCATCTTCTGACCTGCCCATAAACCCTTCATTGCTCTCTCAATTTCATAATAAATCCCCTTTTCATGTATATTTTCATTTTATCAGATCTTTCCTTTAAAGGACCTTAATAGGAGGGTAAGGTACTACTCCAGGTCTTTTCCACCTCAATTAATCCAATACAAAAATATCCCCTCACAGACAGGCGTAGAAGTTTATATCTTAGTAGACTTTCAGTTCTGCTAAAATGGCAATCATTATCAACTATGACAAATGCTATCCTTTATTTATTTATTTATTATTCTAGCTGCTTTCTATTTGGATTAAATGTCCTCTATAATAAAAGACACACCTTATGCATTTTCATGTGCTACCCATAGCACAAATGAAGAATGAATAGTGAGGTGAATGAATGAATGCCATTAAAACTGATTATATAAATTGTGTCCCCTCCAATTATTTCCACAAGTTACTTCAAATGAAATTTCTGAAGTTTTAATATCTCACTATACCCAGCTTAAAACAAAAGCTAAATTGTTTAAAATTTGACTTTCTTCATTATTTCTGAAGACACTTTTCGCACCAGAAAGTAGAAGCTTTACTGGCCTTAATTCCTGTCTCTAAACTCATTTCATATCCAAACAAGCTATTTTATTCAATAAATATTTATAAAGCTCTCTCATGACACACATTCAAAGTTCTGTCAATGAGAAAAGGTTAGCAAAGCTCAATTAGACCAAGCGGAATGCTCAAGAGAACAGAACTGTCTCTAGCATTTTAAAAAACGCCAGCAGTGCGGTAGTGGCTCCTATGTCCTTGGAGGAGGAATTTTGTAGCTCTAGGCTGCCATTGACAGGTTTGTCAGGAGCACCTTCACATACTAGTCTCTTTGAGAATAGACAACAAGCTATCACACCAGCACTGTGTGTGGCAATACGAGAAAAATGATTATCTTCAAGCAAGCAATTCCCAGCTATTTCATGCCCTTATGTGAGAACCATCACTGTTGCTTTAAGACTGATAAGTTAGTGTTCTATTCCCCATCAAATGGATGGCAATATCTGTGTAGAAAAATATACCTGTGTAGAAAAAAAAAGCTAACCATCATACTAAGAGACTCTTAGGAAGGGGTGTTATTCAACAAGTCATGGAGTCTTGATTTCTTATGCTGTAAAAAGTCAGAAGTGTAAATGTGCTGAAACTGCCAGTATGGTCCCCAGAGTTTTATCATTTATAGACAGGATAGAAACAACCAACACTGAGACTTCATCTAGCCGTACTGGGTAGCTATAGCCTAGCAAGAAACACCTACGATAAACCAAGAACAGCATCCAGGGCTTGTTTGAAACTGGTTTATACAGATAGCAAAGAATTCTATTCATGATTTGAAAACTATACCAAAAGTTAAAGGGATTTTAAAAGTAAGAAAAGAATACAAGTGAAACATTGAGTGGTGTTATCCCTACTACTGTTACCCGCAAAGGTTAGTCCTTAAATACATTTTTAAATTAGTGTTAGATCAGTTCTGATGGCTAACTTTTCTATCAACTCATTATTTGACTTTAGGCATGTTTCTTTGTAACTCATCCTTTTTATCAGTAGAAAAGTAAATATTAGTAGCCTTCCCCTGCCTCTTCAGATTTCTGTAGAATTGAAGCAAGATGGCCAAAAATTAATATTCTTCACTCAAGTTTAAAAAGTCTTGTATTTAAAGTCAATTGTCTACCTCTAGGATGAGAGAGGATATCTGTATTTATATGTTGAAAAAAATATAATGGTATAGACATATCAATGAACTGGCTACTGATCAGAGAGAGACTACAACAAAAACCGCTTCTAAGGATAAAAGAGGCCAGTATGCTTTGTAGTAGACAGAGCGAAAGGAGACAGCTCAGTGCTCTCTGGACTTTTCATTCAGTGAGAGAAGAGAATTTGAAAACACAGGAACAAGCGTAGAACAATCAGAGATGATTACACAGGACAAGTAAAGTTTCAGAAGTGCTCATTAGAGCACTACGTTAGAAGAGAAATTTGAGTTAAAATATGCTTAGCAATTAGAGCTGTCCAGACATGAGAGGACCGTGCTGCAAAGTAATGAAGTCCTGTCATGAGGAGGAGTGAGTCCCCAGCCGGCTCATCAATCCCCAGGCAGGGCACGGTGAAGAAGAGGGTGCCAGACACATCCCAAACTCTCTTCCTACCAGACAATTTTCTCTAAGATCCTTTTCATTTTATGTTTGCTTCTGCATGTGTTTGAGTGTGTAGGTGTCTGCCCAAGCCATAAGACGGTTCTGATCCCACAGAGCTAGAATTACAGGCTGTTATGAGCACCCTAGCATGGGTATTGGGAACCAAACTCTGGTCCATTGTAAGAACAGCAAATGCTCTTCTTGTTGAACCGTCTCTACCTTCTGAGTTTTAATTATTTACATTGCTATCTTGTAGAAATGTGATTTTTCCAACAGTAAACCCATTTAATAATATGTTAACATGCGATTATTGTGAGAATAGTGACTGTACAAAGCAGAAAAAGAGGCAGAAAAATTAGTCATTTTGTACTTGATTTTTTCATCAGACCATTTACTGTGAGTGCTTATGGCTCGGATATTGTTTCTACCAAGATCATGATAAACAGTAGATACGGTTCAATGAGAATACAAAGCTCATCTCTCATTCCCCTTAAATGAATCACTAAAAACATTTTAAAACATAAACTTTAAAATATTCTGCTTTAAATCTTTTCTCAAATAGTATTTTTAATATTCTTTGATAATTCCATGCAATGAATTCTTATTATATCCATACTTCACAACTCCTTCCAGATCTACCTTCTTTGTCCTCACTTATCTCACTACCCACAAAATTTTAATTTTTCTTCTTCCTTTTTTTTTGTTTTTTTTTTTTTTTGTTTTGTTTTGTTTTTCGAGACAGGGTTTCTCTGCGGCTTTGGAGCCTGTCCTGGAACTAGCTCTGTAGACCAGGCTGGTCTCGAACTCACAGAGATCTGCCTGCCTCCGCCTCCGGAGTGCTGGGATTAAAGGCGTGCGCCACCAACGCCCGGCTCTTCTTCCTTTTTTAATCCATTGAGTACATTGCATTGCCTAACTTTTATCTGGAATGGGGCCTATTTTGGGGGGCTGTCCACCTACCAAGGTCATACCGTTAAAAAAAATTGACCTTCTTTCTTCCAGCGGCTGTCAAATGCCAATAGTAACTCAGCCAGGGTGGAATTTTATAACTACCTCACTCCATGCCCTGGAATTTTGTATAGCATAAGCCTCACATATCTGGCGCATGCTGACACAGTCACCATGAGTTTCTAGATGCAACTGTCCTGTTTTGTCCAGAAGTACTCTTTCTTTGAAGTCATCAATCCCCTCCAGCTTTTCCAATCTTTCTGTCACCTTTTCCACGACTATCCCCAAGCCCTGGAGTAGGGGTATGATGTGTTTACTGCATTTAGGGCTGAATACTCCACAATTTTCTATTCTCTCCATGTTCACCAGTTGAGAGATTCAATGTTAATTGCATTCTACAACCCTCTGAAGAGGGTTGGGCGACGCACTGATCTGTGAATATAGCAATAAGTAAATAGAAGTCATTTTAATATTTTGTCAAATTAAGGCCAATCTAGATAGACACGGGTCCTTGGATCTGTTATTAGTTACAGGTATAAGTTCCATCACTCAGAGTGGGTTGTAGATAAAGTCAGATCTAAGCGATTGGCTGCTTCCATAATATCTGTGACACTATTTTTTTTCCAGTGGGTATATCTTGCTGATCTAGTCATTATTGTAGCTCTAAGGGTTCACACCTGAGTGACATTGAGGATTACATGTCCTTCATCAGCATGCAAAGTTCCATCTAGCAGTATGAAAGATAGCCAGGAGGGATAAAGCTTCCATGTCTGTACCTACTTGGTTGTTCCATGTTCTTTGACACAAGTGTGACTTCAGCAATAGGATCTTACCATCAAGTAATGGAGGGTAAACAAAGAGCATTGACAATATTCGGGAGCATATTAGTATCTGTGGACACCACAAGCCAAGAATTCAGAAAAAGTTAGCTTTTTCATGATACTATGCCAATGGGATTTCCTCTGTTAGCATATGGTATCTATATTGGGTATTTTGACCCCATTAGAGATAACTCAACTTAAACTCTATTTATGTATGCATATATATATTTATGTTTCAACAGTTCTCTTAGAAATTTGTAAAACACAAAGATTTGAAATTGATATATTACATGTGTAAGAGACAACCTCAGTTAATAATGAAAACTTAGAGAAATTGACATGCATCCCAGTGACACCTTGCTTTCTTAGTAAGAACAAGGCCTTTGTTTCCATCCTCTGCACCACAATGGAAGAAAGGATGGAAAGTATAAAAAAAAAACGAAGGGTAAAATATGAGGCTCCCATACTGGTAAGTGATGTCTACTTTTGTTATATTTTAATATATATTTTTCTAAGAAGAACCACTGACTAAATTACAATTTCCTAGCATAAATCTTCACCAACTGAAGTTAATACAAGAATCTGTTATAAGGACAAAGCAAAGAATAATAATTTTTCTGGATGCAAAGTCATTTGCAGATGGACTATCATTCTACTTTTTCACAGTCTAAGCATATGTCATTGTATCTTGTGAAGAATTCATTTTTGCTTAGAGGAGACATGACAAGCAATTTAGGTTTCAATTTGGTCATCTGCAAGGATGACACTGTTCCAGGAATAGTCATTATGTTTACATTGGTTGTGTCCATCAGGACATTACACAATTGTGTCAGTAAATAGGCCAGAGCAGGAAAACAAGAAAATATAATGAGTATCATTATTGAAGTGGATTCAAACTCTGGGTCCAAATTACAATTATTATTTTCATCTAAGACTTCCGATTATATAGGAATTCTTCAATGCCAATTTAATTCTTCTAGAAATTTGTTATTTATTCTTAAAATAGAATCACAGATCTACCTTATACACAATGATGAATGATGAAAGCATGCAGACCAATATATTGCTATGAATGAGTGGGTTTGATTTCCTTTTTGGCAATGGCAAACTCAAGCCATTAGACTAAATGTGTTCATTCAACAAAAATGTATCTTGTTTATATAATGTTCTGGGCCAAGCAAAAGAGTCTTAGAAAAATTGAAAAGATTTTCAAGGAAGTGAATGAGATATTCATATCTTAATGGAAATAAAATTACTCAATTTTTAAAAAGATATACTTAGAAGTTCTTGTCTGGGTTACAATAATGCTATACAGATGTTTCACATTCCCCTTTACTTATAATGAATTAAAGTTATTCAATCATTCTCTGCCCCAAGGATGTTTATCTAGAGCTAGTAGTATAATTATCAGTTTGTTGTTTTAATAGATAGGAACCAACATTAAATATGCAAGAAAAATTTCACCATCTGTTCATTTGTTGATGGACATCTTGACTGACTCTTCTTTTTATTGTGTTTAGAGCAAGCATGGTCATGGCTATGTAAGTACATCTGTAGCAGGCTACAGAGTCCTTTGGGTATTTGCCTAGAATTGGCACTTATGAGACCTTTGAAATTATTATTATTTTGGATAATATATTGAGAAAACTCTGGAAATATTTACAAAGTGACTATGACACTTTACAGTCCCCTTCCAACACTAAATTAAAGATTCTGTTCACCAGTTTCTTGCTTATAGCAAAAATCCATAGAGCATCAATTGATTCTTAGCATCTATCCCACATTCTCGATTTTAATTCAGATGACTTATACATAGAAGGTACTTATTAGTTCTTAAATAATGGTGTCTAAGAATTCACTGTAGGAAAGTAACAACACCTCCAATGTTAAAATTTCACAATATAAAAATAAATTAAAATAGCTCCTTAGCAACTCAAGTAATGGAACTTTTAAAACTCTCTTTTATTCAAGTTTTATTTGGAAAACTCACAGGACTAAATATAAATTTTAACCATACTATAAAATAATGGCTAATATTTATTATGTTTAATATTCATTACAAATATATTGATTTCTTATCTCAGTCCGGTTTTCATTTTTCCTCACATTGAAGTTGTTTTGTGTCTTCTTTTTATTAAAATAATTAATTCATTTTTTAAAACAATCTTTTCCCATTTCACATACCTATCCCACTTCTACTTCCTCCCCACTTCAATTAGTAGGGATAAATCCTGGTATCACCGCCAGTGACCGCAAAGACTGCCCTAGCCACACATCCGTCACCCACATTCGGCGATCCCAGTTTGGCCCTATGCAGGTTCCTCCACTGTCAGTCCAGAGTCAGTGAGCTCCCACTGGCTCAGATCAGCTGTTTTTATGGGTATACCCATTATGGTCTTGACCCCTTTGTTTATATTATTACTCTCTCTTCTCTTGGGCTGGTCTCCAGAAGGGTGGCCCAATGGTTATCCTGTGGATCTCTGCATCTGCTTCCATCAGTTTTTGAATGAACCTACTTAATAAATGTTTTAAAGAGTCATCATTCTGATTACAGGGGAAGACCAGTTCAGGCACCTTCTCCACTATTGTTTAGGGTTTGGCTGGGATCATCCTTATGGATGTGCTTTATGGCATAAGTCCTACAAAGAGCTTCTAGATTTACAGTTTGATGTCAATCCACTCCCTGAGATCTACTCTGTCTATACAGGCATTGTACTTTCTGTCTCTGCCTTAAGTCCTCATCTATCATAAAACTCTCTTCTGAACTCGCCCTCTTGAGACAGACATAATGCAAGAGCTGGAAGATGAGAAATAGTGCTGCAAAATTCTGTCTTCCAGACTTAACACGGCAATTGCACTCATGAATATGTACTAACTCTACTTACCAGTACATGACCTACATGAGATCAAGCCAGTCAAAATTCTCAAAGAAAAGGGAAGACAATCTCCTAGATGCCGTCCCTTACTAAAGAGATAATGGAAGTTGGTAGGTGTCAGGGTAAATTATTCAATCTGAGGGAATGGCCCTGGCAGGGTTCTCATGTTTCAATAGGTGGTTCCCCATCTAGACACTTACAGGAAGCACTAATTAAACATAATAGGCTATCAGGGAAAAAAGAGACATGGATAGGAGGTGAAGTTCTTGGTAAAATATGGGGGTATTTGAAAGGGAGAAAGAAGGTGTCTATGATCGCATTTCTTTGTATACATTTATGAAATTCTGAAGAATAAAATCAAATTTCTGGCATAAGGTGAAATTTATTCTTTGAGTTTTCAAGACAAAGGACCCAGAATTCACTGCTTGAGGTATCTCTGCTGGATAACTATTGTTCAGCATAGTTGTCTGAGCTATATGCTCTGGTGGTGGAAAAGTCTTCATTGCTCTCCAGGACTCCCTACTCTTTCCCAGGCTCACTGCGATAAATACTACAAAAAGGGAGAAAGGAAAAAAAATGAGTTTAATTTTTAACATTTAGAAAACTCTTAATAATTAAAATTGAATATGCAGTACAATAATACTTCCTTTAAAAGTTCTTGGGCACAGAAGAAAATAGGGTTATCAATGAGCTAACATGGAGCACAATAAGGAAGAAAGAGCAGTCATACAAAGGTAGTATAGCTTCTTATGTAAATTCCTGAGCCTTGAGTGGAGAGGGGTTTGATATATACATCCCATTTAACACTGACTGCTCCCAAGTCTATCATTTTCTGCACATTGTCCAGTTGTGACTTTCTGTGTTTATTACTATCTACTGCCAAAAGAGTCATGTGTGGGTTACATGAGGAACTGAACAATTGGCATTGATATCAGTAGCTGTATGTCACTGGGAGTCATTCTATTGTGATCTGCCTTTAGCAGATTAATAGCTGTTGGTTTTCACCTACGCCCATGACCTATCTAGTCTTAGTTACTTTATCACTTCAGCAGGGTCATGTATTATTCATTAATCCTGCTCATGGAGTGGAATTTAAATCTAAATTTTAAAAATCTCTTTGCTTACTCCAAGGACTTTTTTTTTTTTTTTTTTTTTTTTTTTGGTTTTTCAAGACCGGGTTTTTCTCTGTGGCTTTGGAGCCTGTCCTGGAACTAGCTCTGTAGAACAGGCTGGTCTCGAACTACCAGAGATCCGCCTGCCTCTGCCTCCCGAGTGCTGGGATTAAAGGCGTGCGCCACCACCGCCCGGCTCTCCAAGAACATTTGTGCCACTATTTTAGCACTGTATCTTGTAAGTAGGTAGATCGCTATTGGAGGTAATGGGGTTTGATTCTGGGGGATATTGATCGCTACTCTTCTCCTCCTTTGCATATCTACCTTCCAGCACCATGAAGTGTATGTAGTCAGTGGAGGTGAAAATTCTAGCTGAACACGAACTATAACAATTGTCCAAAAAATAAAAAAAAAAAAAGCTGAATTAAAACACAAAATATTGAAAGAAGATTATCTCTCATTCTTCTGGATCATCAAAACTCTTATTGAAAATAGCTTTATTTATGGCCCACTAAGTGACATACCTTAATATTTGTTTTTCTAGAATGCTTCATAGGACTTTCTTGACCACTGAATTCTTTCTCAGAGATATCCCTAATGGTAAGACAAATTTTAGTCACATAAATAAATTTCTAAAGCACAAAAGAAATTGTGAAACAACAAAATTATCTAGTTGTAATTTGAAAATTAATTTCTGAATAATAATTTGGTAAAATACAAATTAAGAACTGTTTTGTTGTGGATGAATCTTTTGGAAGGCACATGTATGACTCAGTTATTAGGAATAAATAAATTTAATTGCAGCTATTTTATGCATTAGAGTATGAAATAATTGATTAAAGCTTAATCAAAGTAATTTCTGCATTTTGTGTCAGAAAGAAATCTGACTTACTATGTAGGCCACCTTCATCCACAGCCTTATTCTATACCTATTGCATAATAAATTTAAGATAGTTCCTAAGTTATTCACAAAACATCCGAGTATGTCAACACATTCTATAAAAGAGAAAATATATCTTAGTTATAATCCACTTATTTTAAAACAAATTAATATTGATACTATTAAGTTACATTAAGCTATTCTAAAAAGTGCAGGCCTCTACAACTCAGACATAGTTTACTTCCTTCTCAGAGTAAAATAACTGGCATTAACAGCTGGTTTCTTTATTCACAGTGAATTCAGGACTATTTGCTATTTTGCTTCCCTCGAACCCTGACAATGTCTGTACTCTGAAAGCTGAAGGACTGTGGAGCAGTTTGGATAGCTCAGTAGTCTGGAGTATGCGTTCCCTTTGTAGAAGACCCAAGTTTGGTTCCCAGAACCCACATCAGACAGCTCTCAGGCAGCTTTAAGTCTAGTCCCAGGGTCCCTGATGCCTTTGGCCTCTGATGGTACATACCCACAAACAAGTCCATGATTAAAAATAACACAAATCTGTTTTTATTAAGATGAAAAAATTAAAAATGCCCACATTCTAGAGGCCACAATCCATAATAAGGAAATAGAAATTCTACTTAGATTTCATAGAGGAAAGTTAGGAAAACAGCATGTATAATCCATGAAAGGACTTAGCCTCACCTCTGTTTCTATAAAAAAGATAAGAGAAACTTGATGACTACTCTATGGTGTCCATAACTATTCAAAAATTATTAATAAAATAAGCTTTTCTGAACCATCCTATCTGCCTCTCATTTTTTGTTGATCCTGAATCAATATGTTCTATCCATGTGCAGCAATTACTTAATAGGCACTTCATCACATAAGACACAAATTTGTCTTTTGTTATACAATTTATTTTCTTTACGATTGCATGCCTCCCCCACCCAGGAAACAGTAAGATATATTTAATTTTACTGCATGCCATGGCAACCATCAATGACTTGTGTTGAGTTATTCAAATTATAAACAGTGGTGCAAAGGCACTATAATACAAACTAAGTCTCCTTTTGCTTTTATATTTATAAATAAAAAAGAAATTGGCAATTGGAAAACCTGTATTTGGTGTCTTGCAGAGACAGTCACTAATATTGTTAGACTCAATGAGTTGTGCATCAAATGCTCCTAGTTGAGGGTAACTCAGCACCTTCTAGTTCCTTTCCACAGAGGCGAGTTTAACATGCATCAAGAAAGGCACCCCCATGGTTTTACTCCCTTTTGTTTCTGTGTTTATCCAAATATCAAATGTAACAGCAGAAATTAGACTAGAAAAAAACAGAAAGTCTAGTCTGAGAGAAGGCAAAGAAAAGAATTCTCGGCTTGATTTTCATCCCTTTAGCCATGATTCTTTGGAATGCCAAAATAAGGTAGAAGTACTATGCATTAGAAGAATGTCAATTTAGGGCGGACAACTGGTGACACATATTCTGCTAGTCTCAGCAAGACTGATACCCGTGGTGTCAAATTATGGTGTTGAAAATATGTGAAGGACGTCTAAGGTAGTAAATCTACTTCCTCTGTGCATATGGGGACCATCGTTATTCATCATCAAGCAGAGTTGCTACAGTGACCTACAAACTACCTTGACTCAAGACAGTAAAGGAAGCAAGCAGTGACTACAGTCCATGGTAATGGTCATGAGACTGTTGATAGTCTCATGTAGAAGAAAGTGTCAGCAAATTCTTACCTGAGAGTTTAAGCACAACACCCTCTTACTCTCAACTGCGCTTCATCTTTGGAAGCACTAGCATCCACAGAACCTAAAAGGCTGGCTGCAATATAGATGCTACCATCTTTCATGAGTCATCATTATGTTGTGATGAAACTTTTCGGTCATGTCATTCCCTTGGAGTTATCAATGCAATCCCTTTTCCCTGCAATAGACTCATTGCATTGCAGTTATGCTATTTTATCAATTAAGTAATATTATATTCTAAGGAAGGAATGGTTGAAAGATCACAATTCAAATGCCCACTTTGTGACTTAAAAGTAAAATATAGGTTAATGTTCTGACAAGATATTTCTCAAAATTGAGCTTGCCACACTTGGCTTTGTTGGTATTGTTTGCTGTTTGTTGGTTTGTTGAATTAATTCATGTGACAGTCTATTCTCTAGGAATGTACCTCATAATTAAAAGAGCACATTCTTTATATTTAACTTTAGTAACTAAGTTGTTCCATCTTAGAAACATCAATACCAATAACCATTTTCTAAGTATTTAATTTGAATCTAGTTATAAATCACAGATGAAAGCCAGAGCCTGTTTTAGTGGCTTGCTTCTTTGCTAGGTCAGCGGACAGACTGACTTTCCTGAAACATCTTCTACATGTTTATACCCTCAAAGAATCTACATTTCTTGGAACCCAGCAAGTCTTTAGATTCTTTATTGTGTCATAGGTATTGATTCTCAGTGAAATTAAAATCAACACCAGTATGAAGATAGGAGCCCCTTCAGAGGAATATTCACCACCACTTCAGGGCACAAGTGAGCAGCTCCTTAACTTCTCAGTCATATGACTTTTCAATAGAGCCATAGGAAATTAATTCACAGGAGTGTACAAGAGAGCAGATATGCTTCAAAACCAGTAGCACTTCATAAATAGAATCAGTTCTAACCAAAGTACAAGTGCTGAAGGAATTTTTTTAAATTTCCAGGTACAAGGAGAAAGCTTTGAAATTTTGTTAATTTTTTTAATGTTCTCATTGGGAAAAAAAAACAGAAAACAAAAACTGATGACTATAAGTGAAGATGCAGTGAAACCAAAATTGGACCACTCCGTGAGTAGAAAGAAATATTTTGGGTGGGCTCAAACAGTCAAGGTTATCTCTGGGTGGGATGGGGGAAACAATGCTTAACAAAATGGCAAGAAGCAAGCAGATTTGATATGACAGTGAACCGACTGGGAGTCTGAGCTGGTACAGGTTGCTGGAACTGAACTAGATGTTCTTGTTTAAGGTAGTTGATCTTTGAATTGGATTAATAGCGCTTCCTGGGAGATTTAGGGAGGTTGTTGGTAAAGAAAACTCACATTAGTAGATTTGCTTTTCTGGTAAACTTAAGCCAACCGTTAGGCCTGTTTACCCAATGGCAATCCTTGTATTTACCCAACCAGAGTCCTTCTGTTTAGGACATTGTCATAAGAACTGACACTGGGGCTTTGGACCTAAAGGTATCAGAAACATCAGTCTTTAACTTTTTTCTTCTGAAGTTTACCAATATAAATTGATGACATATATGAAATTATTAATCCTACCTTGTATTTTGGCTATGAATAACATGAAATTTCTTCTAAAATAAGTGTTAATCATATTAAATTTTAATACATAATTTGGTCTATTTCTCTAATTTCAATTAGATTATCTGCATTACCTTGTGGAGTGTTAGATATCTTACATTATGCTCTAAGCATTTTCTTTCATGGATCTCTGTGAGTAACAGATGGCCTTCGGTTCTTTTCTTAAGCACAAGGTCTTTCTCATGAACTAGACGTGGCACCATGACTTTGCATAGCTTTAGGCATAAGAAGAAGACTAGGAGGAATGTCCTGTGGGGCAGAACAAGGCCACAAAGGTAGGGAAGTTGTAAAAAGAAGAACTCAGATAAAGGGGTAAAAGATACACTGTTTGCAGAAAAAAATGTGGAAGGAAGAATTCAGATGAGGGAATAAGAGACCCTAATAAAGTTCTGCTTACAAAGTTGTTTCTACTAGAAAACTAAGCAATATCTAAGCATTTGTGTAAAAAATAAAAATTGTTCATACTCAAAGTGAAATGAGAATCTTGAGTCTCTGTCTATCGTTGCACTCCTTTCTAAGTCCCCGTGATGCTCATGACTGTGATTGCCATGGATGATCTCTAATCTCTGCAACAATCCTTTGAGAGGTGACCTCTATAAATATTCATTAGAATAAATACATGAAATGAATACTAGGGCAATAGGTTATATTGGTCTGGAATGTTCCCCATTTCTGTTTTTAATTTTCTTTATTTTCCAAACTCTATGATATTCTGAACATTTAGAAAACATCACCTGTGTGTGAGTCATCATGCATGTGTGCATGAACCGTTGGAGAACGTTTACGTCCATGGCCCCATAGCCCAAGAGGAAAAATCAGAGTCAACTACATTATAAGGAGCAATGATTCCTATGGGTTTTACTCTGGGGGAGCACAACTTTGGAGATGGCAGAGGCCTTGTTTGACCCAAGACAGGGTGCAATTGAGAACATAGGAGATTCACAAAACCAAGTAGTGACAAGAGAAACATTCCAGCAACTCTTATGACACTCTACACTGAACTGTTCCTAAAGCTAGAGATGCTTGTGGATTTCAGCAAGTCTATTCCTCAGTCTATGTGGTTTGTTTTGATTTTTGTGGTTTATAACTAAAAGAAGCCACACCAGATATTATGAACAAATTCTATCCTACAGAGAAAACTGAGGCTGTAAGATTCTAAATATATCATTTCAGATCATCAAATTTGTGATTGTAAGTGCAGGACTCCAGAATTCACATTTAAAGCAGAAAGTCAGCTCCATTCTGGTCATAACTGTAATGGTACAGAGTGGGAAAGAATTAAAGAAGTAGTTATTAGTAGAAAGACTACAGGGCTTGAAATTATCTGTTCACACAGACACAACAGCCCATCCACTTCCACTATTAACTATCATGCTGGAAATCAGTGTGGGAACCAATTTGACTGTCCTTGAATTCACTACATGATTTGAGATTTTGTTTTGCTCAAGTTGATGATGATTTACCAGTTTGTTTGTTTTTTTACTTTCTAATAGTGTGGTATGGTGGTGGTGGTGATGGTGGTAGTGGTGATGGTGGTGGTGGTATGTGTGTGTTTGTGCTTGTTTTGATTCTCAATACAAATTATCGAAACGGGGCCTATTTCTGTGAGTGTACCTAAAACAATCACAGTAAAACTTACTAGTGTATCTAAGATCCAATTTTTAAAAATTATTCTAAACAATGGCTGGGAAGGGAATAATGAAGAAAAACAAAAAGGCTGCCCTTGAGAAGCACTTAATGAAAGGATGCTCATAAGTGAGAAATTGCAACATTTTTGTTCAGAACTGCACTGGAAGTATTAATATAGTAAGATTTAAGAGCAAGAGAAATGTAGGAAACATTATTAAAACAATGTAAGCTTTCCCAAGGAGGAAAATACTTCAGCTGAGAATAAAATAGAGCATGGAAATATTTCAAACCAATAATGTATTTTCAAAAATAGATTTCAAGTCAGATATACTTAGAAAATATCTTTTGATGAGCATCTAACTATCAAGCTTATCTCTTCAACATCTCTCTTGCACTTCTCTTTGAAGTGAGTAAGCTCATTAATTCCTAAATCTATCCCACCTATCTAGGGAAATATATATATATATATATATATATATATATATATATATATATGTGTGTGTGTGTGTGTGTGTGTGTGTGTGTATTATACATTTATTTATACATACATACATATATATATGTTATACATTTATTTATGCTAGGCTCTTTATCTAGAACTGAGTCCATGCTCTTGCTTAGACAGGAGTGAAGACTAGGAAGCATTTACTGGGGAGGGACAGAAAATGGACTCACATTGGTTATCATCTTCAAAACATATTGTCCATAGGGAGAAAGATGTGAAATTAATTTTTATAATGACATAAGAACAAAAGTTTTGCTGTAAGAAAATAAAAGGTGCTTTGCAATTTCAGTGGCCCTAACAAAAATAATCTTACTATTATCAGTGGAATAATGAGGTAAGACTAAATGAAATATCACCAAAAAACCTCACAGACCAGAAAAGTAACTAGAAAAAATACATCGAGGCATGGAACTACAAGGAGCATACATGAGTTTCAAAAATGCATAAGAACCATTCAGAAGAAGCATCTGAAGAGTGGGTTGAGACAAGTATCCTTGAAATGAAGATGAAATAAGCCCTTTCCCCTTGAGTTGCCTTTTTTTTTTCTTTTTTTGGGGAATTTTAGAACACTAAAACAAAACAACAACAACAAAAAAAAAACCTAATGGGTGGCTAAACTACACATCACATTTAAAGCAGAAAGTCAGCTCCATTCTGGTCATAACTGTAATGGTACAGAGTGGGAAAGAATTAAAGAAGTAGTTATTAGTAGAAAGACTACAGGCCTTGAAGTTATCTGTTCACACAGACACAACGGCCCATCCACTTCCACTATTAACTATCATGCTGGAGCATTCAGCATTCAGCCCCTTTTTTTCTATTAGCCCAGGCAGTAGCTCAAAGCATTCGAAATCCCGTGGTCTCTCTGGATTATAAAAGTGTGGCAATTGTACAGTTCAGCTCTCTGAGTTTCAGATGAAAGCCACGTTTCATATTAAAAACTCCCAGCACATTTCAGATACAGCTGGATGAAGAAAGAGATTGTGCTTGGTGCTTCTCTTGGCCAGCATAGCCAAATGAAATATTGTTGGCAGTGAAACAAATTACACAGTTCACTGCTCAAACCAATGCAATAAAACCACCTGTGTGGATGTTCTTTTGTTAGTTTTAAAGCTGTATTGAAGTTCTCATTTTAGTTCTCATTGTAACTCTCAGATCCTGACTAATTCAGATCTGAGAATCAGTAGATCTAAAAGGTTCCACCTACATTGCTTTAATTTTCACGTTTTCTTTAACCATAAGATTTGAAAATGCAATATATACCCTTACTGAGGTGACTCAAAAACCAGTACCATGGTGATTGTTTACTTGTTAAAATGACCACAATTACTATGGTTTTCAGAAATACAAAATGGGAAGAGATTGATGTTTCAGAGTACTTGATATATAAATTCTATAAAGATCCCAGTATAAATAACACATGCAAGAACTGTCTGTGCCTCTGTAATGCACTAATCTTTTGAGACTTTTCTATGATGGAGAGCTAAGGAAACAGAGGGAAACATTAGCGTTGTCCATAACAGTAGTATATCTCTGTTGATCAATTATAGTCTGAGAATTCAGCTTTGTCTCACATGAGTCTGTCACAGTGACTGAAAGCCAATAAAACATATGTTATGTAAGAAAACACCGCTAGAAGAATCCTGGTTCATGTCATAAAATCCAACAAAAGCAAAGCTACCAAGAAGCTAGATGCATATGGTAGAGACGGTGTGGAATCACTAGTGGACCAGACAGGTATCGATTTTCCTGGCCCCATCCATTAAATGACTTTTACAAATGAAAACAACCATTAAAGGCCACCCTGTAAAAGCTAATTCTTTTCCTTCAGCTCACATTTCTTTCTCAGAAAATACAGACTCTGCCTCCTTTTCTCAGAAAGTCAAATGTCCTTTTCCTAAACTATTTAACACCTTTAATTTCTCAAGGGTACAATCTCAGCCCTTGTTTTAACAATAAGTACAATAAAAATTCATATCTCGTACTTATTTTCATTGTAAATGTTGTTGGATATATCCATGGACACTGACTTATACTATATGTAATTTAGGGACCTCTGTCCATGATACACACTTGACAAAGGCATCTGTAATCACTGTGAGGAAAAAGAAAGTTGGGCCAAGCATATATGTTCTTGCTGTCTCATTTCTTTGGCTTAAAAAAGTATATGCACAAATACAATCTCACATTTTCATAGATGGGTATATCTACCATGGATCATAATGTTGCAGAAGTTAAATAAATAGCCAAAATGATTCTCCCAGTCTTCAGTATTCATAATGTTCTCTTCATTTACTGCCATCTTCAAAACATCCTTGAGACTATCACCTCCCAAAGAACAGCTCTTAAATCCGTTCTTTTTTCTCTTTTGTTCATCTTTTTTTAATTTATTATATTTTTAAAAGAAATTGTGAGTCCAAATTCCCACTCCCCCCCCTCCTCCCATTCCCTCCACATACCCCACCCTCTTCCCATCCTAAGACAAGGTAAGGCACAATGCTTTGTGGAAGATCCAAGGCCCTCCCAACTATATCTAGACTGAGCAAGGTATACATGCAAAGAGAATAGTGTCCCAAAAAGCCAGTACATGCAGCAGAGATAAATCCTGATGCCACTGCCAGTGGCCCCGCAGTCTGCCCCAGCCATGCAACTGTCAACCATATTCAGAGGGACTAGTTTGGTCCTATGCTTATTCCTTCCCAGACCAGCTAGCGTTGGTGAGTTACCATTAGCTGAGGTAAACAGTTTCAGTGGGTGAACACATCACGGTCTTGACCTCTTTACTCATATTCTTATTCCTTAAACTCTTCAATTAGACCTTGTGAGCTCAGTCCAGTGCTCCAATGTGGGTCTCTGCCTCTGTTTCCATCTGTTGTTGGACAATGGCCCTATGGTGATATTTAAGATAATCATCAGTCTGATTACAGGGCAACTCAAAATTGGGCCCCCTCTTCTCTATTGCCTAGGGTCTTAGGCAGGGTCATCCTTGTGGATACCTGGGAATTGCTCTACGACCAGGTTTCTGCTGACCCTATAATGGCTCCCTCATTCAAGATATCTCTTTTCTTGCTCTCATCTCTGTCCTTCCTCCATTTTGACTATCCCATTCCCTCAAGTTCTCTTCAACCCTCCCCTTATCTCCTCCTTTCCCCCTTCTTCCCTTCCTTCTCCCCCCATCCCTATGCTTCCAATTTTGTCAGGTGATCCTGTCTGTTTCCAATTTACTGGTGGGTCTATATATGTTTTCCTTTGGGTCCACCTTATTACTTAGCTTCTCTAGAATCATAAACTATAGGCTCAATATCTCTTGCTTATGGCTGGTATCCACTCATGAGTGAGTACATACCATATTCATTATTTTGGGTCTAGGTTACCTCATTCAGGATAGTGTTTTCTAATTCCATCCATTTGCATGCAAAATTCAAGATGTCATTGTTTTTTATCACTGAGTAGTACTCTAATGTGTTAATATGTCATAATTTTTTATCCATTCTTCAGTTGAGGGGCATTTAGGTTGTTTCCAGGTTCTGGTTATTACAAATAATGCTGCTATGCAATAGTTGAACAAATCATATTTAAATCCATTCTTAAGGATAAAATTTGAAATTTACATAGCATTTGTATCTGGTCCACTTGTTATGGAGATCCCAAATGACAACTATTTCTTCATGTCCCTTTGCCTACAGGTTTTATGTTTGAGTTATGGAGGACAATGTCTACAAACAACTGAAATTTATATATTTAATGCTTAAGATTCAGGCTCTAGAGTAGACTTTCATTTTACCTTTATGATCTGTGCCCCCAAACCCCACAGAATAGAATTAATTAGTTAACATAAAGAAAACATTCAAAATAAGATCTAAACTGTTACAGAGAGTCAACCAGCATGCCCTTGAGCTTATGATAGTAGATTCATGTAGCTGCTTAAAATAATTCACAGCATGGACTGCTGGGATGGTGTGGTGTTTCTGTTCCCAAGGAAACCGTATGGTTTAGTAGACAAGAGGTCATAATTCAACTCCATGTTAAATTCTGGATCTTCCTTTTTATTTCTAATTTTTCAACAGACGTACCATTACATTAAACTTAGGAAGATTGGTAAGCATAATATGTGATTTTTAAGATGTCTAGCAGTCAATTACAAAATTCTGTGTGTGTATATTTATACAAATGTAAGTGCAGGGGTCGAAGGAATGCAGCAGAGAACATCTGAAGTCTTGGAGCTGAAGTTACAGGTGATAGTAAACTTTCCAGAGTGGGTGCTGGGAACTAAACTCACGTTTTCTACAAGATCTGTACCTACTGTTCGCCACTGAACTATATCTCTCTAGCCACTATGTATTCAATTTTGTTAGATTATATTGGGGAGACATAACAGAAAACAATGTGACCTCTATCTGAATTAAAAACTCCATGAATCAGAGGAATTATAAACAATCATATTGAAGTACATCAATACTTCTTCCTGTTTTTCATAAGCCATTTATATAAAAATCAGGCAAATGCTTGTTAGGAACTTAACATCTTAACAAGTGGCATGATTTGTGTTTAACATGCATAATGGTATTTCAGAGTTCAAGTATGTAGTCTTAACACCTAGAATTTTACAATGTAGACTAGTGGGATATATTAAACATGGTTACTCATTAAAGAAAGTGAGATGTATATGACATATTATGGGCACTCATTGAAGAAAGCTCTTAGGGTTCGGTCCTATAGGTAGTGTATGTCTGTCATTCCAACACTCAGAATCTGAGGTAGGAAGTGAGTCCTGAATGAACTAACTACACACAGAATTCTATGCTAGGTTAATCTAAAGCAAAAGACCTTATTTAAGTAATTAAAGAAATAAATTCTGAAAACACATCTGTAACATGATTGAGTCTTCTATAGAATTCTCTTAGAAAACAATTTTTCTCATCTCTTAGATTTAGAGAATAAATGCCCTATTAAAACTAAAAGTCTCAAGCCGGGCGATGGTGGCGCATGCCTTTAATCCCAGCACTTGGAAGGCAGAGGCAGGTAGATCTCTGTGAGTTCGAGACCAGCCTGGTCTACAGAGCTAATTCCAGGACAGGCTCCAAAGCCACAGAGAAACTCTGTCTCAAAAAACCAAAAAAAATAAAATAAAATAAAATAAAAAAAAGCTAAAAATCTCACTAATTGTCCTGCTTATTTATCTTTTAAAATTCTCACAACATACTCCTCTCTTGCTGAAGCTCAACATCACAGACTTGTTAACAGAGTATGCAAATGCTCCACAAGAGAAGCACGCCCCAACCACTCTAACAAGTCCCATAAACAGAAATTACTTGGTTGGATTTTTTTTGCAGCAATTTGTTGATACACTTATTTAATAATAATGTGTACTTGTTTATTATTCCAACATTTAGAACAAAATAGCAAAGAACATTAAAATAACCTTGCCTGGAAGTTTGTTTTGACTGTTTTTATTTTTACTAACATTTAGGGACTTTCCTCAAAAGCATTCTCTGGAAACCATTTCCTATTTACTCAAGACTAGGTCTATTCTGTGTGTGTGCATCACGCTCTATGTAATTCTTCTATACTGTTTTCACTCTTGTTTAGATCTATCCGCTCCTACCCAGGGTTCTGTAAGTAATGGCTGTGGTATTTACCAAGTTGTTGATACTGCCTAAAATGTCTCCATGATTCAGTACTTACTAGCTGAATTAATGACACAGGATAAAAGGTGGTGCTCTTACTTCTCCAATTCTTGTTCTTTAATGGTTCGAGTAGGCAGACAGAGGAACTACAAAATTAAAATTGAACATTGTAGTGGGTCTAGAGTAACAGGAGAGCACAAAAAGAGGAAAAGGTGACTGGATCTTGGTAAGCCAAGGTCATTTCAAGGAAATGATAACATCCACACCTCTGCTTGGGAAAAGATGTTTAATGTATACAGTGATTCCCCTTAATGCTTCTTGGGAACTTGATTTCCTTATCAACTCGCTAACATTATAAACAGATTTTTCCCTATCTGACTTTATATGAAAGACATTATGAAGTGATCCATCCTGACACACAGGTAGAGCACAAAGTTACTCACACCAACTTAGTCAGCAATTTACTGTGTCATAAATATTTAGGCAAATATTCTTCTCCAAGAAATGCATAACGAAAGGAAAACTGTCGAACTGACCTCTTTTCACACTCTGGCATTCTTCCTATTATTTAAGAGAAACTCTACTAACTTGAAAAGATGACGAAGAGAAAAGCAGGCTAAAATGAAACTGGATTTCATAACATGTTCTGAGAACAACTAAAGAAATATCAGAAATTCACATTACAATAGAGAGAGAATGATATCTACTGGTTAAGAGAATTCAGCCTTGGCAGCTGGCAATGTATATTCCTTATAAAATTGAAAGGGTTTTTCCCTTTTTCTTACATATAATCATGCTAATAAGCGATAATGGAAGTTATCAACAAATGGGGGAGAAATCGTCCAATTTCCAGTAAAGGCCTAATAATGAAAGCAACTCATCTTTAATGGGCTAAAGTTGCTTACAGGTACTTTACAAATGTCCTTAAATAACATTCATTTTATTTATACATATATAAAAACCAGCATTTGATGACTGTTTTGTAAAATAATCATCATTTTCTTTTCTGTGATTTTTTTGGTTCTAACATATTCCTTCTTGTACCTATAGAAGAGTCTTGGACAAAGGTTATATTCCTAAAAATAAACATAAGAAAAATCTTTGTGACCTTGAGTTTGGCAATGAAAACTTAGGTGCATTATCAAAACCACAATTCCTGAAAAACACTTCATTGTTATAAAAAAAAAAACTATTTTGTGGGAGACACTATTCTGTTGAGAGGATTAAAAGACAAGTGAAAGAGAGAAAAATTCCAAATTGTGTGTATGCTGAAGAATACAGAACTTTAATACAATACCAAGAACTTCTAAAAAACTCAGGCATAATAAAACCACAGACAAATATTCAAAAATGTCCCCAAATGTTCTAATAAACATTTCACTTAAAACCCTAAATTCTCTGATTCTCTCTCTCTCTCTCTCTCTCTCTCTCTCTCTCTCTCTCTCTCTCTCTCTCTCTCACTGTGTGTGTGTGAGAGAGAGAGAGTGAGTGAGAGAGAGAGAGATTGTGAATGAGTGTGTGTTCCTCTCTCTCATCTCTCTTTTCTCTCTGCATCCTTCTCGTCTTCTCTTGCTCTTCTCTGTTCCTTTCTTCCCAATCTCTTTCTTGTCTATCTCCCTTCACTTTTTCCTTCTTCTTTCTTGACTCTCTCTCCATCATTCACGAGCTTTGCTATAATGAACTCTGCTGTCTAAAACCTCCCAAGAAACAAAACATGGAAGAGAATATTCAAAACTAGAGCCAAAATAAATCTCCCCTCCTTAGACATGTTATCTCAGCATCAGAAAGCTGATTTATAAAGCAAACAGGAAATCCTCCCTGAATAAGGCAGGTATTTGAAAATACGGTGTGCCTAAAACTGAGTCAAAAGATTAATGTTCCTTTGCATATTATTTAAGCATAATAAATATGCTTAAAAGGAGAAGAAATTTGTGAAAAAAAATGACAATCATGCATCGAAGAGATGCTTTGTGAAGAGAGGAGATACTGAGGCTGGAGCTTAGTAAATTAGAGCCAGGGTGGTTTAGATTAATAGTAGTAAAGAGTGGAGAAGAAAAGCTGCAGGCATGGTTCCTGTGGTGAGGAATTACCCTAGCAGTTTAAAATATGAGCTGTTTGGGGTTATGTTTTAATAGTAAAAACCAAGATGGTTATTGTAAAGCTGCAATAAGTAAAGCTGAACAACTAGGGAGGTCAATCATGTAGTAGTGAGTCATGTAATTCCTACTCAATCTTTGACAAAAATGAAACCCTTAAGATCACCCCTCTTGTTCCATTATTTCTCAAATAGAAAGATATTCCATGTAACTTGTTTGCAGACCTCTAAGTTGCCCCATCAATCAATCTTCTGTAAAGACAAGCACAGATTTACTACACTACCAGCAGGTACCGGTGTTAACCACACGCACGGGAACAGATCTCCCAACCTAATAGAAGAAACAAATGCTCTCTTGCTTTTCCTCATGATTGCCTCCAGAAGATGTATTCTTGGATATGATAATCCAATCTCAATTCTTAGTAGCTTTTTTCAAAACCTAATTTTCCTTACTCCATTTTCTATATAAAAGGCGTAGGTTTTCTTCCTGTCCAGTCTACACAGAAATTCTTCACCTTTCAGCAAGGAAAGCTGAGATGTCATATGGCATTTGGGATAGATCTTAGGTATTTGCAGGAGAGCTCTGGGCTGTAGTCTGAGGAAGTTGTTCGTTGTATTTATACAAGTGAAAGCATCAGAGAGAATAGAAAATGTCAAGCAGTAACATTCATGCTTTTATCTGGAGAAAATATCATAGGAACAACTTAATTTGAGAAGATCTTTTGCTTTAATATTTTAATGCAATTTCTGACTAGCTGAAAAGCAAAAAAAAAAAAATTTCTCCCTATTCTGGTTATGTAATGCATTTGCTTAACTCCAACCCTTCCAGCATCCACTTTCACAATTAGCATTAAAAGCAAAAATTCAAATTAAAAGTACCTCACTTGCTTGAAGCATGATTAAAATAAGACTTTACTCTTCTCTGCTTCTTGGATGTTTTATATATGCACTATGAGTCAGAACCATGGCTATACATTGTTTTCTTATAAAGTCACTCAGAGGTGAAAAGTGTGTTTTTATTAGTCATTCCAGAATAAAGGCACTTAAAACAATCTAATTGTCTGTGTTTAAACACAGAGAGTCTTTTCTATTTCCATCCATTTGCATGCAAAATTCAAGAAGTCCTTGTTTTTTACTGCTGAACATTTTCAAAAAGCAGTATATTTATTTTAAATGAAACTTACCCTTAATTCAAACATATAAACAAGAATTAATTAAAATATAAATCTCTCTTCCCTCTTCTATTCTCTCCTTTCTCATTTTTTCTCTTTTTACTCTCTCTCTCTTTCTTTCAACTTACATTTTATTTAATGAGAGTTTAACCTACATGTATGTATTGTATCATTTGCATACTTGATATGTAGGGAGGTAGGAAGAAGTCACCAAACTCCCTGAAATTGGAGTTAGAGGTGGTTGTGAACCACGAAGTGGGTTCTGGAAATCAAACCCTGATCTTTTTCAAGATCAGCAAGTGTTTTTAACCACTGAGCCATCCCTCCATCTTCAGAATCCAGTCTCCAAAAGGAAACAATACTAAACTTCAAAAAATTTACCAGCTGTCATAATGTACACTTGTAATCTAAGATTTTAAAATGCAGGAGATTAAAGATAAAGAGCTCCAGGCTGGGTAACCTCTGCTACCTTGAAATTCAGAAATCTTGAAGTTCTGTCTAAATCAGTCAATAAATAAAGTTTAAAATACCAAATTTAAATTAACATGGAAGATAAGCATGAACTTCAGAGATCAATGTGACTCTCAGTTGCCAACACTTTGTATGGAATTTTCTAAAAGGTTTACTATTCCCATATTATTCAGTCTTTAAAGAACAGAAAAGAAAGTTCCGAGGGTTCTACGTGAGTTGACCTCTATATAGGACAATTTGAGAACAGACTGGAATTAGGGCCAATTCTGGGTGAATAGCCGCAGACATAGAAGTGTCAGCCACAGGTTTCCAGTGGAGAGAACTAGAGTGGTTCCAAGGTTTTCAAAATTCTGACTCCTACCCTGTCTCGAAAAAAAACCATGATGATAGATAGATAGATGATACATAGATAGATAGATAGATAGATAGATAGATAGATAGATAGATAGATAGATAGATAGAAGATAAAATTTCTGACTCCCATAGGAACTTCAAATCCCCCTGAAAACATAGGGGCACTGTAACATATGCACTAACATTTAAAAATTATACAAGGGATACTAAGTAGATGTCTCAGCTGTTAATAGACTGTGTTGTTGTTGCACAAGACCCAAATTCATTTCCCAGTTCTTATACCAGCCAGCTCACAACTGCTTGTAACTCTAGTTCTAATAATCTTATTTGTTTTCTGACCTTCACATATACCTGATCATGGGTACACACACCAACATACAGACACACACCTGAACCTAGGTGCACACACCCACACACAGACACACACATGAACTTAGGTACACACAGACACACACTAAATGTAGGTGCACACACACTCACACAGACACATACTGAACTTAGGTGCACATACCCACATACAAACACACACCGAACTTAGGTGTGCATAATTACACACAGACACACACTCATATGCATAATAAAAATAAATAAAACTTTTAAAATATTGAAAAGAATCTATCCAAGGAAACAAAATAGTTCAGTGGGCTGGAAAGCTAATACAAACAAATAACTACCTATGTCCAAGTACTTAAGACTTTAGAATTGTGAATTCATATGTAGAACAGCCTTAATTGAATTTTGATTCAATAGGTAGAATAACAAAAAGGAGGAAATAGAAAAGGACTGTGCCAGACACTGCTAAAAATACCAGTAGTGACACCTAGCACTTAGGAATAGTTACTAAAATTTTTTAAATATATTTTATATTTTAAAAAATATTTATTATTACGTATATATGATAACATAAATAGAATATTTTATTATGGACAAATTCATGACCAGATAAAAGCTTTCTAAAGAAAAATATTGCATTAAAGTATTTTTACTTATCCATAGTATATATTAATATATAATATGATATGACACATTGTGTGATAGAATTATAATAAATACATATTTCAATATGTCCATATTATACAGAATGTAATAAGAATGAAAATATACACTGAATTCTTTATAGAATAGACAGAAAGGGAGTATGTTGATCAAACAAAGTAGTAGTTGGGATGTTTTCAGAAATGATGAAATTTAGAAAAGTAAAATGTCTACTACAGTGTGAAAATCAATTGAGATCCTAAATTATATGTATTTAGTAACACTTACAACAACCAAAATATAAATTAAATATTGACTCAATCAGAAAAATAAGCATATTTAACATGATCAAAATTAGAAAAACTATAGTTTTTTTTTCTTTTTCAACAATACTGAAAACGTAGCTCACACATGCCTTGTATAATATGTTCACAGAACTAAGAGGGGTTTTAAATGGGGGTGTCCAAACATCAGGAGTCATGTTAACAGGGAATGAGAAAATATTAATGGGCCCAATACCTAAACAAAGACCTGCAGCCAACTGAACAATAATGAGCAAAGAAGAATTAGATTTCCCTAAGGATGAGGCCCCAATTGCGTAAATATCAAATGGTCATTCCTGAAATCATAGGCATACTAGTAACACTAAATGGACTCAGTGCGCTGGGTTTACATATTTATAGATATATATTCATCAATGGCAATTAAGGGGGGGAAAAGCCATGAATTTGAGAGGGACCAAGGGGTGGGAGGAGGTATAGAGAAGGATTAAATGGAGGAAAAAGAAGCGAGAAATGATGTATTATAATTTATTGTAAACAAAGAAGCAAAATAAAAATGGAACTCTAAAATAGCATCATTAGTAAATCTAGCTCTCAAGTATAAAAATAATATTTAAGTATTTTAAATGAAGAAAATATAAAACAATTTTTTACCCCAAAAACTTAACTATAGAAATACATACATACACAGCATAAAAAGGTACATGGGCAGATTTCAAAAGGAAGGAGATGGGCCAAGGATGTGGTTCAGTGTGACAAAGTACTTGCTCCACAAGCCTAACCACCCTAATTCTCTCTCAGAACTGACAACACTGCCAGAAATAAGTGAATACAATGTACACATCAAGAACTGTAGCACTCATAGGACAAAACAATGAGATGGAGACAGAATGAGCTGACAGTTCACTCTTCAGATAGCCTACAGAGTGCAGAAAAGGAGACCCTTCACAATAAGGTGGAGTGGAGAATCACCTCCAGGGTCTTTCTCTTTGATCTCCTCATCTGTGTTATGACATATACACTCACATACACATATATAAACACATGCTCAAACACAACACAAGGAAACAGAACAAATTGATTATATTGAAGTTTTGAAAATGAAGTCAACAACTCCTAAAGCAATCCTGTGGTGTAAGAAAAAAATTAGAGTAAAAATATTTGTGAATATGTATGTCAATCAAATTCAATACTCATACAGTGTGGTACCACCAGTCTCAATGCTTATTTGGAGATAGAGTTGTAGCTAATCTCTTTTATTATGATAATTATTAATGACTATGCAACTATCATTCAGCAATAATAGATGCAAAGTTCCACATAGAAAATAATTTTTTCAAGTGACATTAATTTTATTTTTCAGAGTATAAAAGAAAACATGACTCCATAATTAGATAAAGGAATTAGTGTCTTCCAGTTTAAGAAATAACAGTAAAAACCAATCAGAAACTGTGCAGAGGTTATTTCTGTGACCAAGACAAGAGGCAAGGAAGAGGACGCAGTGACACTTTTGCAATTTTCCTACTAAGAATGCAGAATTTAATATAATCATGAGTAAGCAAAAGGCAGATACAATTTGAAGGACATGTGAAGTAAAAAATATCAAAACTCTGGAAGTCAAGGGAAAAACTGAGCAACTTCTCCACAGCATAAGAGAAAAGCAAATGTTTCTGGAATTTAAAGAAAGGCAAAGGTTTTCAGGGGTTCCTACTGTCACAAAGGGAACAGATGAAACAACTGACCCACCCACAGAGGAAGAGGAGTACATTGGCTGGAAAAGTCTCTGTATTGATTTCCTGCTTGTGACTGCTCATTGCAATAAAGTGAAAAATTGAGGAAGTCTCTTGAACATAGCTCAATGTCCTCTAAAAGAGGAACTGCAGATCTACAGGAAACACAGGGGAAAGTTTGCCATGGTTTGATAAACAAAATATTGCAGTGAATACATACTGAACATTGGATAGCACCTGAGCTTGTAGCAGTCCCTTTCTTCTTATAGACGCTTAAAACAATATTTTGAAAATGTTCAGATAAGAATACAATATTTTTTAAACTTATTCACTTCTCCTTTCCCCTTCAACTCCTGCTCTGTCCCTCCATATCTCCAATTCGAATTCATTGCCTCTTCAATATTCATTATTTCTCTTCTTCTATACTCATTATATAATATATATATATACTCAAATATAATGAGTATAGAAAAAGAAAAATCAATTTGAATTACATATGTATATACAACACATATGTGTGCACACATATTGTAAAACCTACTGAGTCTACTGTTTTAATTCCGGTTAGTCAATTAGTGTTGGCCACAAGCTCCGAGGTAATGTGCAGCCTCTCAGGTAATTCTGTCCTGAGGAAAACTGACTGTCATTCAGCAGTTGTTAATTACCTATAACTCTTCAACTTTGGCTTGGACCTACTAAGTCCTTCACCTACCCATGCTGGAATGATGACTTATGTGGTCACAAGCTATTGGCATTTTATCATAACGTTGCTAGTTCAGAATATTTTAACAGAAGCTTTTTAGTTTAAGGTAAGTATGATTGCTCAGTTCCTTTCATTACCTATAGAACCCCAAATCTGGATTGAAACTCAACAGAAATGTCTTGTAAATAAGTGCCTAAGAAAATTGTTTTGTTCTTGCTTTGTTTTGTTTTGCTGTTATTTCACAGTTTAGAGGGAAAAAAAACAAAGGAGGGAGTTGAACATCTTGGTAATATCAAACGTAATTTTCTATTTCTTGTAGAAAATTGCATCTGCTTATTGGCCAGGCATTTCTAGAATCCATCACCTAGAACAGTGTTTTTCACTTTATTAATAAATAAATTTAAAAAGGGATTTAACAATAACTTGAATCTTGATAATAATAAATTTTAGCTACAGATATTGTGATGCTTCATAGACTTGTATTTAAATTAGGAGGATCCTGCTTTAGAAAATACACATTAGTAACTGAATGGTTCCACAGGTGAAAGGTCTTGCTTTGTACATATAAGGACCCCTATTCAAATCCCAAGCAGCCATATTAAATGTCTGGTGCAGCTCCACATGCTCTTATAACCACAGTGCTAGGGGTGATCATAAGCGCAGGATCACCCTAATGGATTCCTGAGAGTTTCCCTGGCACCAGGCTTCTTCCTAACCCCAATATGCTCTCCCCCCAACAAGACATTTTTTTCATTACTTTCTACCGCCTTTCCACCTGTAACTCACTCAACCCTATCCTTCATGTTCCCATCCCCCACCCGACCCCTGCCCCCAGTTTACCCCGGAGATCTCTTCTGTTTCCTCTTCTCAGGGAGATCCATGGTACCTCTTTGAATTTTCCTTGTTACCTACCCTGTCTGAGGCTGTAGATTGTAACCTAGTTATCCTTTATTTTATAACCAAGATCCACTTGTGAGTGAGTACATAACATTCTGTCTTTCTGGGTCTGGATTATCTCATTCAGGATAATTTTTTTCTAGTTCCATCCATTTGCCTGCAGATTTCATGATGTCATTTTTTCATAGGTGAACTGTACTTCACTGTGTAAATGTACCACGTTTTCTTTATCAGTTCTTTGGTTGAGGGGCATCTAGGTTGTTTCCTGGTTCTGATTATTAAGAATAATGCTATTATGAACATACTTAAGCAAGAGTCCTTGTTATGATTGAGCATCCTTTGGGCATATGCCCAAGAATGATATAGCAATAGTGGAGAGGGTGCCTGAACTAGCTATCACCTATAAACAGATTGGTGACTAACTTAATTGTCATCAGAAAGCCTTTATCCAGTAACTAATAGAAGCAGTTGCCGATATCCACAGCCAAGAACTGGGTCTAACTCCAAGAGTCATGTTAAAGAGCGGAAGAAGGGAATATACAATCGAGGAGTGTCAACATCATGATGGGGAAACCCTCAGAGGCAGCTGACCTGAGCTCCTGAAAGCTCACAGACTCTAGACCAACAGCTAGGAAGCCTGCATGGGACCAAGCTCAGCCCTCTACATGCATGTGACAGTTGTATTATTTTGTCTGTTTGTGGGGACCCTAACAGTGGGACCGGGACCTGTTGCTGGGTATGAGCTGGCTTGTTAGAACCTCTTCCCCATACTGGGTTGCCTAGCCAAATCTTGATGCAAGTGGAGGAGCTTGTTCCTGCCTCACCTTGATATACCATGCTTTGTTGATGCCCATAGGAGGCCTGCCATTTTCTAAAAGGAGTTGATGGGGAAAATAGGGGAGGTGGAGGGAGGGAACAGGAGGAGAGGAAGGAGGGAACTAACATCAGGATGTAAACACAAAAAAATAATTAATTAATAAAAAAAGAACAAAATCCTTGGCCTTGCTAGTGCTCAGCCTCACCCCAGGTTCAGTGATACATCCTCTCAAGAGAAGAAAGTGGAGAGTTACACAGCAGGACACCTAAATTTCTCTTCTGGCCTCTGCACATGTACTCATTGCACAACACATACTCATACACACCCTCACATTCACACATCCATACATGAACAAACACAAGCGCACACAAGCACAAGAGTATATCAGTCTTATGTTATGATGAATGAAATACACGAAACAGAGTAAGATAGCTCTCTCGTGGCGTCATTCTTATGCCAAATCTTTAAACTCTGATTTGATTTAATATAAGTTGAGAACAGAATAGTGGTTGCTAGAGGCTAGGGGTAAGAAGGAATAGACAAAAGTTGATTAAAAGATACTGAATTAAACTTGGACAGGAGAAAGAGATTTTTAGTACACAGAAGGTGACTATGGATAATGGTAATATTTTAAAAAGCTGAAGAGATTCAACACGCTTCCACAACAAAGAAATCATTAATAATAGGTAAGGTAGGTATGTTTATATTACATAGTATACACATGCATCAAAAGACAATATGCTCTTTCATAAGTAGGTAACATGTTTATGTGTTGGCTAGCCTAAAATTCAAATTAATAATATGCAAAATATATATCTTAACGAAATGTCATTATTCCCTAAATGCTAGCAAGTTCCCCTTAGGTCATACATAAGTGACAGTTTAAATATAAGAAAAATCTTAAGACATAAGTCCCTTTTTCAGTACATTCCCTACTTTTGCAATCATTTATTTCCTTACCTATGGGTAGTACTGAACCTTGAATTACAAATCTTCCATTCTGTATTGGCCACATGCTCTTTCCTTTACTGAGTCAACTCATTTGCTTCTGGTACACAGCCATTCTATGTCCTATATTCAAGTGAACCACCATGAAAAACCTCAAAAGAGCTAACAGCTAACATTAAGCCTTATAGACCTGGCTATTGAGAAAACCGTATCAACAAGAAAACTTGCATTCTTATTTTTCTTCATTGATATTTCTGGAAGGAGCCCAGAACACTTGCTTACTCCCAGGCCAGGGAGGACCTCTAATTAACCCCGCATCATACCACTCTAGCCAGTTTCCTTTGCTAACTTGTCTCCTCTAAGGTTGTATGCATTTTGGGAACTGGGCTTGGTCAAAATGGAAAGACTGCCACCTACTGAGTTACAGGCAAGTCATTTGGAACAGTGATTCACATTACTGCTTTCTTTGAACTAGATGGAATTTTTTGTTGTTTTTGTTTGTTTGTTTGCTTGCTTGCTTGCATGTTTTCATTATAGGAATTGCCAGTTCTGAGCCATCTCAAAGAGAAGAGAATATGCTGATTAGAACCAAAGTGGTGTCTGGCAGTAGAGAAGGAAGAATTTTCTCAAAGTCATTGTTGCATGATCAAATAAAGTAAGGAATAATTAGATGATTCTCAACTGAAAAGAGGTTAATATAGGCAGTACATATTAATCATCTTCCTTTAGTATAGAAATGCAAATATGGTAACCAGCTTGAACAAAGTAAAGGGTTGTGGTATTCATAGACTTGGAGGCTCCAGTTCTTAATGGAGTGACTGTTTCCTTGGGTTCTGTGACACAGAAGCACAGTAAGATGAGGAGCATGTGAAAGATAAAATCATTCTCCTCATGGAATAGAAGTGTAAAGGAAGAGAGTGGGGTCTCACTGAACCCTTTTAGAGCATGTCCCACAAACAAGACTCCTCACTACACCCCACCTCCTGATGGCTCTGCCAATAGCCAACAGACCCAAAAGCTGGAAGTAAGACTTTAACACATGATCTCTGTGAGACATTTAAAGTCAAATTCACAGCACAGGATACGAAGTTCTTTGGGGTACTCCTGAGAATAAATAACAAAATTGTGTAGCCCTCTTTGAATGGTTCAGCTTTGGCTATTAACAGCCTGTTCCTTCCTGAAAGAGATAAACAAACAGACAAAGAACAACAAATCCTATTAGAGCAAAGGAAGGCTGATTACAAGGATTGTTGATGTCTTTCTGTGTTTGCCTCTTTAGGGAACACCGTGCCGCCTCTCATTACTTACAAGGTCACAAATCTCACCCCATAAATAAAAGGAAAGAGCCTCCTCACACTTCTGAAGAGAGCCAGGAAGTAACAGTTATATTTCTGACTGTGACAGGGCTTGCATTGTGTGGGCCACAAGATTAAAAGAAGTTTTATCGAACATGATTACCTAAGACTTAGAGAAAAGTTGGTGTTGTGAAATGAAATAGTTACTCATTAGAGAAACAAGTGAATCCCCCTTCAATATGCTGTTTGTGAAGGTTGCTGTTCATTAGCTAAAACACAAAAAGCAAATAGGCAAAAGTGCATAATGTAGAGAAAGGTTAACTGAACAATGCCAAACACTCTCAAAGTACAAATAAAAGCTTGATTAATGGCTTAGCACCCAATGAAGCTCATTTAAATTCACTCATGGGGGGAAGTGTAATTATCAAACTTAGTTAATAAAAGTCTCACTGTTTCTTAAACTGAATTAACTTTTATTAACTTCATTATTTAAACTTGTGATATTTAACATTTAAAACATGTTTACTATTTAAAAAACTCAAACAGTTTAATTCATTACTTTAATATCACTAATCAGTAAGAAACCCTTGAAGTTATGTTTGTCAATTCATTCTATACAATTAATAAATGCTAATGATATATATATAATAAACTTATAGTTAAAACAGTAACAGTGCTATAGTATCTCCGTTTCTTAGGCAATGTCTTAATTTTGCTTAAATATTTTAAAAACCATTTAACTACAAATTTTCATGAAGTTCATGAAATTTGTACTAAAAAATTGAAAGTTTTCAGTTTACTATGGGGGAGCTCAGGGATAGTGTTTAATCACAAAATCTTTTTGTATTTTTTTATTTTATTACCTTAAAAAATGCCAATCCAAATTCCTACTCCCTCCCCTCCTCCTACTTCCTCCACATATCCTCCCACACCACCCCTCTCCATTCTTAAGAGAGGACAAGGCATCCTGCCCTGTGGAAAGTCCAAGGCCCCTCCCTACTACATCTAGGTTGAACAAGGTATACTTCCAAAGAGAATAGGATCCCAAAAAGCCAGTACAAGAAGTAGAGACAAAATCTTTAGGGATAATTTTATTTTTGTAGAAAGTGATACCTATATATGTATACAGGCCTTGTTTTTGCTGAAACTAAAAATACAGCAGAAAAAAATTATTGAGACATAACAATCTTTTATAAAATGAGCCTAAACAATAATAATAAAGAATTATAACTACAACGCTAATATTTTTTTTGTTTGTTTTTAGAGACAGGGTTTCTCTGTAGCTTTGGTGCCTGTCCCGGAACTAGCAATGCTAATTTTCTAAAGATTTAGCAACTAAACATTTAGACAAAACAAATTTGTCAGAATGATGGCTTAAAAGGGTGGTGGTGTGAATCTTTAATATCAGCACTTGGTAGGCAGAGACAGGCAGATTTCTGTGAGTTCGAGACCAGCCTGGTCTACAGAGGGAGTTCCAGGAGAGGCTACAAAGTTACAGAGAAACCCTGTCTCAGAAAATCAAAATAATTAAAAATCAAAATAGCATATAACAATTGCTGAAATCAGATATCATGTTTATCTAGATTCACTGTTCTATATATCTAAACATTTTGGCAGTAATTAGTAGGAATTGGTAATAGCATGCAGTTAAAATATCTAAGTTTGTATTTGCAATATTTCAATAGTTCACGGTGTCCATAATTCTATTCATGAGTGTTATTGATGAGAATGTTTTTTTTCTATCATACTTGGTTTTCTTTTTTTTTATTGATAAAAGGAGAATAAAAAAAAACAAGTTTCCACCTCCTCCCAGCCTCCCATTTCCCTCCCCCTCCTCCCACTCTTCTCCCCCTCCTCCCACCCTTCTCCCTCTCCTCCCACTCCTCTCCCCCTCCCTCTCCAGTCCAAAGAGCAGTCAGGGTTCCCTGCCCTGTGGTAAGTCCTAGGTCCTCCCCCCTCCGTCCATATCTAGGAAGGTGAACATCCAAACTGGCTAGGCTCCCACCAAGCCAGAACATTAAGTAGGATCAAAACCCCGTGCCATTGTCCTTGGCGTCTCATCAGCCCTCATTGTTCGCCATGTTCAGAGAGTCCAGTTTTATCCCATGCTTTTTCGGTAACAGTCCAGCTGGCCTTGGTGAGCTCCCAGTAAATCAGCTCCACTGTCTCAGTGGGTGGGTGCACCCCTCGTGGTCCCGACTTCTTTGCTCATGTTCTCCCTCCTTCTGCTCCTCATTGGGACCTTGGGAGCTCAGTCCATTGCTCCAGTGTGGGTCTCTGTCTCTATCTCCATCCATCACCAGATGAAGGTTCTATGATGATATGCAAGATATCCATCAGTATTGCTCTAGGATAGGGTCATTTCAGGTTCCCTATCCCCAGCTGCCCAAGGAACTAACTGGGGACCTCAGCTTGGGCACCTGGAAGCCCCCTAGGGTCAAGTCTCTTGCCCACCCTAAAGTGGCTCCCTTAACTAAGAATTGTAGTTCCATGCTCCCCTATCCAACCTTCCTTTATCCCAATCCTCCTGTTTCCCCAAGTCCCCCCTCCTTCCCTTCTACCTTTTCTCTCCCCATCTCCCCTTACCCCCATCCCACCCCACCCCCAAGATCCCAATTTTCTCCCCGGCAATTTTGTCTACTTCCCTTAGCCAAGAGGATAACTATATGTTTTTCCTTTGGTTCACCTTCTTACTTAGCTTCTTTAGGTTCACCTATTGTAGACTCCGTGACCCCTATATATGGCTAGAAACCAATTATGAGTGAGTACATCCCATGTTCACCTTTTTGGGTCTGGGATACCTCACTCAGGATAGTGTTTTCTATTTCCATCCATTTGCATGCAAAATTCGAGAAGTCATTGTTTTTTACCGCAGCGTAGTACTCTAGTGTGTATTTATTCCATACTTTCTTCATCCATTCTTCCATTGAAGGGCATCTAGGTTGTTTCCAGGTTCTGGCTATTACAAATAATACTGCTATGAACTTAGTTGAACAAATGCTTTTGTCATATGATAGAGCATCTCTTGGGTATATTCCCAAGAGTGGTATTGCTGGGTCCAGGGGTAGGTTGATCCCGAATTTCCTGAGAAACCGAAACACTGACTTCCACAGTGGTTGCACAAGATTGCATTCCCACCAGCAATGGATGAGGGTACCCCTTCCTCCACAGCCTCTCCAGCAAAGGCTATCCTTGGTGTTTTTGACTTTAGCCATTCTGACAGGTGTAAGATGATACCTCAAAGTTGTTTTGATTTGCATTTCCCTGATTGCTAAGGAAGTTGAGCACGACCTTAAGTGTCTTTTGGCCATTTGAACTTCTTCTGTTGAGAATTCTCTGTTCAGTTCAGTGCCCCATTTTTTAATTGGGTTAATTAGCATTTTAAAGTCTAGTTTCTTGAGTTCTCTATATATTTTGGAGATCAGACCTTTGTCTGTTGCGGGGTTGGTGAAGATCTAGAATGTTAATGGAACCCTGTATCTTTATCATCATACTTAAATGTCTCTATGTGCAAACTTCATATTGTTATGACTGTGGGAGAGTCCAAAGAACCTAAAAAGCTTCTCAATTATTACATATATGAAACATTAAAACAAGTAAAAATTATTTATAACTTGATGCATTGGTTACTATTAGGTTGGGGCAAAGCTAAGTCCAACCAAAGAATAAAAGAACTGAGAAAGATTTTTTGCTCATGGTGAGTAAGGAAAGCACCAGAGTTATTATAAAGCTATGCCCTCCCCAAGCACAAAGAGCCTAAAGATACTATTAAGGTGCTCATGCAAAACCATAGCACTCACCTCAAAAAGACTAAGAGGTGGTTTATTCTTAAGAGAATGATAATGGCCTAGGAACATAGGTTCATGTTGTGTCAAAAGATATGCCCCACTGTAGAAGTGTTTATATAACATTGAGTCATTAAACAGTCATAAATTGAAGACATTTACCAAAACTATTGATGAGTATTGGTTACAGCACAATAAGAAAAGCTCTATTGAATGTTTTTATTTTTATTGAGCTCTACATTTTTTTCTGCTCCTCTCCCTGCCTCTCCCATCCCCTTCAGTCCTCCCCCAAGATCCCCATTCTCCCTACCAATTTACTCAGGAGAATCTATTGAATGTTTTACATGCTACATGATGGCATCTGTAGCTATTGGACTATTGGAACACAGTTGTTTTCTAAGAATGTATTTTAATTGTTTTGATGGTCACAGTGATATTTGGCCAGATACAGGGGGAGTCAGTGAATGACTATCAAAGTAACTAAATGTAGTTCAAGGGAATTTGACTCTGGTCTGCAATATTTAAACTGTTCATCATCATGAAGTTTAGTCATTTGCCCTTGTAGAATGCTTGGAAATTATGACTTTTCTTTTATCTGAAGACTTCAGTTTAATAAAGGAAACTATACATAATCGCAGAGGAAAGCATATTAGGGAAAGAGCACTTTCTTGAAAAGCTCAGATTAAGTTGTGCATCTCCAAACATTTTCTGCTTTAGGTCACATATCAGGTGCTCAAAAGGAAAGATGGCAGCACATTTCAAAGCATATTCAGCTTCCAATCAATAAACACATGTTCAAAACAATGGCATGCACATTCTAGACAGGTTCAGTTAAGTTATGGAAAATCAGATTTACTCTTGGGTACCTGACAGGAATCATACTAATTTAGTGACCTTGGCTTGTTCCTTATAAGATTCTGCAAGTACTTTGAACTGAAACAAAAAGTATAGCTACAAAGTTGCATTTGTAATCTTTTCAGGTAAAACTGTACTGTCTCCATAATTGGTTAGAGTATTCCCAAAGGGGCCTGCCTCAGAGGAAAGGAGATTTAACAACAGAGAGCAAACTATTGGACAAAATATTAGGCAGCTATTCCTCTGCAAAAAAAAAATAATAATCATTCTTAATTAACAGAACCTGAGGACTAACCCTTGGAAAATTAAGTACAAAAACATCTCAGCACAATGTAAACTAGGCTAGGCCTCCCGGGCATTTGAAAAAGTCATCCTGCGACCATCTCTGCATTGTAAAAACAAAAAGCTCTGAAGACTTGCTTCCTAGGTGCCCTACCTAGTCAGTGCTCTATTGCTATAATGAGATGCCATGATCACAGCCACTCTTACACAGGAAAGCATTTAATTGGTACTGGCTTACAGTTTCAGAGATCTAGTTAATTGTCTGCATGGCAGAAAACATGGCAGCATGCAGGCAGACATGGTGCTGAAGAGGATGAGCTTCAGATCCACATGCAGCAGGAAGAAAGATACACCAGAACTAGTTTGGGATTTAAAGCCCCAAGCCCACCTGTAGTGACACAGCTCCTCTTCCAACAAGGCTACACCTACTTCAACAAGATCATCTCTCCTAATTCCTCTCAAGGAGTGCCTCTTTCTGATGACTAAGCAGTCAAATATAGGAGCCATTCTTATTCAAACCACTAGACTCGGGAAACTGGAGAAAATTATTTTGGGAGCAAATGTGCCTCTCTCTATATAAATGAGTACTCATGGCATGAGCATGGCCCTGTCAAGGTTAGCAATGCAACACACCCATGGGAATAGCAAAGTCTTCTCCCTGATCAGGGTGCAGATGTCGCCAGTGTGGGCAGAAAGTGCCCGTCACACCTTCCGTCTCCCTATTACTACAGCCTGAGACGACTCCCCTACAGAGATATCCTACCAACATAAACTAACCGACTTTCTTAGTCAAGTTGTATACAATAAACATTCTGAGTTTCAGGGCTACAGCTGTTTCTCCATCAGAGCTCACTCTCCTCTCAGTCTCAGATTTTCTGCACATGCTTGTCCTCTTTCATTCCTTGTTACTCCATCAGGTCAATCCTAAAGCCATGAGTGACAGGGCAAATTGTACTTACAAATAAAGAAACAAATTAACGAAACAAACAACAGCAGAAGACACAATTATCTGACAAAGACCTTTAGCACGTATAAGAAAATGAAGAAGTTAATGAAGAAAAATCTAATATCCACTAAGAACAATGAGCCTCTGTGGCATTCGTAATGAGCTACTTTCTCCGTTACATGCTGGAAACCCCATTTAAGTCAGATGTAGCCAAGAAACACAGAGTTCTCTCTCTGCCAGTTAACCAATCACGAGTTATGAAACCTCTTTTAAAATGCTTTCAAGAGGCAAGGGATGGAGACCTTTCTTATTCCTCTTCCTCTTCATAGCGTCTATGTTGTAGACAATGGAAGAATTTGCTGGTGAGAAGTCAAGACCTTAGGTTCGCACCAATAACCATCTGTAGGGCAAAATTACTGAGACTAAGGAGTCCCTAATTGTCCTTTTCAGGCCCATTAGTGGGGCAGAGGACTATGCCTGGATGACAAGCCAGGAAGATATGGGACAATTTAGGGTATCACACAGAGAACCATACTGCTATTGCTCCAAGCTCAAAAGCTCTGGCTCAGAGATGTATTTTCCCCCACTGGGGAAAAGATAGCTGTAAGCAAACAAAGTTATCTCCAAAGGAACACTTAAGAAAAATTCTTTGTTTTTAAAAATAAAGTGAAATTTGCTGGAAAATCATTAAAGAGAAATGCTGGATTTATTCGAATATAAAACCAACCAAACCAATGCAAGGGTAACTTACCATAGAAAAAGACGGTTTAAACTTCAAAAATTGTCACAATGAAAGAGGCCTGGTTTAAAGGTTCTAGCTAGGATGAAGTTATGTTCCAAGGTATTATTTAAACTAATATCATAGCTGTATGTGACTTTGGTGATGCTTAGTGTGATGGGGAAAGAAAGCAATCAGACACCAGCTAAGACAATCACCATTTTACACTTGTGTATCTCTGCTAACATCCTAGCTCGCAGTACCTCAGAAGGTCAATGTATGGGAAAAAGCATGTTCAAAGAGGTAATTAAGTTCAAAGGGAGTCGTTACAGTGGCTCTAATCCAAAATAAATGGAGGATATTTCTTACAAGGACACGATTTTGCATGTGGATACAAAGGGACATGGAGTAAAGGCACAGGGAACAACAACCATCTGAAAGGTAAAGATTCAGAATTCAGAAGAAATCTTGCTGAAATCCTTCTCTTGGCCTTTCTTATTTCTAGAATGGTGGCAAAATAAGTTTTGGTTGACCACAACACCACATCAACAGCACCTTGTAATAGCTGCCCTTAGCTAGAGACAAGATTCTAGCTTTTCTTTTCACATATAAAAATTAATGAACTGATTCTAAAACCCATTAGGAAGCAAAGTAATCCAGGAACTGCCAAAACATTCTTGGAAATGAAAAACAACGCTGAAGGAGTCATATTTCTTATTTGCAAAACTTATAAAAACCTACAGTAAACAAGACACATAGGTTGTGCATATTTATCAAAGAAATAAAGCTAAACAACAATAAATAAGCCTTCCTAAATACTACAATTTCTCTTCTACAAAGAGGCTAAGGCAGACAGGAAAGAATAGCCTTACAATCTTTCCATCCTCTCTTTCCATGCTGTTCCCTGAACATTGAAGTGGGTGTTTCAGATGTGACCTATAGGTTTGAGCACTCGGCAGCTGCTTTTTCTCAGCACTTTAAAAGCAGTACTGCATCCGTGCTCCCCTATCCAACCTTCCTTTATCCCAATCCTCCTTTTTCCCCAAGTTCCCCCCATCCTCCCCTTCTCCCTTTTCTCTCCCCATCTCCTCTTAGGGAGCCACCTTAGGGTTGGCAAGAGACTTGAACATAGAGTGGCTCCCAGGAGCCCAAGCCGAGGTCCCCAGTTAGTTCCTTGGGCAGCTGAGGATAGGGAACCTGAAATGACCCTATCCTATAGCAATACTGACGAATATCTTGCATATCACCATAGAATCTTCATCTGGTGATGGATGGAGATAGAGACAGAGACCCACACTGGAGCACTGGACTGAGCTCCCAAGGTCCCAATGAGGAGCAGAAGGAGGGAGAACATGAGCAAAGAAGTCGGGACCACGAGGGGTGCGCCCACCCACTGAGACAGTGGAGCTGATCTATTGGGAGCTCACCAAGGCCAGCTGGACTGTGACTGAAAAAGCATGAGATAAAACCGGACTCTCTGAACATGGCGAACAATGAGGGCTGATGAGAAGCCAAGGACAATGGCACGGGGTTTTGATCCTACTTAATGTGCTGGCTTTGTGGGAGCCTAGCCACTTTGGATGCTCACCTTCCTAGACCTGGATGGAGGGGGGAGGACCTTGGAGTGCCCACAGGGCAGGGAACCCTGACTGCTCTTTGGACAGGAGATGGAGGGGAGGAGTGGGGGGAGAGGGAGAAGGGTGGGAGGAGGGGGAGAAGGGTGGGAAGAGGGGGAGGGAAATGGGAGGCTGGGAGTAGGTGGAAACTTGTTTTTTTTTTTTCCTTTTCTCAATAAAAAAAAGCAGTACTGCAGAATGTTATGTTGTCTTGTCTTGTTTGGCATGTGTATCACAGTCAGAAAGACACAGGAGTTGTGTACAATTGCACAAGATTTGCATAAAAAAATGAGAGTAGGAAAGTAAGAAGATGGGAAGGACAGCAAGGATGGGAGACGAGTTAGAAAAATAGTGGCGAGTGTGATCACACTACAATCCCTGGATGGAAGAGGAGTCAATCATAGGACAAGCTCTAAGAACCAGAAAACCTGTGTTCTTCAAAGATGAGCTTTATGACAGTTACTTCTCACTATGTGAAAGAAGCTGAGACAATAATATCAGAATATCTCTTCGTGTTAGGGTCCTACAAAAGTACTGACCTTTGCAGCATATGTCAGATAAAGCTGACCTAATGGCAAACAGGAATCTCATACTTTATCTAGATTTTCCTAACTTCCTTTTTAATTTTTACTTTCCAGAAGACTGCTACATTGTTGCAATGGAAATGGAATGTGAATCATGGAACATTTAGCAATAAGAGTGCTGTATAATCAGAAAATAGAGTTTTACTAATGTTTCTGGAATGTGCTGGTAAATTGTACCATGCTAAAAATTTCTGTAGAAAAAGGTTGATTACTAAAGTTTAACCTAAAATTTGGCATATAAATGTTGTAAAAATATAATATTGCAATGAATCAATGTTCACACAAGGAAAATATTTGTATTGATTTATTACTTTATATCAGTGACTATATCATAAATCATAAGCTCTCTGAACAAATAAATTAGCAACCCTCTTAGGTGCACAGAGATTTACTTATATAATCTCAAAATTTTTAAAGCATTTTCTCTGGTGTCTAAACTAAACACACTGCTCTTTTTTAATATTCTAATATGCAATAAAATTTATGCCACTCGGTAAATAATTGAATTGGAACCTGTAGATAGAAAGACCTTTTAGGAAGACTTTAATTTCTTTCTTAATTTCTTCCTTGACCCAGGTGTGGTTCAGTAGTTGACTATTCAGTTTCCATGAGTTTGTCAGCTTTCTGGGGGTAGCATTGTTGTTGCCTTCTAACTTTAATCCATGGTGATCTGATAAGATACAGGTGAACACTGATATTTTTTTGTATCTGTTGAGGTTTCCTTTGTTTCCGAGTATGTGGTCAATTTTCAAGAAGGTTCCATGAGCTGCAGAGAAGAACGTATATTCTTTCCAATTTGGGTGGAATGTTCTATAGAGATGTCTGTTAAGTCCATTTGCTTCATTACCTCCAATAATTCTCTTAATTCTCTATTAGGTTTCTGTCTGATTGACCTGTCCCTTGGAGAGAGAGGTGTGTTGAAGTCTCCTACTACTAGTGTGTGTGGTTTGATGTCTGCCTTGAGTTCTATTAATATTTCTTTTACATAAGTGGGTGCTTTTATATTAGGGGCATAGATATTCAGGATTGAGACGTCATCCTGATGAATTGTTCCTGTTATGAGTATAAAGTGTTCATCTCGATCTCTTCTGATTGATTTTAGTTTTAAGTCAGTTTTGTTAGAAATTAGTATGGCCACACCTGCTTTTTTCTTAGGACCGTTTGCTTGAAACACCTTTTCCCAACCCTTTACTCTGAGTAGATGCCTGTCTTTGTGGTTGAGATGTGTTTATTGCAAACAGCAGAATGTTGGATCCTGTTTTTGTATCTAATCTCTTAGCCTGTGCCTTTTTATAGGTGAATTGAGACCATTAATATTAAGTGATATTAATGACCAGTGGTTGTTTACTCTGGTTATTCTTATTGTTTTTGGTAGTAGAGTTTGTGTATCTCCCTTCTTTGAGTTGTGCTGGTGAAGGGTTGCTAGATGCCTGAGTTACTGTAGGCAGTGTTGGCAATGTGGATTCCTTGGGTTGCGATTTTCCTTCTACTACTTTCTGTAGGGCTGGATTTGTGGTTACGTATTGTTTAAATTTGTTCTTATCCTGGAATGTCTTATTTTCTCCATTGATAGTGAACAATAGCTTGGTTGGGTATAGTAGTTTAGGTTTGCTTCCATGGTCTCTTAGTTTCTGAAGTACCTCTATCCAGGACCTTCTGGCTTTCATGGTTTCCATAGAGAAGTCAGGTGTAAGTCTGATTGGTTTACCTTTATAAGTTACTTGGCCTTTTTCCTTCGCAGCTTTTAATATTCTTTCTTTAATCTGTGTATTTTGTGTTTTGATATTTATATGGAGAGGGGATGTTTTTCTTTGATCCAATCTGTTTGGTGTTCTGTATGCTTCTTGAATATTCAAATGAATATCTTTCTTTATGTTGGGAAAGTTTTCTTCTGTAATTTGTTAAAATATTTTCTGGGTCTTTGAGCTGTGACTCTTCTCCTTCTTCTATTCCTATTATTCTTAGGTTTGGTCTTTTTATTGTGTCCCATATTTCCTGAATGATTGTGATGAGAATTTGTTAGCTTTGCTGTTTTCTTTGATCAGTGCATTTATTTTCTCTATGGTGTCCTCAGAATCTGAGATTCTTTCTTCTATCTCTTGTATTCTATTGATTATGCTTGTTTCTGTAGGCTCTGCTCGTTGACCTAGATTTTCAATATCCAGCTAGTCCTCAGTTTGTGTTTTCTTCCTTGCTTCCATTTCAGTTTTCAATTCTTGAACTGTTTCCATTACCGGTTTGATCGTTTTTTCTTGGTTTCCCAGGGTATCATGTACATATTTACTCATTTCTTCAAACTTTTTGTTATACTTCTCATCCATTTCTATAAGGACATTTTTCACATGTTGTTTAAGGGACTCTATTGCTTTCATAAAGTCAATTTTTTCCACTTCTTCTGTGTTAGGGTGTTGAAGTCCTTCTGTTGTAAGATCATTGGGTTCTGGTGTTTTCATGTTGTTTTTCAGATTATTGGGTGAATTTTGGCCGTGGCGCCTGCCCATCTCCTCCTATCAATGCTATCTAATGGGTCTTTTAACACCGGATCAGGTTTCCCTGCTGGCCGGGGGCTCCTCTTGCAAAATGCCCTCGTTCTGTTTTCTGGCTCCTGCCATGGGCCAAGATCCCTCTCACCCCTCAGAAGGGTCTTCAGGAACAGGACCCAACTCCTCATTCACCAGGGACCTTGCCACCAAAAGGGCTACTCCTCTACAGTCCAGCCACCAAAACAGAGAAACTTCTCCTGCCCTCTGCCCTGAGCTCCCGACCCAGCACCCAAACAGGCTAAACTGGGTGATCCCTCAGCCCCGCGGAAGGGAGAGGGAGTGAAGGAGGCCCCTGGGCGCAAGCTGGGATGGGTCAGGGAGAGAGAGGTCGCCACAGAGGAGGAGCAGCCCCAGCAGAGGGTACCTGCCCTCTCAGACTGCAGACTAATGGGGGGGGGAGGTCAAGGGGGTCGGGCAATGCCCCTGCTCAGTTTCCTGTGTCCCGCTGTGGGCCCAGAACACTCTCCCCACTCAGGAGGGTCTTCAAGGGCAGGACCAGGCTCCCCGTTAGACCGTGGATCTTGCTAATAAAAGGTCTACCACTGCAGGCCAGGCCCCAAAAAACCTACTTGATTTAGTAGTAGTGGGGCGATCTGCTTTCAGTGTGGGCTTCACTGTTTCATGTTTGGACTATCCCGCATCCACCGGGGCCTGCGCACTGGGTATTCAAAAGAGTAGAGTCTTGCTATGTGGTCACAGATGGTGGTTCTCAAGTTGAGCCATCTCTCCGGTCTCCAGAATTCTCAAGAAACTAGACCGTAAAAGGCTAATTAACCCAATTATAAAATGGGGAACTGAGCTGAACAGAGAATTCTCAACAGAAGAAGTTCAAATGGCCAAAAGACACTTAAGGTCATGCTCAACTTCCTTAGCGATCAGGGAAATGCAAATCAAGACAACTTTAAGATACCATCTTACACCTGTCAGAATTGCTAAAATAAAAAACACCAATGATAGCCTTTGCTGGAGAGGTTGTGGAGAAAGGGGTACACTAATCCATTGCTGGTGGGAATGCAAACTTGTGCAACCACTTTGGAAAGCAGTGTGGCGGTTTCTCAGGAAATTCGGGATCAACCTACGCCTGGAACCAGCAATACCACTCTAGGGAATATACCCAAGAGAGGCCTCATCATACAAGAAAAGTATATGCTCTACTATGTTCGTAGCCATAACCTGGAAACAACCTAAATGCCCTTCAATTGAGCACAACATTGGAGCACCGGACAGAAATCTCAAGGTCCAAATCAGGAGCAGAAGGAGAGAGAGCACGAGCAAGGAACTCAGGACTGCAAGGGATGCACCCACACACTGAGACAATGGGGATGTTCTATCGGGAATTCACCAAGGCCAGCTGGGCTGGGTCTGAAAAAGCATGGGATAAAACCGGACTCACTGAACACAGTGGACAATGAGGACTACTGAGAACTCAAGATCAATGGCAATGGGTTTTTGATCCTACTGCACCTACTGGCTTTGTGGGAGCCTAAGCAGTTTGGATGCTCACCTTACTAGATCTGGATGGAGGTGGGTGGTCCTTGGACTTCCCACAGGGCAGGGAACCCTGATAGCTCTTTGGGCTGACGAGGGAGGGGGACTTGATTGGGGGACGGGGAGGAAATGGGAGGCGGTGGCGGGGAAGAGACAGAAATCTTTAATAAATAAATAAATTAAAATAAAAAAAAGAAAGACCTTTTAGATACAGCTGAAAAAGTCACTACTTTTGCTTCTGTTGGCTTCAGCTACCAGAAGAAACAAGCGAAGAGTTGTGAGCCCAAGAAAGCAACTGTAGGAAGACACATATTAAACAGTTTAAACGTACTGAATGCATTGCTTATCGGCTATCATCTGAAAGAATTAAGAATCTGAAGGATATTGACAGATTTCCTAGCTAGAAAGCAAACACCAAGAAGAAATGTTTTCAACTTCATAATAATTTTCATTATATTTTCACTATTTTGGCCTAAATATAAATTTTATGTCCCAAAATAATTGAGTTTAAATTGCCTTTATTAGAAATATGTGTAATAGCTACAGTAAATCAATGGAATGGTTTAAAATGATGATTGGTAAGAAAGTAGATGATGTTTATAAAAGTCTTTCTGATTTCATATTAAATAATTTCCCTTGGAGTATAAAGAGAGTATAAAGAGAGCACATACTGGTATTGTAAAGAACCTGAAATGGATTACCTGCACCCACATCCAGGGGATCCAACACTCTGTTCCGGCCTCCCACAGACATCTGAATACATAGGACACACACACATCAAAATATCTTAAAAAATAATAATTTTCCTTATTGTTGTTGCGTGTTTGAAGATAGATGCCATAGTTTAATTGTGATCATTGGAAATAGTACAGTTTGCACTCTTGTCCCAAAGCTAACTTGAGCATCATTGATAGTATTTTGCAAAATACTATAATTTAATCAGTTAAGTATAATTATCCATAGCTTACCAGTAGGCTGAATGTTAAAAACCACTTTCCAAATTTTGCTGCATGGACAATTTTAAAAAATCTCGAATGAAATATCTTCAATCTAAATTCTTAATTGAGTTGTTTTAAGAAAACCTTTTCTATAAGAACTATACATGCACTTTCTCTGGCAATAAGAAAAAGAGGATTTTAATGCCATCATTGTGACTACAACAATTCCATTTTTTACTTAATAAGTCTCATTTATTCATGCAGGAATGTTATACCAAAAAAATCAATAAAGAATACAAAACACGTTTGCCTGTATTGGAAGGTCAAGAAAAGCAATTCTCTTCAGGTGATGCAGAGAAGCATCAGGAGATGAAGGTAATGTTCAAAAGATTGCGTGTGGTGTTTGAACTTATCTACCATGATAGAATAATCAATAACTAACTGAGACCTTCGTTTGATCATTCCTGCCTCATTGCTCACAAATATTATCAAATATTCTCTTGGTTTCTCAGCAGGCTGTCTTTGAATTTGGCAGATGCAACATTCTTACATATATATAAGTATAAAATACATATAACCTGTAAAAAATATGGTATTTATTTGTAGCTATAAAAAAAAAGCTAGACCTATAGAGTATTCATCAATCACTAGTGACCTTGGGTGGTGGTTGATTTTTATCATATATACTTGTATCCCCTTGAGAAATTGTTTTATCAAATGGCCAGAATTTAACCATTAATGGTGCTAGACATAAGACAGTATTCAAAGGAGTTAATTTAGCATTCATATGAGGTATGTATTGAAAAATAAAGAATAATTTTTCACACAGCATTTTCTGTTAATTTATAATGAATTAAAATTACCATTTTATCTCTTTGCTTATTCACCTCACCTTTCTCTATTTCCTTTGTCACTTAATAGATAACCAAGGTGCAAAGTCCTTTGCTAAGGTTTTAAATATGTATGTGTATACATACATACATATACATATATATGCATGCACACATATATAAATACAGATGTATATGCTTATTTATTTAATTGTTTGTTTGTTTTACATCGCAGACACAGTTTCCCCTGTTTCCCCTCTTCCCAGTCCCTCCACCCACCCTTTTGTGCCCACCCCACAATCCACTCTTCCTTCATTTCTCTTTAGAAAAGGACAGGTCTCTCATGAGTATCAACAAAATAAGGCATATCAAGTTACAGTAAGACTGAGCACCTCCTCTTGTATTAAGGCTGGGTAACACAACCTAGTATGAGGAACAGGATCCTAAATGGCAATAATATAGTTAGAGACAGCCTCTGCTCCTACTGTTAGGAGTCCCACAAGAGGACCAAGCTACACAACTGTAACATATATGCCGAGTGCCTCGGTCAGTCCCATGGTTGTAGATTCAGTCTGTGAGCCCCTATGAGTCACATTAGTTGGTTATATGGTTTTCCTGTGATCTTAGTGCAACATGATATGCTATATTTTGTTGATACTCATGGGATACCTGTCCTTTTCTGAACTTAAATGGAAGGAAAATGGATTGGGGAAGAGCAGGGGACAAGAGGGGAGAGAATGGGAGGAATTGAAGGAGGAGAAACTGTAGTCAAGATATAAAATAAATTTTATGTAAGATCTAAAAGATTTCTCTTTAAGATCTGGACTAGAACAAAAATGTCTGCCCTTACCACTTTTATTTGGCATAGTTTTAGGTGTCCTAGCCAGAGCAATCAGGCAACAGAAAAATAAAAAGTTCCTAAACTGAGAGGGGAAAATTTAGAACTCAAATTGTAACTGTTTTCAGAAATTGAGAATCACACAGAATTTACTGGAAAGGTACTAAAACTCATAAATCCACATGAGTTTCACTGTAAAATAAACACCCCAAAGCAACATTCTATCTACTTACCATACTTGTTTATATGAAATAGAAATCAAAAAGTCAATCTGAGCTAACACCTAGATATAATCTTATTAAAAGAGGTTAGAATTGTCTATTGTATAAACTATAAAGTACTGATGGAAAAATCTGGACACAAAAAAAATTGAAAGTTATCATATGCTTACCAAGACTCATAGATTGTAATAGTATAATTAAAAGGTTCACACTGCCTAACGAATCTACAATTTCAAATAATGCTTATCAAATGCTGCTTCCATTTCAATCAAATGGGAAATTTTAATAGAAGCACAAAATCCCCAAGACATTCAGAGAAGCATGGAAACAAGCAGATTCTGCTATGTAAGTCACAAAGTTCATAAAGATAAACATTATTAAGAGGTAGTGGCTCAGCTAAGGATTAAGATTTAGTACTTTGGGGTTGTTTTTCTACACCGAATATATATCTGCTGTGTCTTCTTGGGAAGTATGAAAAGTATCTGTTAACCCCAGATAGGTCTGATGACAGACCACAGAAATGTTTCTACTAAATTGGGAGGATTTATTGGGGTTATTTGCAGGAATGTGAGTAACTAAAAGGCAGTTGTATCAACAAAGGTCTAGTCTATCTTGGGTAACGAATCCTGTCAAATATCTTAGAAATATTAGTTAATTTAAAATATTGAAAGACCATCAAGTATTAAACTATATTTGAACAAAGTCACAATATTTAAAGTAATGAAAATATTTAATCAAGAATTTCCAGGAAAATGAAGAGCTGTTGTAACATATTTGTATCAGATTTCAGTGATGTTTAAAAAAAATTGTTGTTGTACAAATTGTTGTTCTCTCCTAAAAATAAAATCTCAATATAATGCATTATAAAAACATCACAGTATTATTAAAATAAAAATACATAATCCCCACTTACATGAATTCACTATTTGAGTATATAAGGCTAATGACAAAATTACAATTATAGAAAACAAATCTACAAGGAAATATGTTGTGTAAGTAATAGAATCCCATAAAGAACAGGTATGAGTGAGGCTGGTGAACAGAATATCCTGAGAGGAGCTATTTTTAAAATAAAACTTGCATTTTGTCTAACAAGTTCCCTTGGGAACTAAGTGAAAAGCACATTGAAATGCAGGAAAGTTTCAGTTGAAAAATCTAGTATGATATTTCACAGACTAACTTCACATTTGGGGCAATATTTATAATGTATAAATAATAATTTACCTTTTCAAATAATAAAATGGAAACAATGATTCATTATTTTATTTTTCTATAAAATAATGGCAATATTATCAGTGCTATCTGAAATGAAATAAAATAGAGAAAATGTGAACACGAACAATGATCTTTTAAAGAACAGCGATGGGCATGCCGATAGTAATTCACCATTGCCATAGAAGTAACTTGGATGATCAAATTCATTCCACCTCACAAACATTTTCCTGGTTCAGGAATGCGTTCTTCAGATCACCCACAAATTTTCACTTTACCCAGATAGTGATTCATATAGACAGACTCACCATCAAAATATGCAGAAAGACCATTTTCATAAAGATGATATTTGCAAGAAACAGACCAAGCCACACTCTTACTGGACTCTAAATACTATGCAGATGGTATTTTCTTACACAGTTATATCAAGAAAATTTTTGAGTATTCTAAAAAGAAAATATACAATAATCCTAGGAACTTTCTTCAATGCAAATTTTCTTATTATACTGTATATTAAACCTTTTTCTATGTAAAGGAGAGGATATTACTTAAATTTGCCAAATATAAATGTACTAGACATTGTGAATGTAATTTGTCCTTAATAATTTTTCTTGTTTTAATAAATTTTACTGTATTAGAATTAAAACCTTTCCTTTTTGTTTAAACAAAAGGGAGAAAAGTTGTAGGACATTAATAATCTGTGTGAAGATGCATTCCTGTGACTGTTGTAATAAACAAGTAGGCAGGAGAGACAGGCAAGACTTCCAGGCAGAGAGGAAGAGGAAATAATCAAAATGTGTAGGAGATGCCATCGAGACGCTGAATGAGTCAGACACACAAGATGAAAGAAAGGTAAAAGCCACTTGGTAGGATGTAAATTAATTCAAAAATATGGGTTAATTTAAGTTATAAGAGTTACTGTGACAAGCCTAAGTTCTATGCTGAGTTTTGTAATTAATAACAAGTTTGCATGTCATTATTTGGGAGCTGGCTGGCAAGAAATAGAAAGACCCATTGTATAATATATAATGCAGAGATTTCTATCGGCCACATGGTGTTTCTTACACTTTTCTCTTTTCAAAATTTTCATTCACGTGTGTGTGTGTGTGTGTGTGTGTGTGCGCGCGCGCGCGCGCGTGCGTGTGTGTGTTTGAGTGTAGGAGCCTGAGGATGTCAGAGATATGGAATCTCCTGGACTTGGCATTTCAAGACTTTGGAAGCCCCCCAACTTGAGTGATGGAACTGAATTCAAGTCCTCTGCAAGAGCATTAAGTGCTATTATAAACTGGGCAGTTTGTTCAGTACCCACCAATTTTTTAACTTGTGTTTCAAATACTCACAAATTTGATTCACCACCATTTAGCTTCAGGAATGTTACTTACTAATAGCTTATCACAAATGTTTTCATCTTATGATGCCCGTATGGAACAACTCTTCACTGCTGGAAGAAGCACTCTGTATAAATACATGCTGATGACAGGCTGGTGGGATGCTCCATGGACACCATAAAAGTCATCCAAGAATTGATTATTTTCAAAGAATCAAGCAGCAATCTTCCAATAATAATAAACATGGAAGCCTCATCATAATAGATATGTGTTTTCTAATTATTATTGTCTTTGCTTTCTGCAGGTGTACTATAAAATGAACCTAGCAGCTGTACAGTCATGTTATACTTGAATGAATGAGAACTATTGCTTTCAGGGGTTAATCAGGGGCGTTCCACAGAAGCAGTACTATACTTAAAGGACGCTTAAGATGTAATGGACTGGATGGATCTCAGCTGTATTAGCCTCTCTGTTCTGACTTATTCACCATTGGTAAGTAGGCAGTGACTGGGCAGGGCTTGGAAAGGGACAAGTGAAATCCTAAATTTTTATGCCTCCTACAAGAGTCAGATCATTCCTCTGGACCAGGGGTGAATCTGTAGAATAGCAGACAGGCCTTATAAGGAGTAGAGTTAAAACAGTGATCTTATAGCCCAAGCATTAGGCAATTGCTGTAGAAGTGCATGGAATCTTCTGTCCATTAACTAAGAAGCTGCTGGAAAGGTGTATGGAGACTTCCTGCAGTACACCCATGATGATATGAAGTCCCGTTTGCGGGGAGTAAAGCCAATTATACTGCTGATAGGTGAGCGTCAGTCAAGGTACCCAGAAAATGACATACAAAAGACATTTACCTCCATTTCAACGATGCTAAACTTTTGAATAATAGCACAAAAGACCAACAATGCACTTGTACTTAAGAAAGCCAAACCTAAGTTTCTGAAAATAAAATATGTCATTTTAAAACTCAAAAGGACAACTGGAAAGAGAAAAGTTACTGATGATGCCTGAGTTAGAGTAATATGATATGCTCAAAACTTACAAATACTTCCCTATTCTACATAATTCAGATCCCTTTTTTTCATTATTTAGAAGACCATTATTTTGCATCCTATAACTCTCAGAAATAGACTTTCCTTTTCCTCCTGTAATTCTATTCCAGACATTTTTTTTCTAATTTTTTGCTTCCCTAGTAAGACTTCTTTAATAATGTCATTCTCAGACTAATTACATTTTTTTACTTTTGATATTATAATAAGATTTACATCATTTTTTGTTCCCCTTTCCTCAATCCAAACACTCTCATATACCCTGTTCCTCTAATTCAAATCCATGGCCTTTTTCCTTACTAAATTTTTGTTACATTTATATGTGTTCATGCGTACACAGAGGCTGTTTATTTCCCAGCTGCCCAGACCCAAAATAATTACACAAAAATATATTAATTAAAACCTGCTTGACCTCCATCAAATTTGCCTGAAAAATTTAAGATGTCATTTTTTTCTGCTGTGTATGGATATTTTCCATATCCATTCTTCGGTCGAGGAACATTTAGGTTATTTCCAAGTTTTGGCTAAGAAAATCAATTTATTAATTGTTTCTCTTAGTGTCTATGCTACTGAAGTTATATTTAGGAAGTGATCTCCTATACAGACAACTTAAACTATGTCAGAATATGATCCTCATATATTCTTGGGTGTGTAGCCATATGCTTGAGCATGAACAACTACCCAAGGGCAGTACTCTTAAAGAAAGCACACCTCTTTCCATCAACTATCAGTTGTCAATATTTCCTTGGCTAGGGGTAGAAATTTATGTCTACTTTCCCTCTCCATAATAGAATTTAGTCTGCCTTTAGGATTCAATTTAAATTTAGTCAAAAATGTTATGGAAAGAGTTTTTCTTTTCTGCCTAGAGTATTTAAATTTTTAGTTAAAAATGAAATTAAGAAAACATTCTTGAGAACTTGTGAAAGCGATACCCATATTCATGCAGTCTAGGACTTTAATTCATTAGATGCCCTAAATCCTTGTACACTGAAATTTATTATCAAAGTGTTTTGCACATTTTTCAGACCTAAGTTAAATTCAACTTACAGTTAAAACTGGATATAAATTCTCCTCAGAAATAGTTCATGCTGTTCAAAACCCAATTAGCCCACAGTCAAATTTGCTCTCATGATGTTCTTTCTCTCTGATAAAATGTTTATACAAATCAATAATTTTTGCAAACTCTCTTTAATTACAAGTGAAAGTAAAAACTTAAACCCCTGCGAATAACGAAAGTTTAACTTCTTCCTTTCCAATTCGAATCCCCTTGATCCCATTATGTTGTCTTATTGCTATTGCTAGAACTTCCAGCACTATATTGAAGAGGTATGGTGAAAGTGGACAGCCTTGTCGTGTTCCTGAGTTAAGCGGGATGGCTTTGAGTTTCTCTCCGTTTAATTTGATGTTAGCTGTCGGTTTGCTGTATATAGCTTTTATTATATTTAGGTATGACCCTTGTATCCCTAATCTCTCCAAGACTTTTAACATAAATGGATGTTGAATTTTGTCAAATGCTTTTTCAGCATCTAATGAAATGATCATATGGTTTTTTCTTTCAGTTTGTTTATATGCTGGATTACATTGATAGATTTTCGTATGTTGAACCAGCCCTGCATCTCAGGGAGCTGATCTACTGGGAGCTCACCAAGGCCAGCTGGACTGTTACCAAAAAAAGCATGGGATAAAACTGGACTCTCTGAACATGACGAACAATGAGGGCTGATGAGACGCCAAGGACAATGGCATGCGGTTTTGATCCAACGCAATGTGCTGGCTTGGTGGGAGCCTAGCCAGTTTGGATGTTCACCTTCCTAGATATGGACGGAGGGGGGAGGACCTAGGATTTACCACAGGGCAGGGAACCCTGACTGCTCTTTGGACTGGAGAGGGAGGGGGAGAAAAGTGGGGGGAAGGGGGGAGGGGTGGGAGGAGGGGAAGAAGAATGGGAGGAGGGGGAGGGAAATGGGAGGCTGGGAGGAGGTGGAAATTTGTTTTTTTTTTCTTTCTTTTTTTTATTCTCCTTTTATCAATAAAAAATACATAAAAAAAAAAAGAAAAAAAACTTAAACCCCACAGGTCGGTGTGTTTGAACATTTCTTTCCTAACTGGTTGTTCTGTCTGAGGAGATTGGAGAGTTGGGGTTTGGAGAGGAAGTGTCTATTGGGTGGGTGAGTGGGTGAATGCGTGGGTGGGGCAGGAAGTTTATAGAGTGGTACTGTTTTCCGTCTTATGTCTTCTTCTTGATTACCTACATAAGGGCCAACTCTTCCTTCCACAGCTGTGAACTGCTGTTGCTGCTATGCTTACCTCACCGTGATGGAGCACTTCTTATCTAATGTAATCCAAAATAAATCCTTTATCCCTTAAGCTATTTCTGCCAGGACGTGGTCACAGAAGCAAGAAAAAATAACTGACACAGCTACTGTTTTTATCCCAGTCCTCTTATTGGATAAAGGTCATATTGGATGGAGGTTCTGATGAAGCTTTGTTTTGGTTGATAAAAAGAACACTGAAGGGGCAATCTCCAGTGTTGCAATTACTGCTTCCCCTTTAAGTGTGTTCATCAGTATTCATGGTAATAATGGATTCAATGACAAGTGGTCAACCTTCTAAAGTTTCTGTTGCTGATCAATATTCATGAGTGAAGACTGCAAATGCTATTGTTATGCTGAAAAGCTGTCATAGCCAATAGCAAATTTAAGTCCTGGTTATTAAACCACTTGACTCTTCTTATAGAACTGGGAGAGGGGAAGCTTGGGTCTGAGTCATCACAGTAAATGTTTAATTCTGGTAGGACAGTTTGAACCCAATGTCTTTTCTCATTCCGTATACATTCGCTACATTTGAACACCAGCCAGTTTCCAGTCAGCCACCATCAGGTTGTGAAGGTTAGGTCAGAACTAAAGGGAAAACATAAAAATATTTTCCACAATTCTTTTTTTTAACACACAATCAGCATATAGTAGCAGTGCCAGTACTACTCAGGAACTGCCTAGAAATATTATTTTTAATCTCATTCTTTGGTTCTGCTGGGGCTAAACCTTGAGTTTGGGTGTATTGCCCATGTACTTTCATGAGCCAGTTGGTAAAGATAGATGCTAACGTCTAAAAACTTCTTTTTTTAGTGTCTTCTACAATATTGCATGGTGACATCTCTCTTGTAGTGGGCCTGAGACCCAGTGCTCCTCTGATCTGGGAGGTCTCTCCCTCTATACAGCTGAGGTGGTCCCTAAAGTTTCACATAGCTATAATCCTCCCATATATACACATTTAATTGTTAAATGACTGGTTGTGATTAATTTACCTGTTGAAAAGGTAAATTTAATAAAAACAAGCTTAATCAAAAACAGAGTAGGGACCATAGCCAGTCTTCAAATCTAGCACAATATTTTTATCCAATTCCAGTTCAACAACAGTCTATAAAACAAATGAATAAAAAAATAAACCTTCCACTGAAATGCCCCTAACATCTAGTTACTGGTACACGAGAATGGTTGAGAAATCTGGGTCCATGCACAGTTTTTGCTGGTGGTCCCCATTGATGCTTGAAAGAAGTAGATCTGGGCACAAAGATGTCAAGTAATTTGTGAGGATGCTTGGGAGAGCTGGATCCAGGCGCAGCCATGGCTCCTAGTCCACGAGGACACATGTAATATCAGGTTCTGCGCAGTGAAATATACACCATGATTTCTCACCAAAATAATTTATTTCAGTAGCATCATCCAGGAATCATCCCTTTTGTTGTTGTTTTACAAAACTTACATTCTAAGTACTTGGTCTAAATTTTCAGGAGGTTATCTGTTCTATTTCCTCCAGTGGAAGCAGAGAACAAGCATAGGTCCATGCCAGCCCCTGCCCTCTGAAAAGAACAAATTTTGTGACTTGTTACTTAAATGCTTGAGCAGCACTCAAGCAGTGCTACTGTCATGTGCCTAAATTTTTTTTCTGTGTCATCTCTTGGAATAAAAAGCCTCAGGAAAAGTAATATGTCAAAAATCCATGTTCTTAAAACCCCCCAAAATATACGGCAAAACTGAAATGATAAAAAAAAGACATTCAGTATTGCCACTAAAAAGTCAAATTGAAATGTGAACTAAGAATGTAGCTGGAAAATGGCTGTAATTTCTAAGAGACCAGCTGCCAAAGATATGATAAAACCATCTTCCCCAAAGTGTTCTTATTCTCTGTGTGGAATGCAAACTTTTATGAACCAATCCTGTGTATGGTAGCTGAAGTGTATTAAACACACAGGTCGTGGTGCTAAATGCATTTATTATGACAATTTCAGTTTCACTACTACAGTGGACTGTGCTTTCTCTTCTATCCCCAGTAATCTGAAATATGAATATTTAATTTCAAAATTCAAAAAAATTATAAATTGCAAAATTAGAAAATTTAACCCCACAACTTTTAAAATGGAAAATACTGTATTTTTTCTTATTTATCCCCAGAGTTATTATTCATTTTTTGCATCTTCTATCCGAAATGCATAGACAGGAAACTGCTCAATTGTTTCTGGGCCTCCCAGACCCCAAATAATTACACAGAAACTGTATTAATTAAAACACTGTTTGGCCTATTACCTCAGGTTTCTTATTAAACAACGTTTATATCTTAAAGTAACCCATTCCTATTATTTTGTATTTTACCATGAGGCTTGTGATTTCCCAGTAAGTTTCCATTGGACTTTTTTATGTCTGAATCTGACCAAATATGTATCTTTAATCCTTTTCTGTCCAGGAGTGCTTTATAAAAAGGTAAGTGGCATGGCTAGGATTAAGGCTACTTTGTCTTTTGGCTCTGCCCAATCTGACATGGTGGAAGTCTGTTCAGAGCCAGCTCTACGAGCCATGCTCACAGCTACATTTCCAGGTACACAGCAGGTCAATAATGCCATTAGAGAGTTGTAACACTGCTCACAAACCTCATTCAAATTCTCAGTCTCCTGAAGGAGTCAAAGCTGTTCATACAACTAGCATGAACCAGGAAACCTTAGGAGCCACACAGTTTTTGCTGCTACCACTGAGTCAGGAAGCCTTCTCTTAAAGAAATTGTGCCTCATTGGTGTTTTTGATTTTAGCCATTCTGACAGGTATAAGATGGTATCTCAAAATTGTTTTGATTTGCATTTCCCTGATCATTAAGGAGGTTAAGCATGACCTTTAGTGTCTTTTGGCCATTTGAACTTCTGCTGTTGAGAATTCTCTGTTCGGTTCAGTACGCCATTTTTTTAATTGCGTTATTTAGAATTTTAGTGCCTAGTTTATTGAGTTCTTTATATATTTTGGAGATCAGACCTTTGTCTGATGTGGGGTTGGTGAAGATCTTCTTCCATTCAGTAGGTTGTTTTTGTTTTTGTTTTTTTCTCTTAACGACTGTGTTCTTTGCTTTACAGAAGCTTCTCATTGGGGGCAGCTTTGTTATTAGCCAATGGCATCAAAGCATATTCACAGCATACAGAGGGGAATCCTGCATCAGAAATGTCAAAGGTAGTCTAATACTCCAAATAACCACAAGAAACACAAATATTTAATGAAGAAATAAACTTGATTTTGCCTCTATGGGGAAAAACTAAAGGCATTTTCTATAAAATCAGGAGAATTTTTGTTGATGTTTTAAGTATATGATTAGATTATCTCCAAATAAAGATATTTTTACTTCTTCCTGTCCTGGTTATGTTCCATTATTTACTGCTCTTAACTTATTTCTCTGTCCAGATTCTAAAGCACTGTGCTTCCTGACATTAGAAAGAGTGGACATACTTGTGTCAGTCCTGATGTCAGAGAAAATACTTTTATTTTCCCCCACATAGGAATTAATGTTGAAATAATTCCAGTTATATCAAACTAATGTCATTGAATTTCTCTTTAGCAGCCCCAAGCTCTTCTTTGTTAAATAGTTGAGAAGGCTTGAGAAAGACATGAATGATGCACCAGGGCTGAAATGAAAGGCTTCCCTTGATTAATTAGAAATAGAGGAGGAAAACTTGCACACAATCCATGCACATAGTTTTTAATGACTATGTCTTTGAACCACGTGTTATTATCTGTATAGCTCCTTGAAATTCATTTTTATGTACTCAATTCTTTCAATTGTTTGTTGCTTAGATGGTCTTGTGTTCCTTGTCATGGTTCTGAATATTAGAGTACATCCTTTCTGATCCAGGATATAAAAAATGAATTCTAACTATACTAAGGGGTAAATGTTGGATAGCCTGTAGCTTTGTCATATATAACATTTATTTTGCTGAGGTAGAAATTTTATTCATAGTTTCCCCAGTGCTTGGGAGAAGTACTATTAAGAAGTTGATTCAATTTATGTTTTTAATTGTATATATTCCTTGAAATGTATTGATTTGTGTGTATATGTATGTTTATTTTAGTAAAAGAAATGCCAGTTTGGTGTGGTGATTTATGATTGTAATTTCAACTCTCAAGAGGCGGAGGCAGGAGGATCACCATGGATTTCAAGCCACCCTACCCTGCATAGTGAGAGCCTATAAAAGTTCATAGTGAGATAAAAGAAAAGAACAAAACAAAATAAAACAAACTAAATAGCAAAGACTACAAGAAACACCCTTAAAATAATAATCTAACATCAAAGTCACTAGTTTATCTATCCTCTCTTAGATAAAATGTAATTTTGGTTAAACACATTTTAAAGAAACCGTGGCAAAACACATACTTAAAAAGTAAATACTTATATATTACGCCTGTAAAAAGCCAAATTTTGTGAGAAGTTGTTAAAAGTGTTTGTCTTAGAAGAATTAGAATAATAATCTACAGGGATTTATAATTTCACTCTCTTATAAACTCCCTAGGTCCACTGTCTTCTAGCTGTTTCACCTTAAGGCAGCAAGCACAATCTTAACCCACAAAACCGTGCTTTGTAAAATTAGAATTGCATATCCTCTGAGAAGGAAAAGGACTCCAGCAGAAGTGCCATAGCAAAATAAATGCAAATTTATATGGACAAAAGCTACTTTTCCTATCATAAAATTCTATGCCTTTTGAAAATGAAATCTCAAGTGACATGTAGCATGGCTGGAAACCAGGGGATATTGTTATAACAATGAACCAATAAAGCAAAATTTCTTACTAGTTGATCTTATTATTGTCACTTTACTTGGTCAACCACTTTGTGTCTCCTCATAAGGCAAAGTGTAGCTTTATTTTGTTTTAGGATACAACTCTAATTTATGGATAGTACAAGAAACTTTTTAAGTAGATAGAGTTTAGTCATCAAAACCCTGAAAGTGCTTCACAAACAAAGTACTCCCTCCAGATCACAGTAATGGGATGATGTATGTGTCTGATTAAAATCTGTTTTAGACTTTAATAGGAATAAAGGCTACTTTCTGAATCTAGCCCCTTCTATAAAACTTCCTTTTGGGTCTAGCTTCATGGAATTTGCCTTTTGTTGTTTCTATCATGTTTGCAGTTAGCGAAAGCATGAGTATCATTTAATTGCATGACAATATTTAGTTTGTTTCTCTAGAAGGTCAAAGTTCTAGGAGTGAAATTTTCATTCTTTCTGTTCTTTTTAAAAAGCTTCATATTTCCTCATTTACTGAGTTTTCATATAGGGACCTTAACCTCACAATCCAAGAATAGTGGACTAGGTTTATGGTGTTAAGCACCAACAACCTTCTATTGAGTGGGTCTTATGTCCAATTAAATAGCTGCTAATTGCACTCAGGATGTAAGTGCTCCTTTTGGGATAACTTCTCATCTGGTCATCATTGTGGTTTGTAGCCATTACGGCAATGTAGGACTAATAACTGAGTTTTTCTGAGGCAACTTGCATAGCTCGTACCAACACTATTAGAGCTAGTCCTAAGGGAGACTTCCAAGTTGGTTCTACCTCCATTTTCCCAAATAAAGTGTGTTGTTGTCTCCAGTAATAGTTTTTGTTCAGTTTCTCTTAGGCAACCAAAGCCTATGACAATAGACTATACATCAGGGGTGGGGAATCCCTAAGATTTCCCTGACCACCAACTTGAAATGGGGTTTCCAATGATTCACACTGGGGGTTTTGTTAGATAGTCCATGGGTTTGAGAGTTTCTTTGTAAGCCCAAGTTTCATAATTTCATTAAATATGTATGTATATAATATGTATTTATATAAACATATAGTTTATATATGTAAACATTAAATAATGTGACTTTTTTATTGATTTTTGTTGAGCTCTACATTTTTTTCTGTTCCTTTCCCTGACTTTCCTTTCCCCTTGAACCCTCCCCCAAGGTCCCCATACTACCAATTTACTAAGGAGATCTTGTCTTTTTCTACTTCCCATGTAGATTAGATCTATGTATGTCTCTCCTAATGTCCTCATTGTTGTCTAAGTTCTCTGGGACTGTGATTTGTAGGCTGGTTTTCTTCGCTTTATGTTTAAAAACCACCTATGAGTGAGTACATGTGATAATTGTCTTTCTGGGTCTGGGTTACCTCACTCAAAATAATGTTTTCAAGTTCTATCCATTTTATTGAAAAAATCAAGATATCGCTTTTTTTTTTTACTGCAATGTGTAAATGTACCACATTTTCCTTATCCATTCTTCAGTCGAGGGGCATTTATTTTGTTTCCAGGTTCTAGCTATGACAAACTATGCTACTATAAACATAGTTGAGCACATGTCCTTGTGGCATTATTAAGCATCCTTTAGTAATGTGGCAGGATACAAGATCAACTCCAAAAAATCAGTCGCCCTCTTATACACAACCCCTCTTATACACAAAGGATATGGAAGCAGAGAGGGAAATCAGAGAAGCTTCACCTTTCACGATAGCCACAAACAGCATAAAATATCTTGGGGTAACTCTAACCAAGGAAGTGAAAGATCTATTTGACAAGAACTTTAAGGCATTGAAGAAAGAAACTGAGGAGTATACCAGAAAATGGAAGGAACTCCCTTGCTCTTGGATTGGGAGGATCAACATAGTAAAAATGGCAATTCTACCAAAGGCAATTTATAGATTCAATGCAATCCCCATCAAGGTCCCATCAAAATTCTTCACAGATCTTGAGAGGACAATAATCAACTTTATATGGAAAAGCAAAAACCCAGGATAGCCAAAACAATTCTATACAATAAAGGATTGTCTGGAGGCATTACCATCCCTGACTTCAAACTATATTACAGAGCTACAGTGATGAAAACAGTGTGGTACTGGCATAAAAACAGAGAAGTCGACCAATGGAATCATATAGAAGACCTGAATTTTAACCCACAAACCTATGAACACCTCATATTTGATAAAGGTGCCAAAAGTATACAATGGAAGAAAGAAAGCATCTTCAACAAATGGTGCTGGCATAACTGGATGTCAACGTGTAGAAGAATGAAAATAAACCCATATCTATCACCATGCACAAAACTCAAGTCCAAATGGATTAAAGACCTCACTATCAGTCAGAACACATTGAACCATGGGATTTTCAAGAAAAGTTAAATGTTCCAAGATGTCTTATAAGATTTGTTACTATACTCATTTTTCCTGAGAAAAAGCAAGTTCCTCATCAAGCTCAGCATTAACATCTTATACGATCTTTCTGGTCTCATTATTCCATCAAGAGAAACAAGAGGAAGACAAGCAACTCTTAGATCTATATCCTGGTAATCTAAGTCTAAGGGTCCTTTATGCTAAAACATATGGATAATACAAGAACAATGGAAAGGATTAAGAAAATATGCAATTAAATTCAGTCAGTTTACTGAAGGTAATTTGGAAGTTAAAGTTTTTCTACCTTGCATTTAATTTTCCATTTGGAAAAAAAAATCTGTTTTATATGATGATCATTCAGTCTCACAAGATGAAGGCAAAAACAAAGCTTTGATTTTCTGAACAGCATTCACTCAATGTCACCCTGCTAACATCCACCTTAGCTCCAGACTGTATTATTAAAGCCAGGATTGGCACTCTTTTCAGATACTGCACAAATGAGTGTAGGAACAACGTCTTACAAAATTGTTTTGAATATTTAAATTTTCTTGCAAAATCCCCTGGAAGAGTGTTTTTTACATACTAACCTCTCTTCCCAATGGATGGGAAACTGTGAAGCTTTTGAAGTTATTGTTTGTGCGTGGACACATCATTTAGATTTCACTCTTTCTTCCAAGTGTTCCTGGTTTTCTTAGAGGTGTGTGTGCATTGCATGTGTAGGTCAATCAAATTTTCTCTCATGCATAGAACTGCAATCATTACCACCATTAATATTCAGAAGAGTTTCAAGACAAATCTAATACATGCTCAGCTTATACAAAACTTTCTTCTCCCAGGTAAGGCTTCTTCCTGATCTCTGCATATGTATAATCTCTCTGCTAATCAGAGCGATTTTGGTCCTCTGTTTTCCAGCCAATTCCCTCAAAATCACTATAGATTTATATTGAAATTTTGACAAATTAAATTTAAATGACGTGTGTGGATGGTGCATTTTGTGTAAATGTATATACTCCATTATCTAAACTCGTCTGAAACTCGGAAATATGCTGGACTGTTGCTAGGGAACCGTTTCTCATAGTGACAAGTCAACATTCTGGAAACAGAAATCATAAAAGCTCATACACATGTTTTAGAAGGGACTTTAAGATTTCTTTTTAATTAAATAACTGATATTGTAGGGTGATGCAGATGAAGACAGTATCATATTCATGAGCCCTCTATCTGAAAAGATTGTTCAGAAGTATTAAACATAATCCCTTACTTCATGTTATTATCTCAGATGCTACAATACTTGCCATGAATCACACACAGACTGTTTATAATTTGTCTTGGTTTAAAGCCAATAGGCTTCCCTGCATTAACCTTCCCATTCAAATGACACTGTCCTTCTACAAACTGAAATAAGAGATGTGCAAACTAACTATTGAACAGAGGTGGAGGCTCTACAGCATCTAGCACTAAAATGAGACAGATTTACATTCATCAGGAATTGACAGCACTTAAAGACTAGTGAGAGGTGCCGTATCATATGGAAGAGTGAAACTTCCATTTTTCATTTCAGATTTGATATTTTAATCAGTTATTTTCATTATAAAGGTCTCTCTTATGAGTAAACTGAGGTGTTTAAACTAAGCATACTATATAAAAACAAAGCATAAGGAATCACTGGAATATGATAGATAGTTATATAGCACATCGAACTGCTCATTTAAATACTAATATAATCCATGCAAACTAATTTTGCATAGCTGTATATAAACATAACCTTGACTTTCATCCAAAAGTTGCATCCTTAAAAACTCCTGTCAGTTTTCATTTCTGTCTGATACATGCCTTCATTAAAATGCCTTCATGTTTATCTAACTTACCTGGTCTCTCCTACTACTCATAATTTGTGGCTGAAGATATTAAATGGTTAAACACTTTGATTTTTTTCTGCACATATATCATAATTATCAAGAGCACATTGAAAAGGAGCCTAGACTGACTGGTTACCTATCTCAGCTAGCCACAGAGCAAAAGTTTAGTAACACATCTAAAATTATTTTCAAAGCCATTGTGTGGTTAGTGAGAAACCAGGCACCAGGGAAATTCCCAGGAATCCACAAGGATGACCCCAGCTAAGAATCTAAGCAATAGTGCAGTGGTTATCCAAAATGACCTTCCGCTGTAATCAGATTTAATGACTACCTTAATTTTCATCATAGAACCTACATCCAGTAACTGATGGAAGCAGATGCAGAGATCCACAGCTAACCACTGGGCTAGACTCCTTGAGTCCAGCCATAGAGAGGGAGGAGTGATATTATGAGCAAAGAGGCCAAGAGCATGATGTGGAAACCCACAGAAACAGCTGACCTGAGCTAGGGGGAATCATTGACTCTGGACTGACAGCTGGGGAACCTGCAAAAGACCAAAGTAGACCTCTGAATGTGGGTGAGAGTTGTGTAGCTTGGGCGTTTATACAGCCACTAGCAATGAAATTAGTATTTATTCCTAGTGAATGATCTGGTTCTTTGGGGCCCATTCCCTATGGAGGGATACCTTGCTCAGCCTAGATACAGTGGCGAGGGCCTTGGTGATGTGACAGACTTTGTTGACTTCCTATGAGAGGCCTCACCCTCTCTGAAAAGTGAATGGGGGTGGATTAGGGAGAAGATGGGTAGGAACAGGAGGATGGGAGGGAGAGGGAACTGGGCTTAGTATGTAAAATAAGGTTGTTTTTTAAAATAATAATAATAATAAAGAAAAAAGTTATTTTCAAAAATAGAGATTCTCTTTGTTCCAATAAAAACAACCAAAAAGAAACCTCATCTATATAGATTCTAAAAGCCTTCTATCAAGTAACAGGGTGGAAAGAAAATTAATATTCAGTTAAAGTTGATGAAATGGGACCAAACATCTGACAATGACTCACCAGTAATCGGGGCTGAGAGCAGCATTCGAAAGCCCTTTTTACACCACCCTGTGCTTATAACATTAAAAGACCAGGGAAGAAAACTCTAGAGAAATTTCTGTCCGGCCCGGCTTATTCTTCCAGGAGGTTTTGCGACCTTGGGAGAAGAGACACCGTGTTTTCAATTTCAATTAGGTATGAGGATTGATCCCTAACATACTCCAAGACCTTATCGTTGTGTGTGAGTCCTCGAAATGTAATTCATTTATATATAGGGAGGTAACTAGAATTAAATTCATTGAAAATTTTAGATAATCATTATTTTAGGTGACCTTGGTTTTAATGTTGTATGTTTTCAAATGATTCTGTGAAAGTATTTCATACATGAGAACTGAATAAGGAGAATTCTCTTGCCTTTGAACAAAAAATTAACGAATCTGGTGTCAGTTCACCCTGATTGACCTCTACTGGTCACCAATACTTGAAAAAGCTGCTTTATTTCCTCTCTGCTAATATTATGTATAAACAGGCCTAAGAGTTGATGAGTGATTCCAATCAAAATATTCCATTTATCTTTCCTCACTTTATTATATTTTAGGTTAGTGCTATAATATTTTGTTATAACTCTTCCTGGAGGCTGAGAAAAGCAAACTAAATATCAGTAAAGACGTTGGACCCATGAAAACAAGTGAAAGTGAATGCCTGGGTGCCGTACAATCTGAACTCAAACTTTGCATCCCTTGATAGAAGAAAAGAACTGGCAGAAACGTTGTCATCTGATCTTCACATGTGTACTGTGTCATTCACTCTCACACACAGTACACACACTTCCACAAATAATAATAAAGAAAAATTCTTTTTTCAAAATAAAAGAAGTACAAGACAGACTCATCACAGTAACAAAAAGGAATGGATAGGATACAAACCACTGGAAACAGAGTTCTACAAGTCAGTTTCAACTTCCCTCTCAGCTATGGCCATGTGTTTTGTACTGTGTGTATTCTAACATGCTAAAATCCAACCCACACCTTTCTTCAGAGTCATGACACTCTCTCCCTCAGATGTCTTGCTGCAATGTTGACCTCTGTATGCTCCAAAAAAGACAATCTCCATATATCCCCTCAGGACTACTCTAATGTTCACGTGACTAAACAACACCGACACACCCTTGATTTTTCCACTTTCCTACATACTCACGAAATTCAACCTCTGAGGAACATCAAGGACCTTCTCTGAGGCTTCTTGGATGCACGAGCTTCCCTACATCTTCCAGCCATTATTAGCATCTCTCCTTGGACTACTCCAAATGACAGCTTTATGTCCTTTTCCCATTGAACCACAATACATATTTCAGACAGAATAAATGTTTAAGCAAGAAATAAAAACAGACCCTCTTCTAATAAATGCCCTCCAGCCAATTGCCAGAGCATATTATTTATAGCTATTCAAATTCTCTTACAAGACAGTGTCAAATTTCTGCCTTCTCCCTGACTGTGTGTCTTAGTTAGAGGGTTTCTATTGGGGTGAAGAGACACCATGACCATGATATGATTATGAAGGAAAACATTTCATTGGTGCTGGCTTACAGCTCAGAGGTTTAGTCTGTTATTGTCATGGCAGGAAGCATGGTAGCCCTGGAGAGGCAGCTGAGATGTCCACATTGGATCTGCAGGCAGCAGGAAGAGACAGTGATATACAGGCCAGGCTTAAGCATCTGAAACCTCAAAGCCTGCCCCCAGTGACACATTCCCTTCAGCAAGGCCACACTTCCTAGTAGTGCCACTTCCTGTGAGTCCATGTGGACCATTTCCATTTAAACCACACTATTCCAAATCCTTACTCAATCCCACCTCCAGAAGCTGCATATAAAATTACGAACTCGACTCACTTTACTCCTCAGGGACACCATTCATGCTCCCATTTCTCCTCCCAGCAGTCTTTACTCATTCTTCACCATATTCTATGGCCTTGCTTCCTCCCCTGCACCAGGCAGCCAATAGTCCTCCTGTGGGATTCCATTTGGTGCAAGTTGAGCATGGTGGTTTTCCCTAAACAATCTATCAAAAATCACTTCCTTTGAGTTATTACTTAAGTCCACTATCCCCAGCATTTCTCTCAAGGGAATGTGCAATCCTTTAACTTACCCATCTTTTTATCTTTTCCTCTTTGCCTCCAGGATATATGGTTACTGAAGACAGAGAACACATATCTCATCAACCATTATACTTGCAGGACTTAGCTTCATTCCTCAGGGACTCCTCCATGACAGGTACATAGTGGAGATTTGTGAAGCATGCACATCCTCAAGCTGGTGTATTTTACCATCAGGAAATAAAAAAATCATCTCAGGGAAAATAATGGAAAAATTTAATCAGTCTATGGCCATTTTCTTTATGCTTTGTTGTTATATTTTTGCTATCAGATTTATTCCACAAGGTAGGGGTGCCCAATATGTGAAAACAGAGAAACAGCATATCTTCATGTTTTATTGTTAATCCAAATTTGACCTTGCATATTTGTTTCCTATGGTACAGTAGTTTACTAAAATACTTTATATAGTATTGTAATAGTTGATATATTTAAAAATTTGAAAACCCCAATATATGTATCCTAACAGTTTAGGTGTTTACCCTTTATTACTAAAATAGATTTAATTGTATTGCAAATGCTTTGAATATATAACTCAATATTTTGCTTATAAAATTTTATGTGTGGTACTAAGGAGTAGATATAAAGCTAGACAGAATTAATATCCAACTTCATATTTTAATATGCTAGATAATTTATTATGTCAGGATAAAAAATGATTTTCTAAGGATATTATAATAAAGTCAAATGGGCTCCAATTAAATTTAAGAGTTTTTTGTAATGTAACAGAATAGTATTTCTAGCAACAAAAACCGAGGTCTTTATTAGATAGTACTTTAGATAAAGTTATATCTACATTTAAAAATGTATCATCTAGTTTTAGATAATAGTTTTCACACCTATATCATCCAATTTTAGAAATTATGATCTTTGAGATAATTTGTTATATAAATATTGTTAAAACTTAAAACTGTGTGGGAAACAATGACTGAAATCAACCCATGGTCATTATTGGAACCGAGGAATAGACCTACCCACCTTTACTCGTTATTTTATTCCGTATCAAGGTTTCCAACAGATGGCTGAATTTTTTCAGCACAGCACTTTCACCTGAATTCTGAGGGTTGAGTAGGAAGACACATGCATTTTCCAACACCAGTCCTCAAATCAAAACATTTCTTGAAACCTACCAATTAAACGTAACACTGGGTAGACATTGTAGAAGACTGCTAAGAATTAATTGACTCCTAGAGGTTAAGTAGTAGCTAATTATGAACTGGAAAAAAAATGAATAGAGATTGCCTGCAGCATCTCAAACACAAGACCAGAAATCAGATGTCAGAGGAAGTTTAGTTCAATGATTCGAACTGCATTTTGGATTTGGGAGAAGAGAGTCAAGCATTTATTTTGTTATCGTAGCTTCGGTATTTAAGAATAGAAGTCAAGCATTTCAATCCCTTGTGCATGATCACAGTCCCTTGTACTAAGTGCCCAGAGGTGAGCATGATCACAGATATTCAAAAATGTGAAATGCTGATTTGGACAAAAGCTGAAAATACAGCATATGAGGTATTTCCTGCAGAGTTGCCAGAGTGGTCACTCTAAAGAGGAAGGCAGATCCTGGCATGAGTTGTCGGACTCCTACAATATGTGGTTGTTTCAAACTCAGAAACAAAGAAGTTCTGCCAGGGAAATTCAAGGCCTTCTGGACTAGGCCCACCATAATTTTTTGTTGATCAGGAAATCATAGGAAAGATCTCACAGGAAAGTCTCTAGTTAACTTGTTTCTTGACTCTCACTTGATAACCATAAAGAAGCTTGGTCTCTTGCATGTCTCCATCACTTCCAGAAGAAAGACTTCCTTGACGTCCACAGTCACATTACAGCTCACCCACTCTCAAGGTACGTTGCTTTGCTGACCTTTGCATTTTTCTTCCAAAATATATTTTCTATAAAATTTAGTTCCTCATTATATTAATGGTTTATTTTCTGAAACCCCCAAAGGGAACACATGCTCCCACAAACCTACTATATATAGTGCCTACTATGTACCTGGCATTGAGAATATATTTGCCAAATGACTGATACAGAAAAACCATTATTTGTCCCCATTAAAAAATTAAGACCATAGCCAAATAGAGTCTAAAGCGAAAGTAAAAGTCAAAAACTAGGGACGATACCAGAACTAAGAAAAAGCTGCACCAGGACCCAGATAACTTTTAGTAGATAGACAAAGAGGTCCCAGCATTAGAGTGTTTCAGGACTCAATGGCCAAAGAAAAGCTCTGCCTCTATATATTCCTTTAAATCATATAACTGCATTCTAAAGTGACCTATTTGGCATCCAGGAGTCTGCATTTGTACTGTGGGTAACAGGAAGCATTTTCTATGAAACTGTAACAGATGGCTGCTTATAACTGGCAAGAGGAAGGGGCAGGTTTGATGGCAGAACAGCAACTGAGATAGTGGTGGCAGGCCTGAGACCATAATAGCATTAAGAATCTGTCATATTTTGCTCATTACTATAACTCATGTTATTTCTTTGGCCAATAAAAACACACGTCTTTTTATCTAAATTGTCATATTACCCACAAATGGGATAACTGGGTTAAGTGTTAAGGTTTTACTCATTTTTACTCATCTTTTCATTTTTCTAGTTAGTACTGGTTCTTTATCCAAAGCTGATTTTAATGTTAAAGTTTATACAGACTTAGACGCTGAGAGCTACCGTATGTTCCCAATATATGAAAATTACTCTTTCTCAGACTTTATTACTAAGGCTTCATTTGACTTTTAAAATATCTGTAATAAAAATGAATTAAGATCCTTAAAATTTCATGAATATAGTCAGCAGAATATATAATAGGGGAAAGATTGCTGTACAGTAAAGAATCCAACTTTACAGATTAGTTTGTGCTGTCAAATTGACATAACCCAGAGCCAGCTAGAGAGGAAACGTTAGCTGAGGAATTGTCCAGGTCAAACTGGCCAGTGGCTATGTGTGTGAGAGAGGCCTGATTGAAGACTGATGTATACAGGCAAATCCACTGTGGGTGTGACAATTCCTAGGCAGGTGGGTCTAGGCTTTAGAAAAACTGAAGTGAGCATGAGCCAATCATTCTTCAAGGAAATAGCACTCTGATATCATTTTTGCTTCAACTCCAGCCTGGCTTCCTACAACAGACTCTGGCCTGAAAGTATAAACTGACATATAAACCCTTTCATAAGTTTCTTTTGGTCACAGTGTGAATGGTAGCAATAGAAAGCAAACTGCAATAACAATGCTGACGAAAAATGCAATATTCTGCTAGAAAAACACATGATGTCTCTAGCTCAAAATTGCATTCTCCCTCCCCATGTCTTTAAGTTTATTTGAGCTAATATTTTGATTTCTTTTTTAATTTTTAAAACCAAACCCAGAATTTAAAATAAGACAGCAAAAACTTACTCAATACAAACTTAAAACTTTTCTACTATTTGGACCAGGGTTGTATTAGTGCACAAGTTACATTTTAAAAGCTCAAAACTGCTATATGACTATTTTTTGTTTACAAATGATTTTTATGAAAATAAGGTTATTGGTTGAACATATTTTAAATGATGAAATTAATTATAAACTATTTCATCAACTACTAGAGTATTTGTCCTGAAGATTATCATAAAAATCAAATATAGATTTATAGTGAGAATTATATAACTCTAATATTACAGATTATGGGAGCTACCTACTCCTTCTTAGGTAACCATGCCAACTGATATTTTCAAATAACTTGCAATAGATAAAATGATTCACTTATCCTCTTGTTACTGCTCTTCAAACTTTTGAACTATCAGTGCCAGAAGGACTTATGGATGGCCACATCTATTCCTTGCATGCTTGGGTATTCTATAAGGAAACATCCAAATTGGAATTAGAGATAATCACATTCAATGAGGTAGATAATGTTAACAGTCAATGATTAGTAGCAGATAACTATGGGGGTTTGATCTAGAGGAGCTTAAAATTATGGTAATCTGATATACACAAGAAAAATATGGACACGGAGAATAAGACTCAGCCATGTAATTTTTATAGATTTCAGTAAAAAAAAATTATAATGACTACAGCTAAAAGTACCTAATCTGTGTAAGACTCATACTGTTGTTTAGTCTAGTATCAAACACCATGCTTAGTATACTTAGGAAAGCGTTATGTATACAAAAAAATCAAATACTTATGACTTACTTCCATTGGCCTTATTAAGTAGGCCTCATGAGAGGCTACACTTCATCAATGACGACGTTAAAGATGAGTGACACAGTGACCTGTGTAGCTTCACTAGGAAAGGCTGTGGTCAGATTTGAACTATAGCCTGGATTAGATGAAAATCAAAGTTTATATACAGGAGATAGACTGGAGAAGTGCAACAGCTTTTCTGCCTATCAAACCACAATAAGAAATCAAAGGAAAAGTAATTTTTTATTTTTATTTGAATATGTTTTATTTACATTTCATAATAGATTCTTATTACTCTTAAGTAAGTAATATCAATTCTTGAAAGCCTATTAGTTGGAAAGCTGAATGGTTTTATATGATATTTCATCAATGAGCCATTTAAATATGAGAACCATTCACAGGTTTCTAGCCATAACTACTGTGCCTACTGACTTTTGAACCTCTTCTTCAATGTAAAGATTGTTCTAGAGCAAGAGGCCTGCCTCTACATGAGAAGTGAAATGACATAAAGCCAAGGACAGCAACCAGGATGGAAGGACAGAAAAGCCCTGGTGATCACTTGGATTTTTTTAAGGAATGTATGAGATCATGACAATACAAGAAAAATAGAAATCAAAATGGCAGAGACACCCTGAGAGCAGGATATCTTCAAATGAGATAAACCCAGATTACCAGTCAAGATCTGTTTTTGAAGGGCTGTAGCTCAGCTGGAGTGTTTTCCTCATATGAGTGTTCAGTCAGCAGAATCCCTTAAACCAAATGTGCACACCGATAACACCTGTAATCTCAGGAGTCAGGAAGTAGAAGCAGGAGGATCAGAAAGTTTAAGGTCATCATAAATCAGAAGCCAGTCTAGGATGCATTGGTGTGTGTGTGTGTGTGTGTGTGTGTGTGTGTGTGTGTGTGTGTGCACGCTCGTGCGTGTCTGTCTGTCTGTCTGTCTGTGTTGTGTGAGTGTGGTGGTGGTGGTGGTGGTGTGTGTAGTGTTGTTTTGCATTGTTCTATAGGTACCTAAATGTTCTGAGAGTGTTTCAAGAACTCTGGTATCTAGGTTGTTTCCAGGTTCTGGCTATTACAAACAATGCTGCCATGAACATAGTTGAACATATACTTTTGTTGTATGATAGGGCCTCTCTTGGGTATATTCCCAAGAGTGGTATTGCTGGATCCAGGGGTAGGTTGATTCCGAATTTCCTGAGAAACCGAAACACTGCTTTCCAGAGTGGTTGCACAAGTTTGCATTCCCACCTGCAATGGGTGAGTGTCCCCCTTTCTCCACAACCTCTCCAGCAAAGGCTATCATTGGTGTTTTTTTATTTTAGCCATTCTGACAGGTGTAAGATGGTATCTTAAAGTTGTCTTGATTTGCATTTCCCTGATCGCTAGGGAAGTTGAGCATGACCTTAAGTGTCTTTTGGCTGGCCTGGGTCTGAAAAAGCATGGGACAAATCCGGACTAGCTGAACATAGAGGACAATGAGGAATACTGAGAACTCAAGAACAATCGCAGTGGGTTTTTGATCCTACTGCACTTACTGCCTTTGGGGGAGCCTAGGCAGTTTGGATGCTCACCTTAGGAGACCTGGATAGAGGTGGGCGGTCCTTGGGCTTCCCACAGGTCAGGGAACCCTGATTGCTGTCGAGCAGATGAGGGAGGGTGACTTGATCGGGGGAGGGGGAGGGAAATGGGAGGCGGTTGCGGGGAGGAGGCAGAAATCCTTAATAAATAAATAAATTTAAAAAAAAGAACTCTGGTAATCACTGAATGCTTTTACAATATAAACACTGAGATAAATGCTTAGTAAAAGAAACTCAGAGGTGTTGTCATCACCAAATGTGAGTTCAGAGAGAATATTTGAACATTATACAAATAAATATAAATTTTCAACTGCTGAAAGTGATAAAACAGAGATGCATGGTACCCTACATGTGAGTGATGAGTAGGTACTGCTGATACACTCAGTCACTAGAAAAGAAATTTTACATTATGGACTGAGAGATCCCATTATTGCAAAGGCTGATGCTTGCTTTACTATTTAAACATTATTTTTCCACTTTGTAGTGCTAAGTAACTTCACACCAGGACATGATGTATTTGTCTATGTTTTCTAAGTGGTCTCATGCCCTGTCATCATATGTCACAACTGTAATTATGCTTAAAACATTGGAGCTGTGCCTGTCTTTGGAATTTGCCACAAAAACATTGAACCAACATTGTTCAATAAATGGAGGAGGAAATGCCATAGCAACAGAGGCTTAGGGAGAAGACTGAGAAAAAAAAATCATGGTGACATTTATTCCTGAAAAATATTTGTGAAAATCAAGGTTATGTTTCCACAGCAACCAACTTTGTTGAGTCCACTGAGCTCTGTTAAAAATAAGGAAGAGAGCAGAGAGGAAAAAACACAGCCTGGGCTGCCTGGGAATGGTGTGTTAGACAACAGTAATGGAAGCTAAAGATAAAGCATATTGAAAAATACATTGGACATCCCAATTAAACGGAGGGTACCTATCAGGTTCTACACCTTTTATATGTAAATTTTCACTTTATCATACTATGAAATCTGTGAGATATTTAGATCTCATATTTGAGATCTACAGTTTCTGAAAATGTTTTAAATGTGGAAAATATTATTGACTGTTCTTGCAAACTTTAGAATGTGTTTGTTTTGCTAGCTGGATTTTTTTTTAACGAAAATACTTTTCTTCTATTTTGATTTGGTATTTTTATTTACTTCATTTTGTGAATTTAATACAATTATAATATTCATCCATTTAAGAAATGGTGATTGTCAGCTTCCCATTCCCTTGCCTTGGCCTCCAGTGAATCTCAGTGGGTACACTGTAGATGACTCATAGAAGAGAATACTGATTCCTTTGATTGATCCACTCTACTTAACATAATCTCTTCAACATTCATCTATATAAAGATGCAGCTCCATATTTCTTAAAGATTAGTTACATCTTATTTTTTTTTGTATTCCCCATTTTATCCATCTACATGTCCATTGATAGATATTTATGTTATTACTCTATCATATTGCAAAAAGCACTAGAGTGAATATTTGAAGCGAATATCTATTCAAGATCTAAATTTTGATAATTTTCTGTGGAAATATCCAGAAGTAAGATTGTGTGACCAAATAGCTCTAATTTTAATTTATTGAAGATTGGTATATTGTTTTGCACAATGATTAGTGTTTTGCTTTATGGCCAATGTAGTTTTAATTTTTCTAAATCTTTTCCCATACTTCCCATCGCAGGGTTTTGTTTTTTCCCATAATAAGCTGTCTAATAAATATGAGGCGATATCTTTTTGAGTGTTTTGTGAATGTTGCTATTTCTTTGTCGTGGTTTGCTTTTATTTTATTTTTTATATATGTTATCTGCTTTGGTGTTTTACCATTAGTATTGGATTCCCTGGAACTGGAGTTATAGACAGTTGTGAGCTGCCATATGGGTGCTCGGAATGTAAGCTGAGTCCTCTGGAAGAGCAGCAGTCAGTGTTCTTAACAGCTGAGCCTTCTCTCCAGCCCCTGCTTTTATTTTTGAGACAAGGTCTCATTATATAGCACCAGTTGACTTGAAGTTCATTAGGTGGCCCATACAGATCTTGAATTTATAATCTACTGCCTCAGCCTCATCACTTCAAGCCATGAGGTTTTGACCTTAGTTTCCCTGACTTGTGGTGACAAAAAAACATCTTTCCTATGCTATTGGTCTCATTTGTATCTTCTCTAGATAAATATCTCCTCAAATCTTCAATCATGTTTAAATTGTGTTTTACTTTTCCTTTTGAATCATTCCTCATAAAATTTAAATTTTAAAATCTTATCTGTTATGTGGGCTGCAGGCATCTCTGACTATTTCCTAGGTTACATTTTTGTTATGTTCATTTTTTATTTAACTACTCAGAATTTTTTTTTGTTTTTTGTTTTTTTTTATTTTTTTTAATGTATTTTTTATTGATAAAAGGAGAATAAAGAAAAGAAAGAAAGAAAAAAAACAAATTTCCACCTCCTCCCAGTCTCCCATTTCCCTCCCCCTCCTCCCATTCTTCTCCCCCTCCTCCCACCCCTCTCCCCTTCCCCCCACTTTTCTCCCCCTCCCTCTCCAGTCCAAAGAGCAGTCAGGGTTCCCTGCCCTGTGGTAAGTCCTAGGTCCTCCCCCCTCCGTCCATATCTAGGAAGGTGAACATCCAAACTGGCTAGGCTCCCACCAAGCCAGCACATTGCGTTGGATCAAAACCGCGTGCCATTGTCCTTGGCGTCTCATCAGCCCTCATTGTTCGCCATGTTCAGAGAGTCCAGTTTTATCCCATGCTTTTTTTTGGTAACAGTCCAGCTAGCCTTGGTGAGCTCCCAGTAGATCAGCTCCACTGTCTCAGTGAGTGGGTGCACCCCTCGTGGTCCCGACTTCTTTGCTCATGTTCTCCCTCCTTCTGCTCCTCCTTGGGACCTTGGGAGCTCTATCCAGTGTTCCAGTGTGGGTCTCTGTCTCTATCTCCATCCGTCGCCAGATGAAAGTTCTAGGATGATATGCATGATATTCGTCAGTATTGCTCTAGGATAGGGTCATTTCAGGTTCCCTATCCTCAGCTGCCCAAGGAACTAACTGGGGGCCTCAGCTTGGGCACCTGGGATCCCCTCTAGGGTCAAGTCTCCTGCCCATCCTAAAGTGGGTCCTTTAACTAAGAAATGGGGTTCCGTGCTCCCCTATCCAACCTTCCTTTATCCCGATCCTCCTGTTTCCCCAAGTCCCCCCTCCTTTCCTTCTACCTTTTCTCTCCCCATCTCCCCTTACCCCCATCCCACCCCACCCCCAACATCCCACTTTTCTCCCCGGCAATTTTGTATACTTCCCTTATCCAAGAGGATAACTATATGTTTTTCCTTGGGTTCACCTTCTTACTTAGCTTCTTTAGATTCGCCTATTGTAGACTCCGTGGTCCCTATTTATGGCTAGAAACCAATTATGAGTGAGTACATCCCATGTTCATCTTTTTGGGTCTGGGATACCTCACTCAGGATAGTGTTTTCTATTTCCATCCATTTGCATGCAAAATTCGAGAAGTCATTGTTTTTTACCGCAGCGTAGTACTCTAATGTGTATATATTCCATACTTTCTTCATCCATTCTTCCATTGAAGGGCATCTAGGTTGTTTCCAGGTTCTGGCTATTACAAATAATACTGCTAAGAACATAGTTGAACAAATGCTTTTGACATATGATAGAGCATCTCTTGGGTAAATTCCCAAGAGTGGTATTGCTGGGTCGAGGGGTAGGTTGATCCCGAATTTCCTGAGAAACCGAAACACTGACTTCCACAGTGGTTGCACAAGATTGCATTCCCACCAGCAATGGATGAGTGTACCCCTTCCTCCACAGCCTCTCCAGCAAAGGCTATCCTTGGTGTTTTTGAGTTTAGCCATTCTGACAGGTGTAAGATGATATCTCAAAGTTGTTTTGATTTGCATTTCCCTGATCGCTAAGGAGGTTGAACATGACCTTAAGTGTCTTTTGGCCATTTGAACTTCTTCTGTTGAGAAACCTCCCTACCAAAAAAAGCCCAGGGCCAGATGGGTTCAATGCGGAATTCTACCAGAACTTCCAAGAAGACCTAATTCCTATTCTCCTCAATGTATTCCACAATGTAGAAACAGAAGGGTCACTACCAAATTCCTTTTATGAAGCTACAGTTACTCTGATACCAAAACCACACAAAGACTCAACCAGGAAAGAGAATTACAGGCCGATCTCACTCATGAATATCGACGCAAAAATCCTCAACAAAATACTGGCAAACCGAATCCAAGAACACATCCGAAAAATTATACATTATGATCAAGTAGGCTTCATTCCTGAGATGCAGGGCTGGTTCAACATACGAAAATCTATCAATGTAATCCAGCATATAAACCAACTGAAAGAAAAAAACCATATGATCATTTCATTAGATGCTGAAAAAGCATTTGACAAAATTCAACATCCATTTATGTTAAAAGTCTTGGAGAGATTAGGGATACAAGGGTCATACCTAAATATAATAAAAGCTATATACAGCAAACCGACAGCTAACATCAAATTAAACGGAGAGAAACTCAAAGCCATCCCGCTTAACTCAGGAACACGACAAGGCTGTCCACTTTCACCATACCTCTTCAATATAGTGCTGGAAGTTCTAGCAATAGCAATAAGACAACATAATGGGATCAAGGGGATTCGAACTACTCAGAATTTTAATATTTCCGAATGTTACATCCATGAAATTCATGTTAAGATCAATATCACAGAGCTTCTCATTTGTAGGGTGTGTGTGTGTGTGTGTGTGTGTGTGTGTGTGTGTGTGTGTGTTTCCTTGAGTTTAGTAATTTGAATCTTGAATTACTCAGGGCTCTTTGTAGGAACAAAACACAGAGAATGATTTATATCTACAAAGGGTATTTAAAAGTGAACTAAAGGTTGTGGTCCAGCTATTCCAACAATGGCTGTCTACCAATGGAAAATCCAAGAATACAATAGTTTTTCAGTCTACAAGTTTGGGTGTCTCAGAATTCTGAGGAATACCAGTGGAGGGATAAACTTGACAATGGGAATGAGGGCAAGAAGGTAAAATCAAATGTTTTCTTCTATGTTCTTTATATAGGATGACACTATAGGGTTTGGTCCAGATTTAAGATGAAGCTTCCAACCTCCAAAAAAATCTGTTTTTACCTTGGGATTTTCCCCCTTCAAATGGTTTCATCAAGAAAAATTCACTAACAGATGTACACAGCCACTTGGATTTAACTTAATTCCAAATGTAGTAAAGCTGACAATCAAAAATAGCCATCAAGGGCCCTAATACTTCAGTTTTCATCATGTAGTTATGATTTTTCTGTGTGTGTGTGTGTGTGTGTGTGTGTGTGTGTGTGTGTGTGTGTGTGTGTGTGTGTATGCTATCTTGTAGTTAAAGCTATATCTCCAATTTCAATCCTTTTATTCCTGGATCTATCTTGTTTTCCCAACACTGTAGTTGAGATTATCTTTTCTCAGTTGCATAGTCTTGCCGCATTAGTCAGCTATCAATTGGCTGAAAGTCTGGAGATACAGCTTAATGGCAGAGTGCTTGCCTGGAATGTGCACACCCTCGGGCTTGATGCCCAGTGCCACATACACACAAAATCAATTGACCACACACATATTGCTACATTAATCATCCAGCTCTGATTTCTATGCCTGTTTTATGCCAAATTTACTATAGCTTTTTACTGTATTTTAAAGTTTGGAATCATGATATCTTAAGCTTTCAACTTACTTAACAATTTTATGGCTACTAAAAGTCTCTTTTACCTATTTACTTTCTTTCATATTTTCTCCTTCTGTGAAAGACACCATTTAGGGTTTGGGTAGGTATTTCACTCTATGTTTAGCTTGCTTTAGGAAGCATGAATATTTAACAGATTAGTTTCTAATATATGACCCAATATGTTTGCCTATTTTCTGTGTAATATTCCATTTCTTTTAAACATTGTATAGTTTTCAGTGTCCATGCCTTTTTACTCTTTCATTCAGTTTATTCATAATCATTTGATTAACTTTATATTATTAATATGATATTAATTTCTGAGTTTTTTCTTTTGGTGGATTCTCCTTAGTTTTTAAGAAAGTGTATTTGTATGTGAGTTTTATACACTGAAATTTGGTGAAGCTGTTTATTAGTTCTGACAATATTTATGATTATTTTAAATGGCTTTCTACATATTTAATTATGCTCTCTGTTAACAGCAAAAAACTATTTCCTTTTTTGAATGCCTTTAATTTCTTCTTTTTTATCATTTTATCATTATGGCTAGAAATTCTAGCTCTATGTTGTAGGGAACCAGTATATTTTTTAGCTTATTCTTGATTCTTGATCTTAGAGAGTAAACTTCAGTTGTAGGCTTCTTATGTGTGGACTGTATTATGTTCAGAGTAATTCCATTTATATTTAGTTTGTTGAATTTTTTATTAAAAAGAGGTTGGGTAGGAGAGCAGGGAACCACAATTCTTAGTTAAGGGAGCCACCTTAGGGTTGGCAAGAGACTTGAACCTAGAGTGGCTCCCAGGAGCCCAAGGCAATGTCCCCAGTTAGTTCCTTGGGCAGATAAGGATAGGGAACCTGAAATGACCCTAGCCTATAGCAATACTGACGAATATCTTGCATATCACCATAGAACCTTCATCTGATGATGGATGGAGATAGAGACAGAGACCCACACTGGAGCACTGGACTGAGTTCCCAAGGTCCCAATGAGGAGTGGAAGGAGGGAGAAGATGAGCAAGGAAGTCAAGACCACGAGGGGTGCACTCACCCACTGAGACAGTGGAGCTGATCTATTGGGAGCTCACCGAGGCCAGCAGGACTGTGACTGAAAATGCATGGGATAAAACTGGACTCTCTGAACATGGCGAACAATGAGGGCTGATGAGAAGCCAAGGACAATGGCACGGGGTTTTGATCCTACTTAATGTGCTGGCTTTGTGGGAGCCTAGCCACTTTGGATGCTCACCTTCCTAGACATGGACGGAGGGGGGAGGACCTTGGACTTTCCACAGGGCAGGGAACCCTGAGTGCTCTTTGGACTAGAGAGGGTGGAGGAGAGGAGTGGGGGGAGGGGGAGAAAAAAAAGAGTATCAAATTTTGTTGATTTTGAATTTACTGAGATGCCCATGTGATTTCCCTCTGTTTTGATAGGCTTGGTTTACATGGTGTTAGGAATCAAACAAAGGACTTTGAGGATGCTAGTCAAGTGCTCTGTCAACTATATTTGATAAATGAAAAATAATATATTAATACTTTATTGGCGATTTCTTCATGCTCTCCAGATTTAAGATTATTTGCATTCTATGTCTTTGAATGTCCATTACGTTCTCTGAAATCAGGAAATGTTGGGATAGTAAAACATAATAAATTGATTCTCACTTTATTCTACATCATTAGCTTACATATTGTGCAATGGTCTGCTTAGCGGTTCCCTGTAAATGTCTTAGGCTTTCTTCTCTATTATTACTTAATCTTCTCTTTTAATGATAACTCTAATGACCACATTTTAAATTTTCTAGTATTTACTTGTCTTGATATGTTTTGTTTCATAACACTTTTTGTAAATATGAATATTCCTTTTCAGGTTTTGTTTTATTCTCCATTATTTCTGTTGGCATTTATAAAATTTTCTATACTTTTGCTGAATTTCTGACTTTATACATTATTCTATTGACCCATTAGAACATAGCTAACACTTATCTTGCCATTACAATGAGGTTAATGTCTGGATGGTTATTTTATTCCCTTATTTATAATATCTTTCCTTGTGTTCATTCACTTTTTCATTTGCCATGTCTTTTTCCGTTAGTCCAGTCATTCATTGGTCAAGCCTCCCACTTCTCTCAATACTAATAAACTGTACTCATATACAAGACCCTTATCAATCCAAGATCTGACAGTCTTCAAATCTTCATTCTGGTCTAAGCAGCTCTGTTTGCTTCTAGCTTCATTTGAGAGATGTGGCATTCTAGAACCTTCTTAGCAAGACCCATTTCACTTCCTTGACCATCCTCTAGAAAACTTGGGACATTGGATGCTCTTTCTGCTTCCTCCTACAAATTTGAAATTTTATTTTGTGTTTTAAATGAATGGACAGATGACAGTATCCATGAATCTAAATCACTCTCCCATTTTCATTTCCCCTCAGATGGCAGAATATTCTAGTGCCCAGAAGTACTGAGACACAAAATAAGTAGAAGCTAGAACTCTGTCTACCTCTCTGAAAGTTTGGTATTGGAAGTATAATATACCATGAGTATTTCCCAGGAGAATCTATAGCCAGGAAAGGTTCATCTTGGTCACATTGTTCTATGCCAGGGACAGAGATTGTGTTAAGATTTCCTGGCCAAGCAACTTTGATCTCCACATTTTTGCACTCAACTGGAAAGTGGGAGCCTTTTAAGAACTCTCTTAACTTCTCCCAAAGGAAATCTATCCTTTGTAGCAGTGCTTGGAGAGAAGAAAGGCCTAAGAATTAATATTTACCACCTGGGGGATGTCTCTCCCTAAGATTTGAAGCAAATATTGAAAATAAAAATATGTTTAGAAAGAAGATTATTCAAACAAGTAATGTGGCCAGGTTGTTACTAATTGACAGGCATGGGCAAATGGGAGAAACAATACTCAAGTCTAGTATGGTCACATAGTGCCGTTAACACAGAAATATAAATTTCTATATGAGACTTAGTATTAATTTTATTTTATTGTCACAATTAAGTTGCCCCAAACCTAAAAACTGAAGATTATATTTTCATAGTTCCTTAGGTCAGAAGTCTGGGCTCAGCATTATTAGGATCCTTTCTTAGACTCTTTCAAGGCTGAAATACAGGTGTCCCTAAATTGCCTTCCTTTCTAGAGGTTGTGGGGATGACCTGCTTCCAAGATCACTCAAAGCTGATCAAATACATCTGCCTCTAGCTGTAGGGATGAAGTTTCTTTTTTTCCTTTCTTTACTCCTAGAGGCTGTCCATATCCCTTCTCGAGCTTTCTATGTAGCCTTTCACATCAATCGTGAATTAACAATCTCTCATCCCTTGAATGTCTCAGATTTTCCTGACCTCATCACACTTCTTGTCTTCAAGAATAGTTTTCATTGTTCTAAAGGTCATGTGACTAGATATCACCAAACTGACCTGGATGAAAGAAAATAAGTTTTTAATTTAAGATCAGCAACTTCTTAATTCTCTCTGCGAAGTTCATTTAAAGCATATTCTCAGATTGTGCTGTATCTCAGGGATAAGGGATGAACATTTTTTAAGAGTTACAATTCTGCCTAAATCCCAAATATAATGTGTATCCAAAGAGTTGTGAATTCAACTTAGGTGAGACTAGACATATCTGTGGTTCTTATCTTAACCCAGAAGCAAAACTTATGATCTCTAATTCAGGAAATCAAAGTTACCAACAAACTATATTAAATTTGGCTTCAAGGGTGTTTTAAAATAGAAACATCTTAAACCAGTTGACAGTAAAATAACTATTAAACTGAAAATATATGTTAGATATTCAATTTATAGTAGCTGCTTTTATATATATTTGTAGTTCAACATATAATTCAAGAACTTTTTTGTATAGTCTATTAATATTTGAATAATTAACAATCAATATTTGTTTACAATATTGCTATTCTCTGCAGTGTTGCTGCAGATATTACTATAATGTACACTGCAGATTAAATAAGTTGTTTTCTTACTGAACTTGATTTATATAATCTATTAAAGAGTTTTACTTGGTAAAGAGACAGGATTAATATTAACCCCCGGAAGTTTGTCATTTGCTTTTTCTCATTCGCTGTAAGATAAAGTGAACTATGAAACTATATTAAGTTACATTTGAATTTAATCCTTATTGTTTTATTTCCATTTTGCACTTTTATATGTTATTACAATTCTTAAGGTTGATGGTTTAAAAATGAAAACTAACAGCAGTCTGTCCAGAGGACAGCCACACCTGCTCACCCGTTTAGCTCTTCTCAGTCAGTTGTTTTTAAACCTCTCCCAACTTAACGAGAAAAGGGGACCATGTAGAATATTAAACTCCAAGACTCAGTTTTCCCCTCATAAAATGGTTTGTAAAACATGTCTATATTTTCTCATAGGTTGCTTTGAAGAGAGAGATAACTGGTGTAAAAATTTAGACATAGCAAAACATTAAAGTAATTCTGGTTTTACTTCATGTAGTTAGCTCATAGAGGGTTTTGTTCATGTTACTAATTATCCCTCAGAAAATTCTAACTTATTAATTTGTTGTAATTTCTATAGCTAATATAAAAAGCAATCTTCTGGCATTATTCATTATCACTGATCTTTTTTCTTTTTTGTTTTCTCAGTACTAATGCATTACTAGAAACTGAGTTAAAGATTTGTATTATTGTCTTTAAGATAGATTTAATTCATTACAGTTATTAATGATTCATTTCTTTATGAATTCTTTAAAACACTAAATGGAACTTCAAATATGTACGATAAAATATGAAATAAAATACAAAAATGCATATCATATAAGTATATATTCTTGGCAAGTCTAAAAATAAGTGAAAAGTGCTTAGAATAATAAGTGAATGAGTTTTTTGTTGCAGCAAATTTTCATGTCTTAATCATTTTAATAACTTCAGTTTTAAAAAGTTGCTAAAAATACTTAAGAATTGAGGGTACAGTACTGGCGTGCAGAGTGATAACCAACAATTCTCTATTTGGATTTAAGGCTATCTCAGTGGAAGACAGAACATCTAATCCAAGACATCTAGCCAATTCCCAAGTGTTAAGGAATTCATGAAGTTTGGAGGAGAACCTATGCCTTCCAGTGTTCTAAACAAGCATAATCCCCAGCTACATTCCAAAGAGTTATTCTTATTCTTACAGACGCATATATGTCTCACCCTTCATCAAGGAAAAATACCTTTATAGCAGACTGAGACCATTACAGAAAACCACAGTCAATCAAAGTGCAAACAATAGATGACTATGTGGTGGCAGCCAGCCTCAATGGATACATCTGCAACATAGCTGCTTCTCAGGGATCATGGTAGAAGAAGGGAGGTAAAGATGGTAAACGCCAGAGGGAAAGAGGTTTTCTGGAAAGCCGTGTCTCCAAGATATGTCAGAGAAGCAACAATCATAAATATTTATTTAAAATGGCTTAAAAATATTTCAACAAGAATTACACCTGTAGACATGTTTAAACAAAGGGGTAAGTCTCATGGCACCTCAACTGTGAGCAAGGAACTAAAGACTATAAAAGAACTCTGAAGTGGAAGAAATAGTCTTTCCCAAGGAGGAGCATATTATTGATTATCCATTACTAAGCAGTCATTCCTGAAATCATACACATGACAGTAATATTATATAGATGAAAGAGTTTGCATTTATATATCTAGTAATGTGTGGCATATTTCTTAATGTATATATTTATTCAATTGCTATTGCATATATATTACAAAGATGTATGTGTGTGTATACATTTATATATAATTTTCCATAACAAAGTATTAGAGATCATGAATTTGAAAGAGAGCAAGAGGATGCATAGGAAGGCTTGAATGAAAGAAAAGGCAGGAAAAAGGAAAAAGGAAAAATCATGTAATTATATTTAAACTTCAAAAAATATATAACACTTTATTTTTTATGTTAATGGGTTTTAATTTCCACTTCTAGATTTGCATTGTGGAGTTCACAAAATTATTTTTTATTTTTATAAAAAAGAAAACAGATAATCCTTTTTCCTTTTACACACCAATCCCAGTTTCCACCCCTTCCCCTCCTCCCATTCCATCCACCACACCACTCCTCCACCCCTCCTCAGAGAGGTAAGGCACATTGCTCTGGGGAAGGCCCAAGACCCTTCCTACTATATCTAGGCTAAACAAGGTATTCATCCAAAGAGAATGGGTTCTCAAAAAGCCAGTACAAACAGTAGGGATAAAACCTGGTGTGACTGCCAATGGCCCCTCAGTCTGCCCCAGCCACACAACTTTATATGTTACCTACATTTACAGGGTCTAGTTTGGTTGCTCATTCCTTCCCTGTCTGGCTTTGGTTGGCGAGCTCCCAACTCCCATGCTCCTATTTTGTCAGGCAATCTTGTCTATTTCCCCTTTTCATATTAAAAAATATATATGTTTTTCTTAGGGTTCACCTTGTTCCTTAGCTTCTCTAAGGTCGTGGACTATACTCTCATTATCCTTTGCTTTATAGCTAGTATTCACTTATGAGTGAGTACACACAATGCTCATCTTTCTGGGTCTGGGATACCTCTCTCAAGATTTGTTTTTCTAGTTTCAGCAATTTGCATGTAAATTTTAAGATGGCATTGTTGTTTTATCCCATGAGTAGTACTCCATTTTGTAATTGTACCATATTTTTTATATTTATTTATTTATTTATTAAGTATACAATAATCTGTCTGCATATATGTCTGCAGAAGAGGGTACCAGACCTCATTACAGGTTGTGAGCCACCATGTGTTTGCCGGGAATTGAACTCAGGATCTTTGAAAGAGCAGGCAATGCTCTTAATCTCTCCAGCCTGTACCATATTTTCTTTATTCATTCTTTGGTTGAGGAGCATCTAGGTTGTTTCCATGTTCTGGCTATTATAAATAATGCTGCTATGAACATAGCTGAACAAATGTCCTTGTAATATAATTGAACACCATTTGGGTATATGCCCAACAGTGCTATTGTTAGGGTCTGAGGTACATTGATTCCCAATTTTCTGAGAAACTGCCCTACTGATTTTCAGCATGGTTGTGCAAGTTTACAGTCCCACCAGCAATGGAGGAGTTTTTCTCTTACTGCACATCCTTTCCAACATAAGCTGTCAGTGGTGTTTTTGATCTTAGCCAGTCTGACTGGTATAAGATGTTATCTCAGAGTCATTTTGATTTGCATTCCCCTGATGCCTAAAATTGTTGAACATTTCCTTAAGTGTCTTTTGGTCGTTTGAGATTCCTCTGTTGAGATTTTTCTGTTTAGTTCTGTACCCCATTTTTTAATTGGACTGTTTAAAATTTTTATGTCTAATTTCTTGAGTTCTTTATATATTTTGGAGATCAGTCCTCAGTCTGATGTGGGGCTGGTGAAGATCTTTTCCCATTGAGTAGGTGGCCTTTTTGTCTAATTGCGTGTGTTTTTAGCTTTACAGGAAGTTTCAGGAGGTTTCATTTATTTCTTCTTGCTCTCAACATCTGTGTTACTGGTGTTATATTTAGGAGGTGGTCTCCTGTGCCCATGCATTTAAGGCTACTTTCCACTTTCTCTTCTATCAGGTTCAATGTGGTGTCCCAGATGTCCTGAATGTTTTGTTAAGAATTTGTTGGATTTAATGTTTTCCTTAACTGATGAATCTATTTCCTCTATAGTTTCTTCAACACCTAAGATTCTCTCTCCCATGTCTTGTATTCTGTTGGACATGCTTGCTTCTTTAGTTTCCATTTGTTTACCCAGATTTTCTATATCCAGAATTCCCTTGGTTTGTGTTTTTTTTTATTACCTCTATTTCTGCTCAAATCTTGAACTGTTTGATTCACCTGTTTGATTGTTTTTTCTTGGGTTTCTTTGAGAGATTATTTTTTTTATTTCTTTTAATTTTTTATTTGACTTTTCCTCCATTTCTTTAAGGGAATTTTTCATTTCCTCTTTAAAGGTCTCCATCATCCTCATAGAGTTATCTTTAAAATCATTTTCTTCTGCTTCTTCTCGGTTAGGATGATTAAGTTTTCCTGTTTATGACCACTGGGTTCTGATGTTACCATGTTGCTTTTTAGGTTGTTGAATCAATTCTTGCATTGATGCCTACATATCTTTTTCTCTAATTCTCTTCTTGGTCCAATCCTTGCTGCTGCTATCTGTGTCTTGGGAGCTGTTCTTAGTCTGCTCTGTCCTATCATTGTCTGTTTCTCAGAGACCCAGTGAGGTCTCTCTTGGCCTGCTCTTTTGGTCTGCTGTCTTGATTCACTCTCTTGGTCCACTCTGTGTAGTCACGGCCTGTGCTTAAGCATTCCATTCTCGGTCTTCTCTTTTGTTTTTTGATCTTGGTCCTCTGTATGTAATTTCAGCTTGGTTTTCAGAGTTCCTCAGAGGATACAGGGGATGGGAGGGTTTGGGGACAGAGCACGACTTGTAGCTTTCAGGATCTGATACCCGGGGTTTTGCCCTGGTATGGAGGGCCTAGAGAACGGGGTGCCCTGCCAGGTGGATAGTCACTCACCTGTTGGTCCTCTCTGTGCAGCCTGTGCTTCAGAGTTCCTCTGGAGCTGCAGAGGATAGGAGGGTTTGGGGTGGAATAGGACTTGTAGAGGACACGGTCCAGTCAATGGGATGGGGGTGTTGAAGCACCCTAGCTGAAGAAAACTTGCCTGCTGGTTGTCTAGAGAAGCTGAGGCCTAGAGTTTATTCTTAAGAACTGGCCAGGTAGAGGTGGCACATGTCTTTAATCCCAGCTCTTGGGAGGCAGAGGCAGGCAGATCTCTGTGAGTTCAAGACCAGCCTGGTCTACAAGAGCTAGTTCCAGGATAAGCTCTAAAGCTACAGAAAACACCTGTCTTGGAAAAAAGTGTTTTATTAAGAATTGGCAGTAAGCTTTTAATAGAAATTTACAGAAAGAAACATCATTTTTCAGAGAGAATTTTAGAAGTTATAGAGATTATTCTTATTCTGTACATAGTTGTGTGGTACATGGAGAAATAGTATGTGCAATTAGAAAGCATGACTACTATAAAGTGTAAGATAAGCCACCAGGGCTACTCACAGCCTGCTTCTGTTTGTACAGTTTACTTCATTTCATTTCATTTATTTATATACTTAGTTCCAATAAACTTTGCTCCTACTTAAGAAAAAATAAGCAACAAGTACGAATTTTCTTTCATCATCCCCACCTTTTTTTGATTCCCATAACAGAAAAATAAGTCCTAGGGGTGAATCTAATAATCACCTAACCCAAACACTCCAAATTCAGAATGGGAACATACCATCTAAAAATGAGAAAATCTATGTGCATGTTTTTCTCACTCTTTCCAGGACTGGCCCATTCTGAATACCTTCTCTAAAACCATAACACTGTATATAATGTAGCAAACAGCAGAAAGTTTCACTTCACAATTAATCTTGAAATTTTACCACGTGATAAACAATGGTGCTATACTGTGTGTATAGAAAAAGCAACAATAATAAAAAATAAACAGGTGCACATATTATGTATAAACTGATAAGGAAACATGATACCTAATCTCACGGCCCAGGGCACAGGAGTGAGATAAAGAAATCACTACAAACAACTCTATGAACAAAAATACCACATAATCTCACCAACATGCAAAATACGCATACCGACCTAGTGTAGGAAGATGTTCTCATCCAAATATGTTGCCTGTTTACGATGTCAGATCATTCTTTGTAATTGCAAGTGAGAATAAAATGAAGAACTGGGTCTTTTGAAGACACCCAGAGAGATGTCCCACAGTAACTACTTTAATCAATGTGAACTAGAGCACATGAGGCACACCCAGCCTAGTATATTTATAAGCCATATGATTCTATATACTAGTGTGTTTTTTCTGACAGTGGACAGTGTAATAGCTACCATTTACACAGTACATACATTGTACCAGCCACATTCCTAAGTGCTTTATAAATACCGGTTTAACAGTTGTTTATCTATGCAGTATTTACTATTAATAAGCTCATTGTTTCAGAAGAAACCATAAAAGCACAGAAAAATTCCTATTCAAAGTCATTTAGGTTATATAATAACTAAGGCAGTAGGTTTTGAACCTATGCAGCAACCTCCATAAGACACACGTATCTTCATTAGTGTGCCATGCCAAGGATGGAAGATTGAAATATAATTAAAGGTTAGGAACAACTGCATATTGCATACCTCCATTTTTAAGGCTCAGTGTAGGATGCTCAGAAACGATTCTATAAAATTCAAGTGCAGCTGGACTAGATATATACAGCTCATGCTACGTAGAGAAATGGATGAGCTGTGGCAGGCAGAACTTTGTTGGTGAGTTAGAAGGCAGATGATCCTGTTGAGAGCCAGGTTGACTAGAGGCTTTCTCAGAGACCCTGAGGAAAGAACTAACAGAAAGTGGGCACTGTGTTCTTGCCCAGGCACACACACAGACATAGAGCAAAGAAAACCAGCCTACAAATTACAATCTAGCAGGGGCCAAGATTGAATTCCTATGGACTTGGTTTTCCCCCTAAAAAAGACTGGAGTTTTAGGTCCTAAGGCTGCTGTGTCCTCATACTGTAACTCACTCTGTTACTTTTCTGCAACCTTGTTGATTAGGTTCCTGTTGACTTTGTTACATTGTATCATAGCAGTCTCATTCTTTTATTGGGATATATACATGACGCTGAACTTCATTTTTATTGATTTTATTGAGCTATACATTTTTCTCTGCTCCCCTCCCTTCCTCTGCTCTCCCCTTCAGCCCTCTCCCATGGTCCCCATCACTCAGGTGATCTTGTCTTTTTCTACTTCCCTTATAGATTAGATCCAGTATGTCTCTCTTAGGGTTCTCATTGTTGTCTAGGTTCTCTGGGATTGTAATTTGTAGGCTGGTTTTCTTTGCTCTATGTCTAAAAGCCATTTATGAGTGAATACATATGATATTTGTCTTTCTGGGTCAGGGTTACCTCACACAAAATGATGTTTTCTAGCTCCATCCATTTGCTGCAAATTTCAAGATGTCATTATTTTTTTCTGCTGTGTAGTACTCCATTGTGTAAATGTACCACATGCTCTTGGTAAGATTGCCATCTTTACTATGTTAATTCTACCTACCCAAGAGCATGGGAGAACTTTCCACTTTCTGATATCTTCTTCAATTTTTTCTCCAAAGATTTAAAGCTTTTGTCACACAAATTTTCCAACTGTTTGGTTAGAGTTACTCTAAGATATTTTATGCTATTTGTGGCTATTGTGAAGGGTCATGTTTCTCTGATTTCTTTCTCAGCCCATTTATCATCTGTGTAAAGGAGTGCTACTGATTTTTTTTAGTTAATCTTGTATCCTGCTACAATACTGAAAGTGTTTATGAGTTGTTCCTTGGTAGAATTTTTTGAGGTTGCTTATATAAACTATCATATCAGCAGCAAATATTGAGAGTTTGACTTCTTTTACGATTTGTATTCCCTTGATCTCTTTTTGTTGTCTTATTGCTCTAGCTAGAACCTCAAGAACTATATTGAATAGAAATGGAGAGAGTGGAAAACCTTGTCTTTTTCCTTATTTCAATGGGATTGCTAGGAGTTTCTCTCCATTTAGTTGGATGCTGTCTGTTGGCTTGCTGTATATTGCCTCTATTATGTTTAGGTATGTTCCTTATATCCTTGCTCCTTCCAACACCTTTATTGCCAAGGGATGTTGTATTTTGTTGAAGGCTTTTTCAGATGCTTAACTTCTTAACAAATGAACTAGGCCTAAGGCATAACTTGGGAAAGATGTCCTGACCCCAGCTCTCCTATCTTCTTTATTTTCTCAGCATCTGGTACTTCCTCTCGGAAACTTGTCACTAAGGATCCACCAGCTGGTGCTGACCAGAATCCTCTGATGGGGGAGAAATAAATTGATAGCTTTGAAGTACAAGATACTAGAAGCCAGGCTTCCCAGCTCTGCCCAGCATGTTTATGGCCTCGCACATCAGAGAGCCTGTCCCCACCTCTTCCTCATCTAAAATGGAGAGCTGGGTCTCAGATTCAGACTAAACTAAATTACCAGCAATCTCTAAAGACTGCTGAATTTAACTGTGACATTGGATTAAAAAACAGAAACACCATGTTTAGCCACCAAAGCCAACAGCGGTATCTTTTCCTATTTTAATAGAATTTTCTTAAATTAAAATTTTCATTATATTTAATTAATGCAAGTTATTTTATTTAATTCAAGAAACCTGAATTTATCTCATTTTAATCTTTACTGTTTAATCTTTAATCTGTTACCCTAAGTGTCCTGAAATAGCCAGTTCTTGACTATAAAATTTAAATTCAGTATTTTAATGAAAAAGAGCAATTCCAAAATTATTTTCTCCTATGACATTTTTTTCATGATCCAGATGAAACTAAAGTAATAAACTTTTGCAAACAAGCTTTCCTATCTCTTTAAGCATTAATGAAAAGCACTTTAAAGCCCATTGCCTTCAGTAGAATCGAAGCTGTAAGGTTAACAGCTGTGGACATTATGTAGGGCAGGCAGGAAGCCTCTGGGATTGTCTCTTTTCTCAAGACGCGTGGATAAGTGGTGGCTAAAAGTTCCGGGTATAGCCTCCTGCCTTTCTGATTGGGCTGTATCGGAAACTTTCCACGACTAGTAATTAGTACTCTCTGCACATCTGTTTCCCTGGAAAAGGAACACATAAGCCACAGAAAGATTAAATCTAATTATTATGATTTCCATTTCTGGGGCAAGGCCTTTTCATAAATAATTATGTCTTCGTGCAAAACTAGAGCATTACTAGCACCAGTTCTATCGTTCATAATAATGAGTAGATTTACAAGCGACAAGCTCATTAGCCACAGAAGCTAATTCGTACTTTAACCAAAACACCACTGTGTGAACTGCTTGCTGAGGTAATCATGGCGTTTGACTATAAAACTGCCCACTTCTTAGCAGATAAACCCTTTATGCTGACCAGAAGGGCAAGAGTAATGCAGCATCTGCCTGGCTTAAGAAGGAGCTTACAGATCTGGGTGACCCTCAGACAGGAGGTGTATTCAGGAGAGTTTATGTACTTAAAACAAGAAAATAAAAGTCGTAATAGGGATAAAAACATAATATGAACAAAAGTGGGTAGTCATACTAGGACCAGAGAAGACAAAGTCCATATGATCCCAGAGAGATAACATGAAAGCAAACAAACAAAAGGATTTATTTATTGTAGATGGCATAAGAGATTCATTCCTGTCTGTGGTTTTCAAAATAGTTGTGAAACAAACTGTTGCTGGCTCTGTGGTATAGCCAGGCTTCTTTTTCTATTAGCTGTCTTTCCTTCTGATGCTTTGTACTCTACATTAAAAGATTTCAATAGTTATTCACTTTCTAATTTGTTTGTTTGTGTGTGTGTGTGTGTAATAGTGTAGGTCTGTCTTTGTGTTTACACATATGTAATGGCACATGTGTGTGAGTTTCCATGCACAGGTGTGTATGCATGCAGGAGTCAGAGTTTGATGTCGGGTATTTTTCTGGGTCTCTATCAACTTTAGATATTGAAGAAGGATTTCTCTGGTTTGCAGCTAGATTTCATGGATTCAGTGGTCTAAGTGGTCAGCTTGTTCTGGGGAACCACTGTGTTGTTCTACCACATGCTAAGGTCTCAGGCCAGCTACCATATCTGTCTGGCATTTCCATGGGGGCTTGCGATCCAAACTGAGGTCCTTACATTTGCAAGCAGGGACTTTACCCATTAAGCCATTTCTGCAACCTCTGCTTTATAATGTTCCGCTGTATGACATGCTGATTCTCAGTAAATCCTGCAGAGAAAGGATTTGCTTATTTGTTTGTTTTCTGGCTTTTGTTAGTCTTCCAGACAAAGTCTAGTTCAGAACCTGCCTCTCAGGAGTGCTTGTATACATGCTGCCTGTTGATTTTTATCTGCTTCCATGGATTTTGCCTAGAAACATTAGCAAGATATTGTTCTGCCTCAATCAAGGGAACAGGCAGTTCAGTTTAATTTGCGAGATCATAAAGTACAGCGCTGAAAAAAAAGAGAAAGAGAACAGAAACTAGCAAATGAACCTTTAACTGCAGACTGGACAAGCATATGATTTATGAGATACCCACAGTCAGAATTTACTCCCCGAAGGTAACAAATGGCATGTACACCCACAAACCACGACTCACTCCCTGTGTCTTGCCCAGCTCAAAGCAGACATTCTTAATCTCCAGCCTTTCATTTATTCTGGAATGTAATTTGCAAATTGGCAATAAAATCTGCCCTAAAGTGCTTTAAATCTGCAGTTAGCCGTAATAATGCAGGTGCTATGCCTCATTACACAATCTGATACACGTATTTCGAATGGTTGATTTTACCTGTTATTATAGGCTCAATATTCCTCCAGGACCAAAGATTAAATCAATGTCTTAGCAAACAGTGGTTCATAGGCCCATATCTTTTATGGGTGGGACTTGCCTGAACTTCCTTTGAACTTCAATAAGGATCCAAAGGAATCCCCACCCATTTCCCAATACACTACCTTAAAGAGACTATTTTCATCATCCATTTTCCTATTACAAACCTACTGTATGGCTTATGATTTTCAAAAAAGACTGAAAACTAGCAAGGAAGGGTCAGTGGTTATGGAGTTCTCAGAAGCCTATACCAAGAACTACACCTACTAATACAGGTGTTTGATACTATAATCCCAACTGCCCTGGTGGAGGCAAGTGATGTCAAGTTTAACGCCATCTTTGGTAACAGAGCGAGTTCCAAATAGTGTTGTAGCAGTTCCATGGAACACTATCTCCAAAATTATAAACTATAAAAGAGGGCTGGAGGAAGAACTCAGTGGAAGTGCAGTGACTTAGAGCATCCATGGGGTCCTAAGTACAGTCTTCTATCTCATACAGAAAAGAGGGGTAAAATAGCAGCCACCATGATCAGAGATGACGTAAGCGTGTCTCTAAAGCACTGAGGTCTGTGTGCAAATAAGACCCCATAACAGGCAAAATTTAGCTCCTCTCAGTCTTGCTTCTTTCTCATATTCTTCCCAGAAGAAGAAAAAAAATACATTAGTAAATATTTATTGCAAGGTGTTCTTAGAATTTTCATATAATAAGGGAAATTTTCAAGTGTCAAAAATAGCAAGTAACATCTTATTATATAGTAATAATATTACATTAGTTAATTAAATAACAATTATTAATATGAAAATAGTTCCTATCTGTGGAAGTCCTGTAAAGATTGTTATACTCAGAGTTCGTGGATTTCTCATTGAGAGTCACTGCCTCATACTTGAGCACTTGGAAAATCTATTACCGTGAATCGCTTATAGACTATGTACAAATAGGATGGTCTGTGGTCTATATTACTTTCCCTGAGAAACTAATTTTGTTCGGCATATTGTTACGGCAATGCAAGGCTACTTTCAGAGCACCTCCCTCTTCTGCCTCTGGCTATCTTACACTGCCTCAGAACTAAGGTCATTAAGAGCTAACAAAACTACTGTATTCGTCTTGCATATGAAGAAACTGAAAAAAGGAGTTTAAAATTATTTCAATTCCTCAAATTCCAAGCCAAATTATGTTTCATTGTGGTATATATGATTCCGTTCAACCATATGTTTTTTCTCTACCCAACATGTTCAGCCCTCTATGTTCCCTATCTTTTGAGCAGGCTTGCTTTTCATCACACAGAGCAATGTCTCTGGCTTATGTTTTGCTGTTCGAACTACAACAGCCCTAAAATATTATCTCTGGGTGGTTTGACTACATTTAAAAGCTGTGTTCTAGCCCAAAGCAATTAAAAATGGTGTAAGATAAATCTTTGAGTGATAAAGTTTAAGGCCAAAATAAAATGCATAAGGCTTCTAATTATCTTTGCATGAATATGAAATCTTTCCTGAGGACGAATATTGTTTAAACATGAATAATTGCAGCAAAGAGGAAATGAGTGCTCTGAGGAAGGTTGCCTCTGCAGATAACAGTTTACTTGTCTCTTCAGACGCTGTAAGTTTCCCTACATTTAGTCTAATGAATAAGAATCTATTCAGAAGTAAAGCAGACGATACAGAAGAAGGGGGGAAAATCCAGTCAATATTTGCAGTCCCAGACTGTAGGTTTACTAATCTAGAAGAGTCATGCTACAAATGAATCTTAACATAGTTTACAGGACACCACAGCAAATCTTCTACCATGCAGATTAAAACTAATTTCTTAACCCCATAAAAAAGATGGTGTGAGATGAAGTGACCATCAAGCATGAGACAATAGATTCAAATTTGTTCCTATCTGAAATCAACACTGTCTCCTACTACTAAAATGTGATTAATAAATAGGTCCAGTTAGTTGAATGAAAAAGAGAAGTTGGTTTTTTTTCTTGTTTTATTTTACACAGAAAAGGAAAAAAGCAGACAGTTTGCTGGGCTTGAATACCATTCTCAAATAAACTTGTGAAAAGCCTACTGTGTGCTCAAATGTCCAGTGCTCAAATCATGCCAGTAGTTTATTTAAAAACAAAGTATCTAGAAAGTTGGTTGTCATGTTGCTCTAAGACTTCAGTACAACGAATGATCTGAACGACATACATTCTGTGAGAAGTGGGTATTGGAAAGCTGAATTTCCTAATAGAGCATTTAAAAAGCATTTTGGCATGCATGCTTCTACAAAAGAG